>NC_047658.1:75298364-75620864 GCF_011762505.2 Arvicanthis niloticus | reverse complement strand
AACAGTCAGTGTGCAGAGACTAAGTGACCTTGGAGCTCAGAGCTCAGTCCTAAAGGAGATTTCTCCAGCACCCCTTCACCAGGGAGCACGGTGGAAGGCGGGGAGGGGGGGGGAAGGAGTGGAAGTCAGGGACTGGGAGGAGTGCTGGGAAGCACTGTCTTCTGGGCAGGACATGGCTGATGAGCTTGTGAATGCACTGAGGCTGGCTACCTGCACAGGACCTGGATTCATGGTGACACTTCGGAACAGGGAGGGCTCACGAGGGACTAACAACAGTTATTGGTGGCCAAGGGAAGAGGAGTCACTGCCTTCACTGGTGTTGCCACGATTCGATAACTGTCCTTCTACCCATCCCTGGGCAACTTATTTAACTTAGTGGGTTGCACACACTAGACATACATGAAAGGAGGAGAGGGACATGTTGGGAAGAAGGATTTTAAGAAAAGGAGAGGGATGGGATGGGATAAGAGGGGTTAAAGTGTAAAGGATTAAAAATGGAAACAACTAAAGAAACAGAAGAACAGAAGAAATAAAGCTGTAAATGCAATGCCATTCCCACCAGCAGCTGGAGGTAATAGCTTAGAAAATGGAAATGCCCATTTAGGTACAGAGTATCATGTTAAATATTTGGGCTACATCTTATGAATTTGTATATCATATTGTATTTAATCCTTTCTTTAAATCTTTATGTCTAACGGGACAATTAAAATTTTCCTCTGGCAAGGTGAGGGATTTAATAAAGGCAAGAAACAGCATCGCCAGACTCTGCACTACACCCTTGTGATCTAAGTGCATGCTCTGGAGGAACGCAGCAGGCTCTGCATACCACCACAGAATCCTTCTGTAAAGCAGTCTTAGGGGGCTAGAAGACCTCTTATAGACGATCAGTTTGGTCCCAGCATCCGTGTCAGATGGCTTATAACAACGGCCCCAAGTGCAGCTCCAGGGGAATCCAACGCCCTCTTCTGGTTCCTAGGCCTAGGCACCTTTTCTCACAGGCACATAATACAAAATGAAAAAAATTTAAAAATCCTTAAAGAAGTCTCAAGTCTGGAAAAGAATTGGAATAGTTCAGGTGTCACAAAAAAGTGATTCAAGTCCATTGTCAAGATAAAAAGGTGTGTGGTAAAAAAAAAAAAAAAAACGTGTACACGCATGAGAGAGGAGAGAGAGAGAGAGAGAGAGAGAGAGAGAGAGAGAGAGAGAGAGGCATGTTACTTACAAATAATAGCTCATTAGCTACACACACAGAGCCAAGGGCCCCAGTGACAATGCTATTCAAAAGGCAAATACAGTTTTTCAGATGAGGCAGTGCATTAGGTAATTACTTCTTATTGAGATCAAGTGGAAGATACATGGAGTGTGCCACTCCAAGTCTGTATCATTACAATTACTCATTAACAAACTCAACAAACATTTCCTGAGCACCAGCACACAAAAAGAACCATGCCTACTCACCTCTCAAAGAGCTCAAAGTAACCATGAGAGGCCAAGAATAATGAATAACTCTCAGCAGAAAGCTCTGACTGTGTGCTCTGCATGTGTGGGGGACACGTGATGCCATCATCTATCCAAATCACAGGATAAAAAGGAAAACCGGGTAATAAAACTTGGGTTGGGAGGGAAGCTCAAGGACACACATGCTGTGCTGGACTCTAGATGAGATCAAAAGACTGGACTGGCTGCTTGGCAGGAATCTGACAGGGGCCAAGGCCAAGGCCAAGGAAGTGTGCTTCAGGCAGGAATCTGACATTAGGCTAGAACAAAGAAGCAATTTCAGGCAGGAGTCTAAATATTAGACTAGACCAAGGAAGTAGGATTCAGACATGAAAATGACCTTGGGCTTGGACAGGGAAGTAGGCTCAGATACTTTGGTCATCCTGATAAGCCTTTAGAAACAGAGATCATGGGAGTGTTCACGTAACTGGGTTTAATGCCTTGCTTTTTCTTTGACTATTTGTGTTTATTGTCTTGCTTGTTCCTCGACTATTTGCATCTATTGTATTGCTAGACCCTCAACCTAGAACTGACCTTAATACATGCATGTAATCAAATGGTATAAAAGCATAAAGGAAGAGGGGGTATAGGATAGGGGGTTCTAGGGAGGGAAAATGGGGAAAGGGGAATGACATCTGTACTGTAAATAAAATATCCAAAAAAAAAAAAAAAAAAAAAAAAAGTCTGGATTGTCTTAGTGTAGAGCAGTTTGGCTTGTTAATGCCTAGCATTGGGAAAACTCCCCCAGGAGGCAACTTGTGCCCCACCCTGTTTCTGTATAGTTATGTTACCTCTTCAATTTGAAATGCAAGTATTAGGATGGCCACAGGTAATTTTCATTTCTATTGAAGACCTGAACTGATAATTCTATTTCTATTAGTTGGAAAATTAACTTTGTAACAAGAGACAGGAACAATACATAGGATTTGTAAATAGCAAAGTAATGAAGCTTTTTCACAAGAGTATTTCCTCAGAACCAATTCGTATTTTGTGACACTAATTTTGTCTTATGTTTTACTCTAAATTTATTTGTCTAGTTTGAAAAGTAAAAAAGACATGCTTGGTCTTATGTAGCCCAGGCTGACTTTAAACTTGACACACAGTGGAAGCAAGCCTTAAATTCCTGATCTTTCTGCCCCTACTAGTCCAAGTTCTGGGACTACAGGCCCATATTTGTACCATGATGATGACTTATTTGATTAAGAAGGCACAAACCTGCCGGGCAGTGGTGGCACAGGCCTTTAATCCCAGTACTTGGGAGGCAGAGGCAGGTGGATTTCTGAGTTCGAGGCTAGCCTGGTCTACAGAGTGAGTTCCAGGACAGCCAGGGCTACACAGAGAAACCCTGTCTCCCCCTCACCCCCCCCCAAAAAAAAAGAAAAGAAAAAGAAAAGAAAAAAAAAAGAAAGAAGAAGACACAAACCTAACAACAATCTGCTACACTAGAAAATGACTAAATTCATCATTTTAATGGCCATACTTAGGATAACTTATTTTTTTCTCTATTTTTGGGTGTGTTCTTTTAGATAGGTGTTTCTATGTAGCTTAGGCTAGCTCCAAACTTTTGGCAATCCTTCTGCCTTAGTCTCTGGAGACCTGGGGTTACAGGTGTGTGCCACCATGCCTGGTTTTGATTTGTCAAGTACAGACATGGAAAAACATCCTGTAAAGTTGATTTCAAGATGCTTATATTGATTTAACCCAAAGCTGTGAGTTTTTATGTTTTAAGCATCATAAGAATTAGGTATCTGAAAATCATTTTGTTTAATACATAAAATGACTGCTGTTTGAGACGTGATATAATTACATGTTAATCCAGCAATTTTAGTTCAAGGGGTTTCAGCCTATCAATTGCTTAAATAGTACCTGAATGTTTAAAAGAATTTTACTTCTTAGGCTTATAAAATATTGCTTCTTTATATAAAAATGTTTGAGAGAATCCGGTTAAATATGAAATTGATTTTAGAAGTTTATGGGTATCAATCTGTTAAATTAAGAAGCCGAGAATTCTAGAAAGTAAAGTGACTATTTTAGTTAAAGCCAAAACCAATAGGCTCACTGGTTCACATTGTATAGCATGTGCTAAGGACTGTTCTGGGAATACCACGAGGGATTGAGCCATCAGCATCTACCATTCTGAGGCATGTACTGTTCATCTGCTTATATGCAGGCTCCCCACACTTGTGTCAGCGGCACCCACTCTGAGTATTCAGCTGATATTTGACATTTGTTGAACATATACTTGAAGGCAGCAACTCATCTTCAAAGTGATTGTTTCAAAGGAAGTCTGGCTGATCCTTGCTCTAACAGAATGTCACAACACAGCAAACGATGCCACAGACATGGGAGCCTTGAAGTAATCACTGAGATAAGTTGTCAGCAAGGCAGCCAGCACGAGGACTTTGAGTGTTCCAGAGAAAGTACCTGCCCCACCCCAGTCTGTCCTTTAAACTACGGTAAGTCAGTGAGGACCATCTGAAGCACTGTGTTTGAGGCTGTAAAATCTCATATGAGATGACCAAGAGGATCTTGGTTGCTGTTGTCTTTAACTCCCACGAGTATGGCTTAAGGCTTGGAGAAGTAAGTGCCATGGAAAAAAGCAGGGGTCAACAAAAAGTGCATGTGCTCACTTATTTTTATGTATTAAGAGAACCACTGTGGGGCTGGAGAGATGGCTCAGCCGTTAAAGGCTAGGCTCACAACCAAAAATATAAGAGTTCAGTTCCCAGCACCCACAGCTGTCTGTCTCTCTAGCCACCAAAAGAGAGAGAGAGAGAGAGAGAGAGAGAGAGAGAGAGAGAGAGAGAGAGAGAGAGAGAGAGAGAACCACTGTGCTCCCAGATTTGAAAGTCGGCATGTAGAGTCTATAAGAAATCAGCAATCAATTTACATATCATAAGATGAGAGAAATTGGTATTCCATCCAACAGGAATATACTCAGTGCTGCCAGGAAATTTACAGGGTATAGGTTATAGGATGATGAATAGGCATGTTCTAGCCTCTGGAAATGTGGGGGATGACACATATACAGATGACATCAAGTGTCACCAAATACTACTATGTCAGTGTGAAGGCCAGCGAGCTACAAAAAGAAGCACAGACTGAGAGCATTCAGCTCATCTTCTCCTGGAGGATCTTCAGGATACTTCCCCAGGATGATAGCCAATCAGATGCTTATATGATGAGCTAGATGTAGCTGGGCAACAGGTAGGAAAGAAAGCATAGAAAAATCAAAGCAGGAACAAGGATGCAGAGTAAATAAAAAGCATTAAGTGGATCAAGAGAAATTAAACATGGCCCCAACATAGTAAAGTGTAAGGGGGAGAGAGACAAGGGTCATGGAGGGGCTTGACAGCAAGGGAACGCTTGAGGTTGTTCAGGACAGAGGGCAGTAAGAAGATTTTAAGTAGTGTGGGCAGGGGAGGGATCTGGGATGAACCCAGAGCTCTGGTTAGGGCTGTGAGGATATTTCCTGGAAGGACTGCTCTTCAGAGCAGACAGTGCCTTCTGCTGGCTGCCTCGAGATAAAGAGGCCTGAGGGAAATGCAGGGCTTGCATTGCCTGCTCACCTTCAGTGCCTGCTGGTAAGCGCATGAACTTTGCTGCTGCTGCTTTTCTTCCCTGAAGTGGGAAATCTAGTTACCCTGGCCTTCCAAGGTGAACTGAATCCTCCAGGCCTTCTTCAGTGCTAGACTGGGACTGTGGGAGCATCTATCCTCATGGACAGAGCATCTATCACATCCTCAACCTCTCCATCACACAGGCAGCCGCTGCTGGACTGCCAGGTTTGTGCTGTGTAAATCAAGCTAACACGCTCTCTTTGTAATCTATATTCCTTTTGTCAATTCTGTTTCTTCAGAGAATACTGACTAATGCAGGTGGTGCTGTGCTAAAAGAACAAGCACACGGCGTCCAGTTGTCCTATTTTTACCCGTTTTTAAGATGGATCACTGGGTTCAGATGTTGTACCAGTCTAATCCACCCCTCATTACATCATGTTCTCAGCACCATTCCCCAGTTTCCTAACTGGGGTTGAGCCTGACAGCTGCTTGGATAATGCCTGGTTTTTACACAGAAGTATGTAGATCCAAGAGAATGTAAGAGCCCCACAGTGGAGGTCCTAGATACTGTAAGCTTCTAGATTAAAACAGACCTCTCACCTTTAATTTGCATGAAGCAATAAATCCACTCTTCAGAGCAGTTTGAGGTTTCCCTTCCTAGAAGCCCAATATTTTGCTTGTCTCAGGATATGAGAACTGTCCCATTCAAAGCCCTCTGGACCAGTTAAGGACAAAGTTCTTCAGTGTGGGGCCCACTGGCCAGGCTGTGTGGGATTCCAGTTATGCTATGAGACAACTCTCTATGAAAGGATTCTGGGTGAGGCAGGGTTTGAATGTCTTCTCCAAATCCCATATAAATGTTGACTCTCAAAAGTCATAATTAATGCTATGTGAGAGGTAGGATCTTTGGAAGGTGACTGGTCCTGAGGGTTCTTTTCTCATGAATGAATTTATCCATCATGGATTAACTGGTCAGTAGACTAACGGAGGTGGTAAGAATGAGTTCTCTTGGTCTCCTGCACTGTCTTGCTATATGATGAGTTTCCACAACAAGTTTCCACAACTGAGGAAGCAGGTCCTGCAGAGCCAGCACCCTGACCTTTGAGATGGGCTCTATCAGAGAGAACATCTACAACCCAGTGGGAGAGAGGCTGAGGGAAGCTCTTCATATGGGTAGCATTATAGGTCACAGAATTGGAGTGAAAAGCCCTTAGTCCTGGAGGTAGATCGGCCACAGCACTCCTGGCGGTCCCTGTGCCTATGAGGTCTATGTCAGTCTTTTCTGATAGGCTGATGGCAAGGTGGTGCCAAACAATGGTGTTTTGCAGATGCTAATGCTTACCGTCATTACACATTTCCATATATTCTTCATTTGAGGAAGTCTCTGAACAGGTCGTTTCCTAAAACTGTGTATGTTTTAAGCCAGCTCTACTGTCAGCTCTTCTACTTAGTGACCAGTCACTGTGCATTCACGGTTTAAAAGGAAGAGCCACGAATGTGTCTATTTTCTCTCAGTGTCTGTGGAGGGTGGAAAAATTTGACCCTCCACAAATGTGTGTCAAATGTAAAGGCTTGTCATTGTTCATCATAGGTCCATGTTGACATATAAGATACACATTCAGGAACAGCTGGATCCAGAAGTTCAATGTCATCCGGCCTCATCACTTGCTCTACCTCTCAGGTTGGCTTTCCTTTGTTTGGACCCTTTCTGGCATTGGGTTCTAATGTTTAGAAGTCAAAATAGCTGCTAGAAACTTCACACTAGCACCCCACAGCTCCAACTACAGTACAGAAGTGTGGCATTTTAAATGGGTGCTCCAATAGGACTCCTGGACCTACACCAGGTCATGGCCTTACCCTAAGGCAATCAGTCCTGGGATGTGCTAAGTGAAGGGGACAGAGACACTTCTGGAGCCCTTAGGTTTGGTTATCTTCTTCCAAATACTTGTACAGAGGGTGACAGAGGCTGAGCCCTGAGGGGAAATGAGATCCTTTTATCAGAACAGGAGTACTGCACTCACAAAATCCAACCTTTTCCCTCCACGGTGTTGCAGGCCAAGGTAAATAAGGAAAATCAGGTGCTGCTTTAGAGGAGCCAAGCCTTTGCATCTACAACATCAGAACTGATCAGAATATATTTTAGAAGACAACAAAGCATTTGGGAATGTGAGGCCTCAGGGGCTGTGGGTCAATGCCAGCAGGGCAGAAACAAAAGAATTTTCCTGAGAATTCTTAGGCTTTGTTTTCATCTCACATTGTTAAGTGAAGTGAATAATGCTAACACTGAAGGGAAAACAATTCTTAGAGGCAGCACAATTGTGTGATCCCTAACTGTACAAGACCCTGGTTGAGCTCTGTGAGGTATAGCCGTGTCTTCTCAATGGCTGAGATGAGAGTGGGATCTGCACACTCTCTCCAGGAACATGGTAATGGGGGAACCGCAAAGGTCAAGCACAACAGCTACAGCTTGTGAGACTCACTTCAGTGACCCTGATGGTGAATAACAAGTGTCAGCATGACAGGATCTAGAACTGCCTGGGAGACAGGTATGTCTGAGAGATGATCGAGTTTAGGTCAACTGAGGCAGGGAGAGCCAATCCGTAGGTGGAGATCCCAGACTACATAAAAATGTGGAAGCACTTCAAATTCCCCCTGCCACACCTCCATCGTTGTAAGTTTAGGAGTTAGCCAAATAAACCCATCATCTTAGTTAAGGTTCCTATGACTATGAAGAGACACTGGACCACAGTAGCTCTTACAAAGGAAAATATTTAACTGGGGTTGGTTTACAGTTTCAGAGGTTTACTCCATTATTATTGTGGAGGGAAGCATGGTGGCATACAGACAGACGTGGTGCTGGAGAAGGAGAGTTCTAAATCTGGCAGGTAGCAGGAAGAGAGAGATACTGGGCGTGGCTTGAGCATTAGACACGTAAAAGCCCACCCCCAGTGATACACTTCCTCCAACAGGGGCACATAGCCTAATCCTTTCAAATAATGTCACTCCCTATGAGCCTATGGGCGCCATTTGCATTCAAAGTACCTCAACCCTTCCTTCCCTCCTTGTTTGTCTCAGGAGTTTTGTCACAGTAACAAGAAATACAACTGACAGTAATAAAGTAAGAGGGAGAATCTTTCTCAAAGCCGCCTGTGTGGCCCTTCCACTCTGGATGGGTATGGTGGTCACACTCCAGCAGCCTTGGTGTGGAAGAACACTGTGTCTAAAAGCTCTGTCTGGAGCCAAAAGTCCTGTTTCAATCTGTATTCTTCAGCCTTTGTGATGATGACAAACAGTCCCCAGTCCTAGCTGCTTACACAATAAGCACCACTTCATGGCTCACAGTTTGTGGGCTGGGTTGGCTGCTGCTCTGCCAAACAAGTAAAGGACACTGCTTTGTCTTCTCACACCAGGTGAGGGTAGAGGGAGCTCCTTGTGTGCTGTGCCCAAGGGGTAGAGGCAGCACGTTATATACCTCATGGTTAACCAAGCACTGGCTTGTCATCAAGTCATCAAGGGAGGCGACAACCAAGTCGGAAGTTAAGATGTGAGACCTGACAAGACTGCAGAGGCTCACACAGAATGACTATGAGGGTCCACCTCAGCCTGCTTGCTCTGCTGCTCATGTGTTGGTGTTGGTGAATACACTATTTAAGGCTCAGTTTGTTTCGTGGGAGACAATACTGTTTGCCTGTTTATAGGCTGCACTACTTACCTTTCTTGTTATTGTGACACAGTATTTAACCAAAGCAACTTAGGGGAGGGTGAGCTTATTTGGGCTCTCAGGTTGAGAGGATACAGTCTTTGCGGTGAGAAAGAGATGGTAGCAGGAACACCAGATATTTAGTGGGTGACATCGTCTCCACAGCCAGGAAGCAGAGAGAGATGAATGTTGGAGCTCAGCTCACTTCTTCTTTCCCCCTTTTTATTTAGGCCGGATCCTGAGTCTGTGGGATGGTCACTTACATTTAGGTTTGGGTCTACTTTCTTCAGCTCAATCTTCCTAGAACTCTCCTTCAAAGATACGCCTAGTGTTAGCATTTCTTCTAAGCTCCGCCCCACATTGTCTGGCTTACTATTAAAGTCGCTGTTTGCCCCCTCCACTCTCTCTTACTCTCTTACTTCCTGCTCATTCTCTCTCTGACCCCCTTTTCCCTCCCCCATCTATTTCTACATGTTCTTCTCTTTTCCTCTTCTCTCTCATCTCTCTCTCTCCTTCTGTCTCTCCTCCCTTCCCAACTCTATTTCCCATGCCCTCAATAAACTCAATTACATACTATATCTATACGGTCATATGGCTGGTACTTCAGGATACCTTAGCATGGGCCTGCTGAGGCACCCCCCTCCCATGTCACCATACCAAGCCCCTACCAAAACACATCCTGGCCTCTTCTCTTTTTTATAAAACATAACACCTAGAGACATGTCTCCTAAATGATTCCAAATTTAGACAACTTGCCAATGGAGATTAGGCACCACATAGAGTAAAAGCTCAATTGTATGATGTATATACATAGCATGAGACAGTGACTTGGTGAGAGGAGGAGTTTGGTGCGAGAATATTCACATTGTATCATGGTTAATTCAAAGGTATTTTAGCTAGGGTTTTACTGCTGTGAAGAGACACCATGACCGAGGCAACTCTTATAAAGGAAAACATTTAATTTGGGCTGGCTTACAGTTTCAGAGATTTACTCCATTGTCATCACGGTGGGAAGCATGGCAGCATGGAGGCAGACGTGGTGCTGGAGCAGCTGAGAGTTCTATATATTGATCCGAAGACAGCCAGGAGATTGGATTCCACACTGGGCTTAGCTTGAGCCTTTAAGTCCTCAAAGCCCGCCTACACAGTGAGCACTTCCTCTAACAAGGCCACACCTCCTAATAGTGTCACTCCCTATGGACAAGCATTCAAAGGCATTAATCTATGGGGGCCAAACCTTTCAAACCACCACACAAGGCATGCTGGCATTAGCACGTTGAGCATTACACACCTCAAAGCCCACCCCCAGTGCTACACTTCCTCCAACAGGGGCACATAGCCTAATCCTTTCAAATAATGCTACTCCCTATGAGCCTGGCAGGGACCAGCACTGGAGAGAAGACAGGACAGAAATGGAGGGACACAGGCTAGGGTTTAAGGTGGTGAGAAGACAAGGGTACATCAGACTCAATGCTCATAAATGCTATACAATGGCAAACCCCTCTCAAACAGGCTTGCCATGGTCTAAAGCTGAGGCCTATCTTCCCAAACCTAGCACACCCTGGTCACCCAACTTCCTGCAGGCCAGGCAGACTGGAAACCCCTGAAGACCATGCCTGCCAGGTCCCACCCCATCGATTCTCCTCTGGCTACTGCCTCCTTCATGCTGCTCTGTAGCCCTTTTGTAGAACCCGCACTTTCTTCCCACCAGACTTCCTGTAGTTCTCACCATTAATCTCATCTGGGCCCTTGTGTATCTTTAGCACTTTATTATAGTCCTATTTTATTTCCTTATCTTTACTGGATCCCGGTTCTTTCTATGAGTTACAGCTTGCTGTGGCCTATTTCAGAAGGGCCCAGACTCTGCCATATCTGGGTGGGGCTGTGGGGATGTTGTTTTTCCCCATAGCCTTTGCTGCTCCATCTTAATGTACAATGTCCCCTTTTACCTTTCCTCCCTGTTACCATTCCTTGAGGACCAAGGCCCCTCTTGCTCTTGGATTTCCCTTCCATACCAAGCCCTGCCTCTGTGCCCCTGTAAAGTGGGGCTTGTTGGCATTTTATCCTTGAGCTAACTCACTAGGCATCCTGGCCAGCTGTCTGTGGAAGCTGTGGAGGCCTGGCATCATACTCACTGTGCCTACTGAAGAATTCTGTCCGAGAGTTGATGAAAGGTGAGTTATTTTGAGAGAATTCTGTGTTCTGTCACAGAGCAGATTATGCTAGTTTGTCAAACTACTTCCAGTAATTCTGAAAAGAGAACTCTGTGTGACACAATGTCAGGGACACAATGGGTGTCGCTGCCATTTTCAGGAGAGTTGAAGCAGAATAATCAGGGCATGAGACGGGAAGTAAAGCATGGTATCTTACTGAAGCCAGAGCCCTCATGAAGAAGAATGCTTTCTTCTTCAGTGCTGTTACCCTGTTCTACCTTGTGGTAGGACACAGCAGGGATGAGTATTGGCACATGAGGAGATAAGATCTGCTTGCAAGGACTGTATGCACATCTAGCAGGGGCCATCAAAGGCAATAGAGCCTCAAGCTGGCACTCCCCTCCCCCCGCAGGGTAAAGGCTGCTCTCAGAATAAGGACAAGACTCTATTGAATGGCTATAGAGGCCAGGCTTTGTCCACCTCTCACCCTCCTTCCCTGCTGTCTCTGAACCTCTCACTTTCTCAGCATCACACTTATAAACTCTCAAAATGTCAAGGTCCATAGGATCCTGAAGCCTGGCTAGACTACAGTGTTTCTGTCTTTATGGAAGGGTTTTTCTTAAAGCTCCTTCTGAGGGGAGGATCTCAGTATGAGACGAAGTGTAGGATATTGTTAGCAGGGGCCGAAGAAGGACAGAGACTTTTTCTATCATCTTTTTAGTGTGTAGGAATTTATTCTTTTTAAAATGTACTTATTTATTCAATTTACAACCCAGTATCAGCCCTTCCTCTTCTCCTAGTATCCTCTCACACAAGTCCTCCCCCATTCTGCCCCCTTCTGTGTGTCACCCCACACGTACACATTATGGCACTGTGGGACTAGGCACATCCCCTCCGACTGAGGCCAGAAAAGGTGGTCCATTTAGGCATGTGGGATCCGCAGGCAGGCAGGCAGGCAGGCAGGCAGGCAAGCAGATAACAGGCTCCAGTACAGCCCCTGCTCCAGTAGTTGGGGGACCCCCATGAAGACCAAGCTGCTCATCTTCACTAACACTACATCTGACAGAGGGCTAATAACCAAAATATATAAAGAACCAAGAACTGAGACACCAACAAACCAAATCACCCAATTTAAAAATGGGGTAAAGCCAGGCGGTGGTGGTGCACGCCTTTAATTCCAGCACTTGGGAGGCAGAGACAGGCGGATTTCTGAGTTTGAGGCCAGCCTGGTCTACACAGTGAGTTCCAGGACAGCCAGTACTACACAGAGAAACCCTGTCTCGAAAAAAAAAAAAGAAAAAAAAAGAAAAAAAAAAAAAGGGGGGGGGGGGTAAAAAGTTAAACAGAAAATGCTCAACAAAGAAATCTTGAATGGCTGAGACGCACCTAAAGAAATGTTAAACATCCTTAGTCATCAGAGAAATGCAAACCAAAATGACTCTGAGATTCCATCTTATATCCATCAGAATGGCTAAGGTCAAAAACTCTGGACTGGAGAGATGACTCAATGGTTAAGAACACTGACTGCTCTTCCAGAGGTCTGAGTTCAATTCCCAGCAACCACATGGTGGCTCACAACCATCTGTAATGGGATCCAATGCCCTCTTCTGGTGTGTCTGAAGACAGCTATAGTGTACTCATATACATAAAATAAATAATTCTTTAAAAACACAAAGGACAGCACGTACTGGCAAGGATATGGAGCAAGGGGAACACTCTTCCATTGCGGGTGGGAGTGCAAACTTGTACAACCACTCTGGAAATCAATTTGGTGGTTTCTCAGATTGGTAACAGCTCTACCTCAAGACCCAGCTATACTACTATACTACTACAGTATATTATAGTAGTGTACCCAACTATACTGCTCCTGGGCATAGACCCAAAAGATGCTCCACCATCCTGCAAGGACACTCGCTCAACTATGTTCATAGCAGCTTTATTCATAAGAGCCAGAAACTGGAAACAACCTAGATGTCTCTCAATTGAAGAATGGATAAAGAAAATGTGGTGCATCTACACAATGGAATACTACTTGGGCATTAAAAACAAGGACATCATTAATTTCGCAGGCAAATGGATAAAACTAGAAAATATCATTCTGAGTGAGGTAGCCTAGAGCCAAAACAACATGCATGACAGAAACCTGACATAACTGTCCTCTGAGGTTCTACCCAACAGCCAATTGGAAGACACACAGAGACTCGTCTCCAAACATTAGATGGAGCTTAAGGAGTCTTATGGAATTGTTGGGAGAAGAATCAAGGAACAGATTCAAATAATAATAATAATAATAATAATAATAATAATAATAATAATAATAATAATAAATATATTATATATTAATATTATATTAATATTATATATTATATTATACATTAATATTATATATTATTATTATATATACATTATTATATATAATATATTAATATTATATATATTATATATTATATATTAATATAAATATTATAATAAATAAATAATAATAAAAATAATAATAGTCAACTAACCTGGACCCCTGGGGGATCCCAGAGACTGAATCACCAACCAAAGAGTGAACAAGGGCTGGACCTAGGCTCCCTGCACATGTCTAGCAGATGAACAGCTTGGCCTTCATTTGGGTCCCCCAACAACTGGACCAGGGGCTGTCCCTGAACCTGTTGCCTGCCTGCCTGCCTGTATTTAAACACACAATCTCCCAAAATCGCACATGATTTTTCACTGATTTTGTGAATCTGTGAGTTACAAATGTGATCTGTACACCTTAGGCCCAGCATGAGGTATGCTGGGCCAAAGGAACTTCAGGCTCTCTCTCCTCAATCAGCCAATACCGAGCACCTGCCCACATGCTGGGATCTATCTAAAGGTCTCATCTCTCATAGATAGACAAGATATAATCCCTGTTTCCAAGGAGCTCACAGCTTATTCAGGAAAACAAGTAATTACAAGAGGGCATGACAACAGCGATTGCAAAGGTCTATCTTCTCAGGAGAGCTTGTGGCTGAGTGCTGTAATAATTCAGTTCTCATTACTATAATGAAATACCCGAGGCTGTATGAAAACCATCATATAAAGAGGTTTATTCAATTCATAGATTTAGAGACTAAAGGGCATGGTGCTGATATAAAGTCAGTTCTGGTGAAGGGCTTCTTTGATGCAATAAATCTCACAGTGGTATGTATGCAAACGTTGTGTGGCTTTAATTCAGGAGACATGAATAACTGTCTATTCAGCCCTGATAGAGAAGATCATTAAAATATATTCCAAACAATTGTAAGTCAGTGAATTTAGTTAGGGTGACATATGGGAATGTGGACAACATATGTCAAGTGCTGGCCAAGCCACACCACTGAGGAAGAGTCTTGTTTCTTCTAGTAATAGTTAATACTTTTATATTCTGCAAGGAGGATAGGAATACCAGTTGACCTGATGGGCTTCTCACATGAGCTGCAATGATCACAGCTGCTCTAATGTAAGGATGGCAGTGGCCATGGCATGCCTGGAAGACAAGGTCCAATCTCAAGGGAAAGCCATCATTCCATATGAGAAGCCAAAGATGTTGGGAATCCCAAAGTCCCTTCTTGACTCAATAACCAAAGAACCTTTGGAAGAGACATTTAAACCATGTCCAACCCATGCCAGGTAGAATTCTAAAGAAGTTAATTTAGGATGTGGTTGGAGGTACTCCAGGCAAAGGGACACACACACGCCAGGGCAAAGAGACTCCGGAGTGCTGCATCTCCGGGGTTCTGAAAGTAGCTCATGTGCAAACATCATGTGAAGTTGGCAGTGATATGTTATGGGCTCCAGACAGGAATGAGCCAGGTTGTGGAGGGTTCTGTGTATGTTCTACTGTACTGCATTCGAAGCTGTAGAAAGAAGCCAAAGAGAGGCAGAGAGAACAACAGAATTGGGGTGAGTCATGAACCAGTTGGTAGGGAGTTCCCTGTCATCCTCACTATGGCAATGGGGACCAGCAGTGGCCATGAACTGCTGAGACGGATTCAGACCAGGGTCAAGACTGGCCAGGCCTGAATGCACATTGTCCTGGAGCACCGGACTGCTTTGGAGGCTCCATGGCCACAGAGCATGACTGTGCACCTGCTCTGCAGACTTGCAAGCTTCTGAGTTGTCAAACTCCATGTCAACACAAGAGGGCACCAAGATGGATGCCCCTGAATCCCAGGGTGGATAATAGTAGGCAATACTGGGGGTCCCATGTTTCCTTCAGCACTTCTCTCAAGGCTTAAACCCTTACTGTCCACTGCCTGGCACCATTCCATTCCAATTCTTGGGAGCACCTGGGTCAAGGGGAGGTTCATTGACAGAAGGGAAGAGCAAGAACTGCCTACCCACATTTTCCAGGGCTGTGAATGAGGAGAAGCTGAGAGGTGTAAGTATACTGTCTGGTCTAATACTTCTTGTCCCAGTTGTTTTTCCTCTAAGGAGTCACCATGAAATCAATGGGGCTGTCAGGAATGCTTTGCCTTTCCTTGATCTGGATAGAGTGAGGATCTGATTTTTAAAGGACTGCTCTGAGCTTCAATAAGAGATCAGGGAGTTGTCATAATGTCATTGGGTTAGGTAATTAACCATATAGGAAGACTAGTCCAAAAGGGAATTCCCTAGGAGCTTTCAAAGGAGGAGAATCAGGGGTCCTGGACAGGACTCCATCAGTCTCCTTTAATCATGATAACTACATTAACTGTACTGCTACACACACAGCGTATACTAAGTACTGTGTACCACTGTAGGTCGTCTTCACATGAGTCAACATCCTCTTTATTCTTCCCAATGATAATCATCATTATTTCTGAGCATAGTTACTGGACGTTCCTGGTATGATGACTTTTAAGAGTTGGAGGCCTCTCATTCTCTCTACAGCCCCCCAGCTCAGGGTTAAGCTTGGCTGTAAGGTCTAGTGTCTGCTCTTTAAACTAGCTTGGCATCCAGTCGGCATCCATGCTGTGTCTGTGGACTTCCACAGAGTTGTTGCTCATTCTAGTGAAAAACCCAGCCCTGTGGCCAGTTTTAAACTAACTACAAAAGCTGGGCTTTTCAGTGACTTCAGCAAGGGAGCATCATATGCTGTAGGTAGGATGGACTCTAGCTGAGGGCTGGCTGACAGATAAAGGACTCTCCTAGAGCCCCAAAGCATAGAAAGCATCTCTGACACCCCAGTGTTAGGTACTGAGTTTGAGGGGCTGGTTCTGTGCAAACATCTAGCTTTCTGGAAGAACTGTCTCTAAGATAACATTCTATATTATCACATTCTATAGCACAGTTAGAAAACTATGGCTGATAACAATTGGTATGTCTTACAAAGAAATGATAAATATGCCAATTACTCTCATTTGATTATTACACATTGGATATAGGTATTAAAATGTTATATATTATAACTCATGAATGCATCAATTAGTACATGCCAATTGAAATATGTAATTTAAAAGCTTATCTCTCTGGAGTAAGGAGGGCAGGAAGCAGTTTCACCCTTGTGTATCATCAGCCCCCTTGCTTGAATAGGAATTTTATATGGAAAGAAAACAAAAAGTGGTAAGAAAAAATGATGGGGCGGGGTCATGTTTGACTGTTAACCCTGGACAGTTGGTGAGAGAGCTATGTAAGACAGCAGGCTGGTGGAGCTGGCAGAGCCCCAGGCTCCTGGAAAGGTATTAGGACAAGAGGTGATGTATAGCTGGGTCAGGGGATAAGGGGTGCTTTAGGTTAGTATTTCTGTGATTAGACAGCATGACTAAGAACAATTTGGGAAGGACAGGGTTTATTTCATTCACATTTCCATATAACAGTTTATCATCTAAAGCAGTTAGGGCAAGAACCTGGAGGCAGGAGCTGATGCAGTAGCCATGGGAGAAGTGTTGCCTACTGATACTTATGGCATGCTCACTCTGCTGTCTTATAGAACCCAGAACCATCACCCAGGGTGAGACCACCCACCTCAGTCTCTAAGAAAATGCCCTTACAGGCTTGCCTATATAGCCTAATCTAATAGAGCTTTTTTTTTTTTTTCAATTGTGGTTCCCTTCTCTTAGAGGACTCAAGACTCTGTCAAGCTGACATAAAATTACCCAGGACAGGGTATAGGGTAAGACAGAAGTCAGGGTTTTCAGGTGGGTTACCTTGAGGAAGGGGAAGGTAAGGACCAAGAGGTTAGAGGCTGTGAAGTCCAAGGCGAGATACTGAGGCCCAAGGCATTATCCCAGGGTCATCACCAGCCCATCACCCCAAGTGCTCTCAGAGCCTGGAATGTTATCTTTAGACCCTCTTATTCTCCATCTGCTTCTCTCCCTTCCCTGTGCATACTAACATACTGAATAATACTGACTATCAGAATCTTCATAGCATCCAGTAAATGCCAGGTCCTGTGCTAAACATGTTACATTCATGGTCTCATGTAAGACTGGCAACAGGCCTCCCGATTTGGTAGGATCTATATTTGTGTGCTTGAAAAGTTGACTAATCTTGTTTAAATAAATTTTAGAAACCTGTTCAGGGACACACAGCTCAGAAAAGTCAGGCAAGGTATGAATTCAGTGGTCAGACAGTGGAGCCCCAAACTTCCAATGAGAAAGACCCACTTCCGAGTTTGAGTGAACGGAGAGTAGCCCAGGGCAAACCCATCTGAGCTCAGTCCCCTATGTAGCACAGGCCTCCAAGGAGGCAGTGACCACAGGCTAGAAGACACTGGCTCTGCCTTCAGGAAGAGATGGCATGCCTGGGGGCCTGTGTGGGTTATGGAAATTGAGCAATTTTTCACTTAAAATCATCTGAAAACAAACTTCAATGTCTTCAAAATTATATATTCACAGAACATTCCTAGACTCTGGGATAGGATTAGATGGTAATGATTTAATTGATGGTTAAGTGTGTAGATAAAATGAGTGTGCTGAATTCTTCCCGTAATTATCTCTCAGAGGAGCCCTGGCAGCTGTAATTACTGTCTGAGGCCGAAATTATAAACCAGCTGTAGTTTTTTAAGCAAAATATGTTGCAGCCTCTGCTGGATCTTTAAGGAAAAGTCGGTCAGCACCAGCACAGGCATCCCTGTAGGGCCAGTCAAAGAGGGAGCAGAGCCTTGGGGAGGGAATGTATTCTCACCAAGCAATCCTGAATCCCTGCCTATGCTGTCACTGTGCAATGCTCTGCCTGCTCTTCCTTGCTGCAGGAAATCTTTCCTCCTGTTCGTTCTGTTGCCAGGAAGAGTTCTCAGATCGGTCAGCAGTTACTGACTCAGTGCCTTAGAGGCTGGACAGCAGACTCAACGAGCTGGGGCACCCGCAAGTCAACTCAGTGGTGGTGCTGGAGCTCTTACATGGAGGAAGATCTGCGGCATGATGACAGTTCCAGGTCTGTATGTCACTGGGGACCCATAGGCCAACTTGTATTCTCCATCTACATTTGGCCAGAATAGACAGGAATGACCGACTGCCTCCATGGATCTGGTGAGTTTAGTCATCATGACCAAGTACTCTTCAAAAGCTCAGTTCTTGTTTGATAGTTATGCAAACCGTTATATGTTCACTCAACACCAACCACAGAAATCTGGAGATGAATGGAAATGAGGGTCTTCCTCTGGTGTGCCTCTTGAAGTTGATATTTGTTCATCATTTTGTAGAGTCTCACCATTTTATGCCTAAAATTTTCATTAAAAAAAAAATCAGTTCCTGAAACTGACTTTCCACTATGAATGCATAATGGGACACCCTGACCTTCTTCTAGTGTGATGTATGACACCACAACTGCTCTCTTCCTTGTTAGCATTTGAAGAATTGTTTTCATGTATAAAACAATGTTCTAGGTGCTGCAGGAAAGATAAGAAATGCCATGACATACAGAGCAGACACAGTCCCTGTGACCACACGTCTGTGGCTTGTGGGTGATCCTGGACTTGACTTTGAACTCAGCAACAATGCAGTCTGAGACATTGAGAGCTGTATCCAGAGGTGAACAGTTCAGGGTTAAGTGGACATGTTAACAGTTGCAGAGAGTACATCTGAGCTACCGACTTAATAGCCGAGCTGGCCAGAGACACCTATCCCTGTCATCCCTACAGCCTCTCAGCTGTTCAGCATTCCTGGCGTGCAGTTCATGCTTACAGGTTTTGCTTCTCTGTGACTCATTCATAGTATACCCCAAAACATGGGTCATGAGTTCTATTCTTGGCACACAGAACTCTTGCTAGCTATGGATCACACAGAACACAACACCAGGTGACACCAGAACTGTTATTAAACAAACTATGTCTACTTAGCTATGGGGATGAAATCAGATTTGCTTTAGTTTGGCAAGGTGTCAGGCACCTTTTCAGAAATATTTGTTTTATCCAAAAGAATAAATCTTAAAATGCTATGGAGGGTGAAGGCAGCTATCATGGCCTAATCACTGTCTAGGGGGAGGCCAAAGACTTCCAACTCTACCCTCAGACGGGAAGGGAGGTCAATTTTAAGAGTCATCCTTTAAGTGAGGATGTTGGACAATGGAATGGTGAGATTCTACAAAACAATGAACCATCTCAGCTTCCAGGAGTGCCCCAGCAGGATCCATTCGTGCTACCCACTCTGTCTGTCTCCTTGTGCACAGCCATTTTCTCTCGGGAGGTAGTAGAAACCATTCATTCTTATTGGATCACATATTTGTTCCTGGTGTAAGAATCTTCTTTGGAATTGTTTGACCCTACATATTTATCAGCAGAATGCATCCATAAGCCCCTGACCAGGTAGGTGCATTGCTTTCAGTGACCATAGGAGGGCAGCAAAGAGTAGCAGAGTGATGATAGCTGATGTCTGGCCCTCTGCTCTCTCTTTCCAGCTAGGCTAGAGAGATGCTTGGCAGTGGTACAAAGGTCCCACAGATTCACACTGACTATTTGCGAACACTGAGGGTAGTGGGGCTGAAGAAAATTCTTGACAACTATCTACTGAATCTTAGTGTTATAAAGGAGGGAAACCATTTGAGTGAAAGCTGGAGAAGCCAGTGTCCAGTGCTGGGGTTGAGGTATGCAAAGAATTGAAAGGCAGAATTCCTCACAAGGTAGATTTAGCATCATTGTGTTGGTTCTCTTCCCAGGTAGATCATGGGCAGAGTATGAAGATTAAAAGAAGAAGAAGAAGAAGAAGAAGAAGCTCTTTATCTTCCATTTTCACCAGAGAAAAGAGTACTGATAGCCATATGCAGAGATGTGACAGGCTACAGTGGGGCAATGGTCATTAAGGGTCTCTAGACAGACCATCTCTTATCTGGACAGGTTCCATGGGAGCTACTGGTATGGGAAGGGCATGGATCTGTTCTTGACTTGCTGCTATGTGGCACCATGCTGGCTTGAGCCTTTCTGAATCCTAAGGTGGAGTCTGGAGTTGAGGGTAAACTTTGAGTGGTCAGGGAGAGGCAGCAGGAAGGTTGGACAGGTCTTGCTAGAGAAGGAGATGGTGCTTTTAATAGTGTCTCAGAGGCAATTCATCTTTAGGGTTAGGCCTCTTGTATATAACGTTTCAATAATGAGCATATGTATGGCCATGAAATGTAAGTGAAAAGACTGACAGGGGTCTGAGGAGATTTCCTCTTGTTTCTTAAGTGAGAGCTACAAGAAGTAAACTTTTACCATTTCCTTTGGACTAAAGTCTGATGTCACTTGTCTGAAGATGAAACAAAGGAAAGATGTCCATCATCTTGGCATCATCCTTAGCTGATGAGTCTCCAATCCCTACCTCTTATCCTCTCTCTAGACCCTATGGTCAGATAACACATATTTTCCTTGCTGAATCTGTTGAGTTGTAGAAGAATTATAGAATTTTTGATGTTTACATCAAATGTAACCCAATGACTATACCTCATAGCAAAGCCAAGTTGGGAACTTGTCAGATACTGTCTCAACAAAATAAGATGGCCAGGAAGTGTGTTCTCATGACTAGATGGGTCTCTGAACTAGGATGATGGTTACCTTTGGGAGCCTTACTCTTTACTGGATATTCCCATTTGGATAATTTCTGCTCAGCTCCACAATTTGGCTTTACAGGTTTTCAACCTCAGATGCACAGCTTCCTAGGAAGGCAGTGCCCATTCATATACTTGTGATTCTAAGTGGTCTGCCTACCTGCCTGGCAGTGATGCCTACAAGGCTATAACACTACCCTGGGACATTCTGCTAAAGCCTGTGAAGGATGCATTCATTTACATTTCAAACAGCTGAGCTTTCTAGCTTATCTCTTGTGATTTACTGGATATTCCTTGTTTCAATATTCTTTTTCCTCCATATCCAACTTGATGCCATTCATATCAAATAGCATCACAGGTTATTTGATTCTGTTGGCTCCCTACCTTCTGATTTTAATTCCTACCTTCAGGTTTTAATATTGATGAAGTTAGCTAACCAGTCTTTGAGAAATACATGTCTGGTGGAATCTCTTCTGCTTCCACCAGAAGGAAAGCTTCTGCCCATGATTGTGTGTGGTTTTTTTTTTTTTTTTTTTTTGGTTTTTCGAGACAGGGTTTCTCTGTGTAGCTCTGGCTGTCCTGAACTCACTCTATAGACAAGGCTGGCCTCGAACTCAGAGATCGGCCTGCCTCTGCCTCCCAAGTGCTGGGATTAAAGGCGTGTGCCACCACCGCCTGGCTGATTGTGTTATTTTTATGTTATCGACTGTGTATATACATGTGTGTGTGCCTACAGCCTTGTAGGTATCACTGGTATTTAAGCAGGCAAGTCAGCAGACCACTTAGAAGCACATGCATATGAATGGGCAGTACATTTCTGGATGATACGTTTCTTGGACAGAAAATGATTCCTTTAGTTGTCTAAAAGCCAAGATATTGGGGGAAGCTTTGAGATCAGAATTCCAACAGCATAGGAAATAATCCCAAGACTCAACAGATGGGACTTCATGAAATTGAGGTTTCTGCACAGTACAATATCAGCAGAATGAACAGAACAGAAGAAACTTTTACCAGTTATACTCCAGACTAGTATCTAAAATTTATAGAGAACTACAGAATTCAATTCCAAACAATACCACCTGCATACACATGTGACCCATTGAAAAGGACAGTTCTCAAAAGAAACACTAATAGCCACAAACCATCATTTCTGATTACTGCTCAGCCCTCCAGAGTGTCAAATGGCAACACGTGGAGAGAGAGAGAGAGAGAATACCACCTGTCTCATGAATTCATTTTTTCAACGTAAGCTAAGCAAACCCAACCCAACCCAACCCTGCCTCTGAAAACACATTCATACTCACTCCTGTGGTTTTTCTGTGTCTAGGAGAGGCAGTGAGTTTTGACTAGTTTTAGCAGACGCCATCACATCTAATTCAACAGCAGGAAGGTATCTTGCTCTGGGACCTTCTGGGTTCACACAGCTAGTTTGCCTCTTTGTCACTCTTTCCCTTTTTCTACCCCATCTCTCTTCATTGTCACCCTTTTTGTAGCTAGGGTTGATCCTGGAACTCCTAATCCTCCTCCCTCTACCCCTTGGGTATTGGGATTACAGGCATTTGCCACCATGCCCTGATGCTTTATATACTGAAGAGAGAGCCAGGGCTTTGTACAGGAGGCAAGCACTCTACAAACTGAGCTACATGCCCAGCCCCCACACAGTTTCTTCATGTATCACAACAAAACATGATTGGTATTGATCTTTTTTAGCTTGTCTCCATGCAGCTTTATTCACATTGTGGTGAAGGATCTCTCATCTGCTGCTTTTGCAGACAGCCTAGTTTTCTTCCAATGGGATGGATCTCACCTCTGCTTGTGTTATTTTTTTTTCTACTATCTTTTGTACTCAGATCACCACCATTGAAGGTTTCATTTTCAGCACAGCCAGATTGCAAAATCCTATGTATAAACAAGTGTCCAGAGCAAACATTTGTAAATCCTTGGTTTCTGGACATGCCCAAAGCCACAGTAGTTCTGGTGAATGCTTGGGTTGCAAGTACTACAAATTCATTCATGAATGTTTAATACACATTTGGATGGGCTTGCTTGAGATGATTTAAATACTCATGAATAATAATGATAGTGGATTCAGTTCCATAGAAAGAACTATGATGAGGAATGGGTGTAGGAATTTCCTTTGCCATCCAAGATAATCTTCAGGACCCTAGCAGCAGAGCCTCTACAGTGTTTTGAACTGGCTTCTGGATTAATAAAATGAAGATCTTAGTTCACTGCTTCTCTGCCCTCCTTTCACCACTTAGATTCTTTATCTAATAGGTTACATACCTCATTAGAGGTCTGTCATGCTTACTGTTTATCGTTCTCATAGCCCACAAAGCCTTTTCAATTTTCTAGAAAATCTGATGATTTCTGGTTCTGTTGATGCTCACTGGCCATGTTCATGATATATCCATGTCACAATAAAACACACTTGTTGCAATGTGTATCAGACAGAGTGGCTGCCGGAAACATAGCCCCTTCTTCTGTGGCCAGGTACATATACTTCATAAACTTTAGTGATTAGGATGAGGCTTGGCCATGTGCAGGTGAGCAGATACTGTGTGTCACATGATCCAGCATCAATGTGTCTCTCCTTCTCTGTGTAATAATCCTCATTCACACAATCCTCTTCTCCTTTCTTGAGCTTGTAGCTTCTCTTCTCAGTGTCAAGCTTGTCTGACTCAATGATTTGTGATGGCAGTTCCTGTGGCAGGGTGTGAACTTTACTCCCTAGAAATGCTTCCCTAGGAGCCTCAGCAGGTGAGGCCCAGTGCTCCTGAGCCTGCCTTCTTGGATGTATAGGGAACTTGAGATTAGACCGGGTGCTCTCCTCTACCGGTCTACCTGGACTCCCATCCGGACTCCTCAGCCTCCTTTTCTGGTTTCTCAGAATGTTAACATTTATATTTTAAACTAGATAGAGGTCTCACTCCATCAAGAAACTAGTGGACTGAGTCATTTTCCTCTTCTTCTATGTTGTACACAAGTCTGCATGCCTTTACTGGTCAGTGTAAATCCAACCTTTGTACTTTCTTCCATTCTTTGCTGGTATTTTGTTCTCTCTATTGAACTGGTGTTTTATTTCTTCAGATGAATACCTTTTCTGAGTGTCTTGGGTTGTCTGACTGCAACCAAGAGGCACAAAAACAAAACAACCCCCCATCAAAACAAACAAAAAACCATAAAGCACTGACTGCTTCATGAGTGGTAAAGGCTGTGTCTCACATCAGCACTGGGTCTTTGGAGTTTTAGAACAAACATTCAAAGTTTGCCCACAGCTGGACTTACTGAGCATGAGTGTATGTGTGGGCCTTGAACTGGACCTGGGAGGAGACGGGATAGCACGAAAGAGCTTCTGGGTTGAGAGCTGATGCTGAAATCTGAGATGAAGTCTGAACAAAAACGTGCCTTCTAAGAGTTAGGGCGGGATGTGTGAGGTGTGGGGGTGACAGTGCACGTGAGGTCTGATCTGAGGAGTGCAGTTTCCAGTGCAGAGCAAAGCTCGGGAGAGAGATGGGTCATTGTGGATAATCTAGAGAAAGCGGGTGAGACAGTAAGGGCGGGTCCTAGAGCAGCGGTTCTCCACCTTCCTAACGCTGCAGCCCTTTAACACAGCTCCTCATGCTGTGGTGACTCCCAACCATAAAATTATTTTGTTGCTACTTCATAATTGTAATTTTCCTACTGTTATAATTCTTAATGTAAATATCTGAAATGCAGAATATCAGATAAGTGACCCCCAATGGGGTCTTGACTTACAGGCTGAGAACTGCTGGTCCAGAGGCTAGCATAAGGCCCAGTAGAGCCAAAGTGGGAAAGTGACCCTTTTAAGGCTGAATAGAAGAGGGCAGAGCTGCTTCCATAACACTTGAGTATGTAGGAATTATACAGAGAAAACCCAGGTAACCAGGAAGCCCTTGGGGACAGGAGGCAGGTGGTATCCTAGTTCTGGTAGTTGGGGTTGGGGGGGGGCAGTCCTGAGTAGGTACTGCATAATGTTGGGTTCTTTGTTCCTGGTTTGAAAGCAGCCAATCATGGAGTAACACATATGCCATGGAGGCAAGATGGCACCATGATGAGTCTATTAGTGGGGGCGGGGCATCCAGTACACACTCAGGAGTGGGCAGAGTTTCTAGGTAGAGCCTCAGAGCAAGTATCCCCTCTTTCTCCCATTTCAACCCATTGGCCCCATCTATCTATCTATCTATCTATCTATCTATCTATCTATCTATCTATCTATCTATCTTTCCTTTCTTTTTCCATTTTAAAATTTTATTTTATTGGATATTTTATTTATTTACATTTCAAATGTTATCCTCTTTCCTGGTTTCCCCTCTGGAAACCCCCATCCCATCTTTCCTCCACCTGCTTCTATGAGGGTGCCCACCCACCCACCCACCCACTCATTCCTGCCTCCCTGTCCTGGCATTCCTTTTCTTACTCTATATAATATTCACATTTCTTGCTTTGGGGAGGAAAAATCCATTCCACCCCCATGACCCTTCATCTTTTCAAGCTTCTAGCCTATCTCTGCCTTTCTCCCTTCCATCAAGACACCTGAAGGAGTCATCTATAGCGATGGACTCCGCCTCCTTACTTTCTAATCCCGCCCTCTTTGTCTCCTTTCTCTCCAATCAGGATGCCTCTAGATGTCATCGCTCCCTTGAAATTGCCTTTCTCAATAAGAAGCAACCACAAAACCTCATGTAGTCCATGCAGCCTGTGATCAGAAGGACATGCAGCTTAGGGACAGCACATGACACTGAGGAATAATTGTATGTATATGTGTAGGTACACACGTGTATATGCATGGACATGTTTACACCCACAGAAATACACATGCATTCGGAGGCAAGGGGACAACCTCAGGTGTTGTGTGTCAGCCACCTCCCACTATTTTGTCTCTCATTTGGCTTAGAACTCACCAAGTAGGCTAGGCTGGCTGGCCAGACAGGAATCCACCTGTCTCCATTTCCTCAGCACTGGAATTTTAAGCACATGGCACTTTAGGGTGTTTAAATGGGTTCTGGGGACCAACCACAATCCTTGTGCTTTCAGGGGAAACTCTTGATTAAGTTATTTCCCTAGTCCATGAAACAATTTAAAAATATTATCAAATTGAGATAGAAATTTATTTGAGCAGCTGTCAGGCTTTAATTTGTGTGGCCTGCTGTGTATAGTGCTATTAATGAACTTGTGTATCTTTCCCCAGACCCTGCTCTTCCAGCAACTATTTGTTCTGACGGTCTTGTCTGCCTAGGATCCTGAGATTTGCTGATGCTACTCCAGTATTTTGTTCTCTTCCACACTCTTGTCCTCATCAGGGAGGGGTGGCAAGATCTGGACCTTTCCAGTCTGGACTAAGGTCCCTTATCTTCACATTAAGGCCACAGTTGAGTCTAGAGTTATCTAACAGGGAAACACAGGCCATCCAATTGCAATCTCAGTTCAGGAAAAGCTTTTCGGCCAAGTGCTGCCCTTTCTGATATGCTCTTTGCCAAGGGATCTGGGAGCCTAATCAGTCTTTGGTTAGCAGATTATTGGCACATTTTTATTAAAAAAAAAAAAAATTAGTGAATCAGCCTGCCACTGTCCAGAGAGCACCGTGTGTGTGTATTTGTATACCCTTGTGTCCATGTAGAAATGTGATGATTAAAATCTAAGTAACTGTTATGAATTCAATGTGTCTTTGAGAGGGGCATGTTTTTGTAGGTAGTTAAGTACAACACACTGGACTTCCTCAATTTCCCCCTTCTCCTACCAGTGGCTTCCCCTTTTTTCTGTCCTTTATTCCAGGTCCCCTTTCCTGCCATTGGTAAACAGCAGGACCATCCATCTGTTCAACATAGTGATCTGGCCCAAACTCCTCCCTGTCTGTCTGTCTTTCCATGTGATGTTAGGTCATAACCCATCTGAGTGGACTCCCTTCTCCAGAGCCATCTACTTCTGCCTTCAGCTTCAGCACATCCGTCCTGACCATTGCTGTCATCTGTCTCCAGCCTCCTGCCCAGCTCCTCCAGATGGTCAGCACAGTCTCTTTAAAATATCAATTCAAGCATGCTGCCTTTCATCTGAAAGTCATTCCAAAGTTCTGACAGAAAGGGCATCCCCACACCCCCTTTCTGGTATCATTCGTGGTCCCCCCCAAAGCCACTGAGTTCATCAGCTCATCAGTTCATCCCAGGTGCTGGTTCATCCCTTCACCATTCTGTGCCTTTGAAAGTACAGATCTTTCCTTTCCCTTCTCTTCTTTACTAAATGGGAGAATTCTTACCCATTTCCAAGAGCTTGCTCAAACAGGCTCGGATGTGTCTGGAGCCAATGGGAACTCTCTCCCCTGTGCTCCCTTACACACTGTGAAAATACCAATCACATAATTGGTTGCATTACACTGGAACAGCTTACTGTCCATCTTCCTGGCCAGCCTCATAAAAGCCAGCACTTAAGTCTTCACCCCCGTAGCTCCAGCACTCAATATGGGACCTGGCCCCCAGTAGGAGTGAAGGAGACACGAGAGAGAGTGCTTTTATAGCAGGTGGGACTTACCTCTAACACAAATTGCCTGTGTGCATCTGTGTGTGTGTGTGTGTGTGTGTGTGTGTAAGTCTTGCTATTAGCCAAGGCTGGCTCAGCTTCCTAAGGAAAGGGACTATAGGTACATAGTACCATGCCCGGCTCAAATGTGTTTTGTGAACCAGAGGCAAGCAAACTAAGGAAAAAAATATACCTTGCTCTAGTTCAGGTGTGATGGGGAACTTGTTTCAATATTGTGCTGTAGCTTACATTTCAGACACCGATATCTTTGTGAACCACTGAGAACCCCAAAAGTGGGTAGGAAAGGGGAGGGAGGGGGAGAGGAAGGAAGAGGAAGAAGAGTCAGGGAGAAAAAGGAGTGTAACTTGGAGTAACTCCTCAAAGTTGTCTTCATCTGAGATCTGAGTGCCCTGCAGTAGCACCATGAAAGATTAAAGGATGTAGCTGAGTTGGCAAAGCACCCACCTAACTGGCCCAAAGTTTGATCTCTGTCACCACAGAAAAACAAAAATCTTATGTGTGTGTGTGTGTGTGTGTGTGTGTGTGTGTGTGTGTGTACGCACACAGACACAGACAGACACAGACACATAGACACAGACACAGTGACACAGAGACACAGAGACACAGATACACACACATACACACACACACACACCTCTCATCAATCTCAGCACTCAGGAGGCTGAAGCTGGGGGATCCTGGGCCCATGGTCAATTTGAGAGCCACTGTCTTTAAAAAAATCAATGGGTGGAAGGAGAAGAAAATCAAGATTTTCTGGGCTGAAAAAGGAAAGCAACTTGCTGGGCATATTTTATTGCCAGGGGCTCTGTCAGTCTCTTTCCTATGTGCACCATCTAATCACAACACGTGTTTACAGCTGGCACTAATTCTCCTGCTGACAGGGAGGGCGACGATCTTCAGATCAGGTAACTTGCTCAAGCTCAGCAGCTGTAAATGGCAGAGCTGGTATGAGATCCTCCCTGCTAGACACCAGTGACAAGGCATACTGGGATGTTTAATTGGGCCATGGATTTCTCTCTGATTAAATGATTTTGCTTTCTCAATTTCTTGTTGCTTCAGTCACAGTGTGCTTGCATGAATCTGACACATTCATATTTCAAATTAGACTCTAGGAGCGAGTTCAAAGGAAACAACAGTTTCTGAACAGTTAATGGCTGGTTCATGGGAGGGGGCACTTCTTCAGTGGCATACCCACTGGCAAGACGCCCATGCTCCTGTAAGCAGTCCTAATGAAACTCACTGAGTCATATAAAAAAGACAATCAAAGTAGGAAGGGGACAGCTTGGGAAGAGACAGGATTAATAGGTGCAGGATGGGACATGAGAGGGTGATGGGGGAGAGGGTGAATATGATCAAAATACATTATGTACATGTCTGAAAATAAAACAATACCACATTATTATATAATTAATATATGTTAATACAAACTTAAGTAAGTCCATCCTTGTGGCTGGTTGCTGCTCTAGCACTTGTCAGTCTTCTGAGTTTATTCTTTCCTCAATTTCTTTAGTCACATGGAAGAACTTGTATGTAACAACCCCCACCCTACCCCAATAACTACCCAGCAAGCAAATCTTTTTATTTAGTCTCATAAAACCTAAAAGCAGAAGCCATATGTTGTTCTCTGAGAATGGAAGGGGTTAGAGTTAGAGCAAGCTCGGTGCTTAACTTCTCATTCTTTCTGGAATGGGACTGAATGTAGCCTGGAATTTGGTCCAGATCTATTGTTTACCAGTTGGCTCCCACATTACCCTATCTTATGGAATGCTTCTCTGTAGAGCTTACGGTTCTACCACTCTCTGACTCTTCTGAGTGTCCTACTTCCCCTAAACCATATTATAACTCTGTAACAAAACAATGGCTGTAGCTTCTTCACCACGGCCTATGACATCCTTAGCAAATCTCTTAACTGGATTATAGTGATTTCTGTCAGGCAGAGTGAGCCCTGGTTCTAATCAGAAAGCAGTTGGTTACCACCATCATAGACCTGCCACTATTGCAGCACTGAGCATACCTTGCCTGGAAGGTCAATAGTGCGGCACTCTGTCTCAGCTGAGTAAGAATGTTGATGAGTCTCCTCCTTTGGCACTGTATTGAGAGCTCAGCACAATTTCTAGGCCCGATTATGTTCATCTTCTTCTACTGAGGTGACTTATACTTAGCAGAGCACTGACCTGGGCACCCATGGCTTCAGATACAATCTATAATGAGAGGGCTACATATTTGTGCTTGAGGGCTTGAGAGACTACATCATCTATAAGCTGAAAAATCTACCAAGCACAGTTCTGGATATCTGAAGTCCAAGATCAAGGCTCCAGTGTTTTGGTGTTTGGTTAGGGCTAGCTAGCTCTAAGCCTTGGTAGGCCACACTCTTCTTGCTGTGCACTTATATAGTAGGCTTCCTTTATAAGGCCCCAGTTCTATCCATGGGGCAGAGAACACTCACTTGATCATTTCCCCACCGTTTAATACTACCTCACTGAGGATCTGATTTTAACAAGATTTCTTCCTTCCTTCCTTCCTTCCTTCCTTCCTTCCTTCCTTCCTTTCTTTCTTTCCTTCCTTCCTTCCTTTAAAAAAAAAACCTACCACCACCAACCAAAAAAAAAAAAAATCAAACATTAAGACCATCACAGAGATAAAATGTAGGCCCAGAGAAAAACACAAACAGATGTGGATTTCTTTGGATCCAAATTTTCATGTCCCCTGCAGAGACTTCATTAAGTATTAATAACAGGAAGAAAAATCCAGAATGTTTACATTTTACAATTTGTAGTCAGTCTTAATCTTTTTGGATGGCATTTACTTGCTTGATTGGTTTTATGACCTTTCTCTACTCAACTGTCAGTCTGAACATTTATTTATCAATATTAAAGTACCTAAGCAGGTGTCACCCAGATCCTCAGCCACACAGAACACAACCACGCTGACGTTTCCTGTCTCAAACAGAACACTTGTTTTGGACAGTTGGAGTATAATGCATCATTGCACAGCAGGTGACTGAAAGTTGAGATTGCTTTATGTAATTGCCAGCAATTTATAAAGTTTTCTTTGGTTTGAAGAAAATCCCCCATTAAGATTTTCACTTATAAATGCTATCACGTATTATGCCCTGAATTTTACTTAGAATGGGCGAAAAGATGTGATCTTACCACTCCTGACTGCCAACTTCCAACACAGTGAGATTTGTTACTTATTACTTAAAAATAAAGTGTCAGGAGGAAAAGGTAAAGTAACTAAAGCTATTAATGTTAAAAGTTATTTTCAATTTTTAATTACATTTATTTAGCGTGCACTCATGCACAATGCCACACATGTGTGTGAGGTGGACAGCGTGGGCATGCATCACAGTGTGCATGTAGAGGTGAGAAGATAATTTGCAGGAGTTCAGTTTTCTCCTTTTATGAGTTGGGTCCCAGGGATTATTAAATCCAGGCCATCCAGCTTGGTAGCAAGTGTCTTCCCCGGCTAAGAGATCAATCTCACTGGCTCAATTTTCACTTTCATTCTAAATCAACTGAAATATGGGAAAGGAGACTCCATGGAGAAGAATGGGTACATGACCAAGCTGAGAAGCTGCCCTTGATGGGGAACTTTCTGTAGGCCCTTCAGCTCCATATATGAGATGAAGTCCCCCTGGAAAGTCCCAGGCAAGGGACAGTCCCTAGAATGATTAGTATCTGCAAGTGGCTTTTTCAGGAGCATCATAAATCAATGACTCATTTCATCTGTGAAAAAAGAATCAGCCCATCACATGTGTCAGCGAGTTCCTGTGAATGCCATTCTGGAGATGAGGGGAGTGAAGGTGCAAGTCCATTGTCATCCACCTTCTGTGTTATAACTACTGGAGCACACCCCCAATGGCCAGAAGGTGCTACAGCAAGGTGATCTGGGAAGGAGAGGGCCTTGAAGACACAGTTAACTTTCTACTCAGCAGAAATGTTAATGTTATCACACTGTTGTCATCTTTTCTGTCAACAATGGTTATTTTGAGTGCTTCTGTGCTTTGTATGATTCTAGTCTCTACAGACCTTTGAGGAAGTTCTGGATTTTGTATCTTTTCTGAAAATGAGAAAATACTTAGTGTCCTCTCTTTCTGTTCAGATAGTCTAATATAGGAAGAAAGAGTTTCTTGTGAAAGTCTCAATTTTCTTGACTTTGTTAACCACATCCTTTCCCCAGCTGGAAGCAAAATCCTTCCCTAACACTGACTGCTCACTTATCCAAACTGTATTCTGACCACTTAACATCCACTGGAACAGGTTCTAACAGCTGAGTTGCTGGTTTCCTATCCCCACCACGTAGCACCACTTTGTATTCACTGCAGTCAGTTCAGCTCAGGGGCTCCCTCCCTAAGTGCTCATGGACACTGCTTTGCTATATCCCACCATCAAAAAAACAGTTCAAGAAATTTCAAAAGCAGGTACTCCCTACTACCCACAACATCCCATGCCTTTTTTCTTCTTTTATTTCCACAGATGGTACATCAAGTCATGCTGTTGTATCAAACTGGTACTGAAATAGTTTCCTGGTGAGAAAAGTCAACTTAAGGGCTAACATCCTTGTCATTTCCTAAATAGTTCTCATTCTCACTCAGGGTACTGCTGCTGGCCTCTGGGACATCATCATCTCTCTCTTATGAAAGCAGGTACCAAGTACTCTAGGACCCAGTCAACCACATGAGCTCAACCGGAGTCTCGTGTTTTACTAAGGACTCTCAGTTCTGTACTCAAAATGTAAAGCCATGGTGGTTGGCTAATAAATGGGAAGGACGGAGGAAATGATTTCTGTTCACCTCTAATGGAGACGTAATCAAAAGCTTGGAGTTGACTAAGAAGGACCAGCTCCGTTTAAACACATGCTAGAGTCGCTGTCAGGAACTTTATAACTTGCCCTCTTCTACTTTGGGTTCCACTGAGTGGAGATTCTGCATCTTCTGCAGGAAATGAACCCAGTTGGTTCCAGTATACATTTCTTTTGTTTACTCCTTCCCAAACTCATGAGATATTAACCATCTATGTAAACAGGGTTGGGTCTTTCAATATCTCTGAATCATGTCCCATGCACTGAATTAATACAAACTGAAGGCAGGTAACACAGTCAACAATCAGTCTCTCAGGAAAAAAAATCATAGAAATGGGCCCTGTTGAGGGAGAAGAAACACTTCTAATCTCTAAACATTTCTTTTACATGTTCAGAGGGCAACTTGACATCTGGGACATAATTCTTAGGCAGGGAAGAATCATACTATGTTAGAAAGGCAGTTTCTAGAGAGCCTCTGGCAAAGTCCCATGCTGACACACAGTGACCCATTGGAATGTAGGATACACAATAGTCATAAGAATTTTACAGAGCACTAGTTAGATACTAGCTGTGGAGCTGCATTTCTCAGAGATTATCTTTGAGTCTGCAGTGAAGCCACAACAAGTCCCAGAAGGAGAAAGCCTGGGAACAAGAAGAAGTGATTCTGGTTTACCCCAAGTTTGAAATGCTATGATCAAATAGACTGAAGCAGGAACTAAGTGCAAAAGTGGTCCCTGGCCTAACATGAGCCACAGGAACAGGAGTGGGCAGTAGCTAGACAGGTCTGTGGTGGCACCCAGGCTCCCAAAGCTCCATGTACCCTTTCCATTTTCATCCTTTCTTGAAAACTGTTCCCACTGCCTGCCTCTGCAGTAAAGAGTAGTTAAGTCACTTGCACCTTTGGGAAGCAGCCATGGTCACTCTATTGAGTTTCCCTGTCTTGCTCGTACCTTTCTCAAGAGCTATCGTCCTTACACTGTTGATGGAATGAATGGGCTACCAATTTCCTTTCTTTGACTCAGCCTGGGGAATCAGATGTTTTCTCCTGGGAATGTGTAGATACAAGACTCCAAGTGGGCTCTGTTGAGTACTAGACAGAAAATATCTAGAGATATTTTAAAAGGGGAACTGATGCATGACTCTGTAACTGATGTTTGATTTAGGTTTCCAACAGCATTAAATTTATAGCTTTACTGAGTCTGAGTAGGACACAGACGACTCTGGTCATTGCAGTATGTTCTGTGCTATTGGACTGTCATGAAGAAAGGGTGTAGCAGGGTTAATCAGGTGACCTCAGCAGCTAGCCATGCTGGTGTAAAGCCTTTCTGGCCTGATGCACATGTCTGTACAAAGGTTAGGCATCAGAAGATGAATCCACACTGAACATCCTAGTACAGGATTGATTATATATATGTATACATATGTGTGTGTATTATATATGTATATGTTTTAATTCTATAATGGGAGTTATTATTACATTCTATGAATCCAGATAAGAACTTTACCACTAAACCATATGTTCTTAGTAGATTATCTGTCATTATCATCTCAGAAAAGTAAAGCATGATTTAACTGAATGGCATCTACTTCTGGGTTCCCATAATTCCAAGTCTTAATTCAGACATTGCACTTCATGGAAAGCTATGCAAAACCTGGAACTATTGCCTGCTAATCTCCAGAGGCTTGGAATACAGGAGGGTGAGTAAGGTGTGAGGCCATGACCAGATCAACACAATCTTATCTTGGCTGCACAGAGGAAGATGCTGCGATAAGAAAGACCTCAGCATTCTGGTCTCCTGCAGTCCTACAGAAGGGCTATTCTTACCTCCAAGTCCCAGGAAAATTGCTCTGAGAGAGCTTACACAGCTTTCTGAGCTAATGACATTATAAAGAGTAAAGAAAATGGCACCCGCTGACCTTTGGGTGTGCAGTGAAGCCATGCCAAGTCCCAGAGAGAGAGAAACAGGTTTTGAATTCATTGGTTCTGAAGACTCCATCTGCTACCTACCCTGCCAATGTCAGGGTATGTTTGCTATAACCCTGAGTAGATGGCCAGGTCCCTGCAGGAATAAGGGTTCATTTATAACTTAGTCCATTGGTCCCTAGCGGAATGGTCTTTCTGTCAGGCCAACCTCCTTTCACACTAAATCCCAATTCATGCCCATTCTTACTCACTCTGCCCTGTGCTACACACACACACACACACACACACACACACACACACACACACTTATACACACAGACAAGCATGTGCATCAAGAAATTCAGGATTTAGCAGTTTGCCTTTTTTTTTTTAAATTATTATCTGAGAGAGCATAATAGCAGGTTAAGTTTACAATTGAATTAAAGGGGAAAAGGGGTAGGCCTTAAATCTATATACTTGAGTTGGGTGGTAGTAGCCTATGCCTTTAATTCCAGCAGTTGGAAAGCAGGGGCAGGCAGATTTGGGAGATCAAGGCCAGCCTGGTGTACAGAGAAATTTCTAGGATAGCCAGGGATACAAAGACAAACCGTGTCTTCAAAACAAGACAAAAAATTCTATATGCCCATGTCTGGCTAAGTGCTGAGTCAGCCACTCTTCTAACCTGAGATGATGCTCACTAGGACTTCTAGCTGTTGCCAACGGCATGGGTGTTATTTCCTTATGCTACAGAGTTCTATGAGGACACACAGAGACCCAACAGAATAGAGGACGTACAACAATGAAAACTTTACTGAGCACTGGTTAGGTGCCAACCATGGAGTGGCATTTCTCATAGATGATCTATCACAGACTTGATGGTCTATGCTGGGGATATAGCTCAGTCATAGGGTGCTTGCTCAGAAATAAAAATGCCTAGGTTCCATCCCCAGCACAGTGTTAAATGGGTGTGGTGGTATATACGTAGTCTTAATACCTATGAGATGCAAGAGATTTAGAAGTTCAAGTTCATTCTCCACTATATAACAAGCTTCGGGCTAGCCTTGGCTACATGAAACCCCATCTCAACTCACCCACCTCCTCAAAAACTGTAATCTTTACAACTGTCCATGAGGGACAAGCAGTTATGACAACCTGACAAAGCAAAGGTGAAGAACAATCAACCAGCACGTGGCTGCCCAGCGTGTGAATCTAGGTTCCCCCCAACTCCAGCACACTTACTTCCCAGCACTGCCTGTGACCGCCTCCATCCAGAGTGCCTGACAAAGCACGGTCCACCTCCCACAATCTTTAATCTCATCTGGTACCATTGCCCTAATTTTGCCAGCTGCATGTTTATTTTTAAAAGGGAAGGCAGCATTTTCCCCTCTGGAGATGGAGCTATAGTTCAGGACATGACTTCAAAAACCAAACAAGAGGCCACAGAGAAGGAGCAGCTTCGCTTGCCTTTCATAGTGGGGACACAGGCATTTCATCTCCTTAGCTCCCTTGCAACCACTGAGACACGGCCATTGTATTAGCTGAAGTAGTTCTAGCCACTGTACAAATGACTCCCAAGTTTCATTACTTTAACCCTCAAGACATTTATTTCTTACTTATGTAACTGTTGAACACAGACTTGCAAAAAGCTGGGAGCTAACGGTTTTTAAGGAGCACCTCCCAGGGACCCAAGCTGCATGACTTTCTTCCCTCTGAAGTGGAAGAAGCCTCCACAGAGCTTCCTACCATTGCTTTGCGATGCTCCCACACCTGCCATGCCACACCCTGCCAAGGGTTCCTGTCTGCCAAGGCCATCAAGAAAGACCTGCTTAGATCGGGGCTCATTTCCCAGCCCCTGTGGACCTTCCTTCTTTCCTGTTACCTGTCACAGGGTTTTTGACACTTCTGACCACAAAGAAGAATTTAAAGCAGAAGTGACTTCTAAGGGTACAGGAGGTAGATTGCAATGGCTCCCACTGCCACTCACCAGTGGGCAGTTTACTAAGCCCACATATGAGGTCCTTGGAGAATTCCGTCAGGAGCTGAGGAAATGAGGCATTGTTTCCCTGGCTCTTTTCTCATGTGGCTCTCAGGTCTTGAGGTCTCCCTTAGGGATTAATTTTGATTTCAGAAAAGAGAGGTTTGCCTACTATGGCCCAGAGGCAGAGATGTATGCTCAGGGGCCTGCAAATCTGGGGACTCCAGTCTATCATTGAATATAACTAGTGCCTTTTTGTACCATTCCTTCAAAGGAGGCATCCCCTTGTCCTCAGGCCTGGGTTAGAGTCTCTTTTCCTCTCTAGTTGACTGCATGTTTACTCCACCACACCCACCTCACTGTCAAGGGCAGAGGAACTACCCACACTGTACAGTGATCTCTTTTGCTTTCAGGGTGCTGATGCATGGAGAAACTGCCTACACCAAGAAAACAGAGGAAAGTTCTCTGCCTAGAACCCATATGCCCTTGGTCAATGACCCTAGCTTGCTTTCTGGGGTTCTCATTCCCAGCAGCTCCAGTGTCCTGTAACCTCAGTGAGCCCCCACCCCATATGTCCTGGTAGCTCATCCTCCGAGGCACAAAGCTTATGTCTGTGCACTTTAATGACTCACGTTCCATTTCATTCTCTTTGGCCAGTGAGAGGGTCAGTGGGTTGTCTCCAAGTTTGACAACCTGAGTTCAAGTTCTGGGGCCCACCAAATGGAAGGAGAAAACCAACTCCCCAAAGTTGTCCTTCGGTCTCCCTTGCACGCGCACCACCAATAAGCAAATACATGTATGTAAAGAGAATGTGTCTTGCAGTATCTATAAGAGCTACAAAGAAAGCGGCCTCTCATTCGCAGGTGTGCTTCATGTGTCTCCATGGCATGTGATCCTCAGAAGTGTTTCTCAATGAAAATCAGTGCTGAGAGAATGCCCATGTAAATGAGTCAACAAGCAGAGACAAAGTGAAGAGTGCATGAGAGGAGACAGGGGAGTGAATGGAGGAAAGACAGGCGCAGGTGACAGATGACAGCCAGTATTCTTTGCAAATAAAACCCTACTTCTAGTTAGGTACATAATAAAAAGAATGTATTTATTGCCTTCCTTTGAAAGTAGACACATTCAAAGTCCTGTGACTACATTGCATAGAAGAACCAGTATCTTGGAAAAACTCAAAGAGAACCCTGAAAGAAGTGCTGTGTGCTCTTCTGACCCTTTGCCTTGTTCCACATTTTTGTGGCATGAAAGATATGATGGTTTTGAGCTTAGCAGCCACACTGCATAATGAGGTAACTTCTGGGACAGTTAAGCTGAAAGATGAGAGAATTCTAGGCTTCTGTTGACCATGGTACCACACTGTCTTCCTTTGGACTTGCTGTATGTAGGGAAGAGAGAAATTTACTTTCTCTCTTTACAGATTGTTGTATTATGCTTTGTTATTTTATGAAATAAACCTGAACCTAGTACTGAGCAACATTAAGACTTACAGATTAGAACCAGAGGCAGTCCTAAAATTGAGGGTTTCCCTTGTCTCACGCAGATGCCCTCCAAAAGCAAACTCAAGGCTGTAACATGGAGTCAGAGAATATTGATCCTTAAAAAACAAAACAAAAAGTCCCTGATCCAAATGTCCTAGGCTAGTGGAGAGAATATGCTGTTGAAGGCACAACAGTCCTGGGAAATGTCACCAGGGACAGTGCTGGGGACAGAAGAGCCTGGCACATTCATGCTATTAACAACTCTGCATTTCAACAATGCAAAACATGTCATCTACAGAATGGACCATGTTGGGGTAGTCTTACCTCCATTAGGGAGTGCCAGTGTGCAATGGGCTTCCGGGGATATGACAGCATCTCACTCCAGTGGTCTCTGCCCAGCCGCTCAGCTTCGTTGCCTACTTGGCACACACCAATGACCTCATTGTGACCTACACTGTGAAAATGGGCCACAACAGTTTTTTCTTAAAATTTTGGTATGCAGAAGTAAAAGCAGTTCTCAACCTGTGGGTCATGACCCCTTGGGGGTTGTCATATATCAGATATCCTACATATCAGATAATTATATTATGATATATAACAGTAGCAAGATTACAGTTATGATGTAGCAACAAAATAACTTTATGGTTGGGGTCACCACCACATGAGGAACTGTATTAAAGGGTTATTAGGGTGGAGGAAATTCAGAAGTGGTGGGCTATTTAAAAAAAAATAAACGACTTCTCTAATTTAAAACTACAATCCAAACTAAACATCAGAAAGACCTAGATGGTTCAACACTTTATCTAAGTTTCCTAATGCTGGCATGGGTTCATTTGTCTTGAGAACCTTTGCTCAAAAAACTCCTTGATTTGAGCTAATGACACTGATTCTGGTTCTGGAGGCTAAGCTGGCTTCCAGATTTACAGAACAAAAAGGAACCCTTAGGAAGGAGTGATGTATAACCCACTCAAATTCCCACAAGAGGCAACCGAGGATGGTGCGGTGAAGGCCGGCAGGGATGGCCCCTGGGTCTCCTTGCTCCCTGCTTCATTAGAGACTGCTGCCATCATCTTCTGCACATCTTTCTATGCTCAGCTTTGGTTCTTTGAGCCAACTTGAGTTTTTAACTGTGATAGACACCCAGCTGCTTTAACTTAGGGCTGAAACTTTCTGCTAGTAGTCTCTGAGTTGAGTCATTTTACTTTTTCCTTGGGGGGGGTGTGGGGTGTGGGAATGCCCCTTGAAATAACTGGAAAGATGTGGCCCATCCTTGGACTCTTCATGATAACCTCTTTTTCCTCCCAGAAAAGTCAAATGCCTTCTATTCTATTTGCATGGGGAGAAGAAGAGGTGGGAATGGACTGCCTGGGATAGTTAAGTCTGTGCTCATTAAAATCAGGTGCACGTAGAGGCCTTGTGCATACTGTCATGGGTTTTTCCAGACCACCAGCATGAATTTACTAGTAATTGAATTGATGCAGAGATCACATAATCAGATTTGTTGATGCAGGAACCTTGGCAAAAGCTTAGGAAGTGATGCCCTAACCTTCCACAGCTGGTGGGCAGCATCCCCTCCTGGGACACGGCACTATGGTGTTGTATGTGTCCAGAGAAGACAGGGCAAGGTCTATGCCCAGCACAGGCTGTCATACTCAGGGGCACCTGTATCAGAAGACAAGGCATGCTTCATGTTGGGATCTACTGGGAAGCACCGAGGTCACTGAGGCTGCTGTACTGACATTTCAGAGGTGGATGGAAAAATTTTTAGCTACAAATAATATTTGTAAGATTATATTAGAAGTCAGACTGATTTTTTTTCTTTTATAATTGTGCCCAGACCACGTGGGAGGTTTCTAATTAAAAAGAGACTTTGCATTTCAGTCTAATGACTGGTTTAACATGTATAATTCCCTGTTGGTACTTCCTTTGCATATTAAAATGACTGTTTTTCAAATCTGTCCTTTAAATACACAATTGGCTACAATGCAGGCTATAAATATCTCCTCTGTGCTGTATTAATTAAAAAGTCTAGCATCTTATACATTTTAATGTACCCTGTCATCCATACTGATTCTAGCATTTTCAAGAGAACATTTCTGTGTTTGCTTTCAGACTTAAGTGGATGGAAATGATCTTTATTAAACAGTGTAAGAAGGAAAAAAAAAAGATCGAAGTTATATATTTAGAAACGTTGACGGCGTGGCTAAAGTAATCATTCTGTGTTTTGAGTAGAAGCTTTCCACTAAAAGAGTCAGGACTGCTTAATGAAAACAAGACCTGAGGGAGGGACCATAGTTCTCCATAGAGAGATACCAGGAAGTGTGCAGAGATAGGAAGGGGAAAAGGTGGCATGTGGGAGGGTGGAGGAGAAGAAAGATAAGAAAGGGGGAGGGGAGAACTGAGGATGTAAGAAGTACTGTGGTAAGAACATTCTACACTAAGGTTTGGATGATGTGAGTCTCTGTCAGCCTGCTTCCCACATGCTTCCCTTCCAGTCACTACATCCTGGGACCCCAGCTGAGCTCTCTAATATGGTTGCTCATGTGGCTGCTTCCTAATCTGCCCATCCTGCCCCAAGAACAGTGAGACTGCACAGACAAAGAGCCCCTGGCATCTCACCGGTCATAGTCCATGACAGCTATAGACAAGTGGATCTGGTCGATGCTCTCAGGAGGGACGTCAAAGACTATGGCTTCATTGTAAACGGGATTAAGCGTGTTCCTCTTGGTGGATGTTTTCCTCTTCTTCAGTCTTCGGCCATCACACATCAGTGAGACTTTCACGTAGGGATCTGCACAGGCATGAGAACAGGGCATTATGAGGACAAATGGAGATGCTGGAAATGTGTGGCCAGTGGAGGAAGACTCCCCTTCTCTGTCTGGAGACTAAAGTTTGAATATTTTAATTCATGTGATACGTGATGTGGGCAGTGACTACTTAGAACAATTAAGTTATTCATTCAAGAAAAAGCACAGGACACTGTCTCCTCAAAATTCATGAAATTTAAAAATAGGGTGAAAACATCTGTTACCAAATTAGAAAATATACCAACCAGAATTCAGGACCAGCCTGCCTGTGAAAGGAAGAGAATCAGACATCTCCAAGGAGTGGGAGACAAGACTCAGCATCCCAACTCTGAGCTACCCATGGCAATCTTTGCTAAAGACTGAGCCTTTAAGCAGGGAAACGCTTCTGGTTCTATAAGTTCTGAATTCCTAGAGAATGGGGAAGCCTGTGTACATGGATGGCCTTAAGTACCGGGAACTCCTGGAAATGTGTTTCCAAGGGGAAAAGCTGTTCATTAATTAGGAAGAGAGAGGATGGGACATTCATAGCATAACCAAGGCAGATCGACAGGTGACAAGGCTGGCTGCTTTCTGGAGAGGGCACTGCTGGTTCCATTAGCTTCTCAGTACCATGCAGCTCAAAAGGGAGTCCTGTATCTCTCTGCTTAACTACAAGCCGCCCTGACTCTTTATCCCTTCCAGAAGGTACTTTAAGCCAGAGGAGCTGTATCTTTTTGATTTTTGTTTTTCCTTTTGTAGAACAAGCCAGAAGTATAGAACAGAATATATCAACATGTTGGTGTAAATGTCAGTAATAAGCTTGTCATGCAGGCTTAAGACTTGAGTTAGATCCTACCTTCCATGGTGGGTGGCATGCACTTGTAATCCTCCGCTCACACTTGGATTACAAGTGCATGCCACCCACCATGCATGAGAGGATCCCTGGTATTTCCTGTGCAACTCACCATGAAGCCCAAGTCTTAATGAGAGAACCTTTCTCAAAACTCAAAGTCAGAGATGGCATTTACTCCAAGTTGTTGATATATTCTATGTTCTATACTCCAGGCTGGTTCTAATCAAGGTAAAAAAAAAAAAAAAAAAAAGGTACAGCTCTTCTAGCTTGAAGTACCTTCCAGAAGGGGTGAGGAGTCAGGGCAGCATGTGGTTAGGCACAGAGATACAGGGCTCCATTTTTTTAGCTGAACAGTAGGAAAGGGCTAGTGAAGTAAGAAATGATTCTGGTCTTTACATCTACATGCACACACAGGTACCCTCATGCATAGCCATGTGCACATCCCAGCAACAAGAGAAGACACTGTATCTCAGGCTCTTTGAGTTCAGTGACCACACGCCAGTGTTCTGTGTGATATTGACCATGTGGCCAAAAGTGATATAAATGTGCATAGTATGAACTGCACAATGAGACATTTTGTGTCAGGCTTTACCATGTAAAGGTATATGTTTGGTTTACTGAAAAAAAAAAAAAACCCTACAAGCTATATAGTTCATGTTTATAAGGAGTCAGAATTGTCTCTAATCTTCAATGAGCCTAAGATACTGAAGTCAGAGGAATGGCCTAACAGGGTAGACCACCTCAGAATATGCAAACTGTAGGTTGAGTCCCAATTATGGCAAAGGAAAGGCTCGAGAGTCAAGTAACATCATGTAGCATCTTAATACACTGCACGCTTTTATGGTCTTATACATATTAACTCAGTTAATCCTACAACACCTCAATGGGCCAGATACTAATCTTACTCTCACTTTACAGATGGGAATTTGAAGCCTAGCGTGGTTAAGTGACTTGTCCAAGGTTACACAGCACTTAGAGGTGGTAGAAACATGATTAAACCTAAGCGACCCAGATCCAAGGTACCATAATAGGAACTTGATAACATGCTGAATTAGAACCACAGGAAGAATGTCCCACCTGATGCTCCTGTTATGTCCATCGCCTTTAAATTCCTTGCTTTTATGATGGTGATGGTCAGCCTGCCAGCCGTTGGAAGATAGCAGAGTGAAAACATAAGCTCGCCCAGATCCACATTATCCTGTTCAAAAAGCACAGAGCAGAGCATTAGAAAGTGCCCTCGGCCCACGTGCTGGAGGCTCAGCTGCAGGGCAGTGTTAGAAAGGACATTTTGCTCCTTTTGTTCTGCTCATGACACAGAAACTCCACCTCTGTACTGGGGTGGCTCTACAGCTCTGGAAGCACAACTCATCTGTTGATAGCAGAGCAAAGGAGGCTGTCCACAGAAAGCCACCACATGTACAACCCACATGTACAACCTCATACGGGGTCCTCATGCGGCACTCCCAGAGTGTCCTTCTATGTGGCTCTACTCTTATGTTTGTGAGAATCATGGTTCTCAGCACAAAGTCACACAGAAGGAGCCTCACGGGGCTAATCGCCCCAGCAGAGCTCAGAGATTCTGCTCACAACCCCATTCGGCTTTCTGTGGTCTTTCCAGCAGGGCTTCACTCTAACCACTATGCTTGCGTTCTACCCAGAGCCCTCAAATGAGCCGCGCGATCTCCACATACTCCTGCGGAGCCCAGGCTCCCCCATACTCTCTACTGCCATGTGTATATTAGAATACTACAAATAACTTCTGTAGAGCAATAGCAGGTGGTTCCACTAGCTGACAGAATCTTCTAGCCCCTCGTTAACTCTGGACAAGGATACTGCATGATCATGGTAGTGACAGCCCCTGACCTCATGTTCCCACATAATTGGACACACAGGGACACAAACCTAGTCCTGCACAAGTACCCATGCAGGGAGAAAAGTTCAGAAGCCAGACTTTAGGGAGCCCTGCTCTCTGCTTCTCAAGGTCCCACCTAGCTACATCCCATCTTTGTTCAAAGAGCTCCCATTTCATCTCCTGGGATACTAGGAAGACATTTCCTTGGTCAATGCATAGCCAATCCAAATAGGTCAGAAAATGTGAAAATCAATCAATCTCTCTCTCTCTCTCTCTCTCTCTCTCTCTCTCTCTCTCTCTCTCTCTCTCTCTCTCTCTCTCTCTCTTTCTTGAAGCCCAGGAGAGTGTAACTAGGAAGAGGAAAAAAGCCAGTTCATTTAGTTTCAATTTCTGTGAGACACCTGAGGTTATAGATCTGGGTGCCTGTGTCTAATTAATACGGTTTCATACTGACAATGCTCTGGGGACTTGGGTTCTAGCCCTTAACATCTACAGCTTCCCCTCCCCTCCTGAATTCTTGGAGGATGCTTCTATTTTTAGAAGCACAGATTCAGCTTTGGAAGGTCACCTTGCCAACCTCCTGCCTTGACTGCTGCCACAGGAGGAGGAGGCAAAGGGATCTGTTTGGTAGCTAAGGCAGATGGATTGGTCTGTGTCTTCAAGCATCGCCTGGCTCATGCAAATGAATCACATCACCTTGCAGCCCAGGCTGTCCTGGTTTCTGGAGCCTTGGCCCTAGGAGACCTGTGTGGCCAGACCTTTCCCTGTGGTGAGAAGAAGTTGGAGAGCATTGTACTGGAGTGAGGTTTCACAAATGGCAGGTGCTTGTTGCTGTGTGGTGCTGTGTTCACTTCTGCAGGAGCCCAACCTTCCCTTTGCTTTCTATACCCCAGTCCACCCCTGTGTCCTTGGATTCTATTATCCCTTTCCACAGTACCTTGCTCTCTCGTCCTACTTCATCCTGCCCAAAGAATCCCAATTTGAGTAAGTTATTTTAAAAGTTGCCAAAATCATGCCCATGAAGGTTCCATAATCAATTCTTTCAGCATCTATTTCCTGAGGGCTCACACTGTGTACCTCACTCTGAAAGACTTGCAATGGAAAATAGACTCATTCCACTCCTGGCTTCCCAGGCACATAGTTAAATGTCAAGTGTCAGATTCCTTCTGTACTAAGTATGTGGAGTTGTGTTTTCTTCCCACTGTAAATCCCATTCATAAATATTTCTTTTGTAAGACTGTGTACTCATGAATTAAAAGGAAACAACAAAACACTCAGACTAAAATCCACGATTGTATCTTTAAAAACATGTAAGTTAAATAATTTATCAAAGCAAACGTTCTTGAGCTGCAAGTGATTTAAAAAGAAATTATGTGTGTGTGGGGGATGTGGCTCTGTATGGATGGAACACTCCCAGCACTTGGGAAGTAGAGGCAGGAGGAGCAGATTTAAGGTCTTCCTTGGCCACATAAGGACTTCAAAAGCAGACTAGGCTACATGAGACCATGCCTCAAAAAAAGAAATCAGTGTATGTGCATTTTCTAACATTTTACTTATGGGAGTATTTATCTATAAGATAATTGCATAAAGATGATGCTGAAATGACAGCTCAGTGGTTAAGAGTGCAAGCTACTCTAGAGGGCCAGAGTTCAATTCCCAGCACCCACATCAGGAGGCTCACAGCTCCAGGAGAACTGATGCCTCCCCACTTGTATTCATGTGTACAAACTGACATGCTTGCACACATGATCACATACACAAAACTTAAAACGACTTTTAAAATATAAAATGACAGTAAGATTCAAAAATTGAAAGATTTAAGTAAAACAGTAAAAAAAAAAATCCTCCTTTCCCATAGACAACACCTAATGTTACTCGTCCTCAGTGAATAATCATTAGGGCATTCATCATTCATTCATTCATTCATTCATTCATTCATCATTTGTTCTTTTATATTTATTTCATTTTATTCATGTGTTTTGCCTGTGTGTATATATGTGCACAATGTGTCTGGCGTCCATGGAAATCAGAAGACAGCAATAAGTTCCCTGGAACTGGAATTAAAGATGGTTGTGCACCACCACGTGGATGCTGAGTACTGAACCTGCATCCTCTGCAAGAGCAACAAAAGTGCTTTTGAACCACTGGGTCATCTCTCCATCCCTCATTCCTTAATCTGGGAGTACCTTTTGTGGCTATAAATTCAGCATTGTTCTCCCAGAGTTTTGGGGCTGAATCTGCAACAGTAACTCAAAGCCATCATCACCAGAGGGACTAGGAGATTCCTGCATTTGATGGTAATGTTGCTTTTCCCCATTAGCTGATGCAAGTTTGGGATCAAGAACCCGTGAATCTGTCTGTGTGGACATTCCCTTGAATCAGTTCTTCCCAATCAGAAGTGAATGTGCTCCTCAGAGGTTGGCACAATCTGGAGCAACTTCTGATTGTCACCTTTGGGGACTCACTCTGTTACTGGTATCTGCAAAAACATTATATAGGTGAGCTTCAGTTACTTAGTTCAAAACGTGACTTGTGCTAGGGTTTAGAAAATGCTGTGTATAGAACTGCTGAGATTCCTGGTGAATTTTCTGGAATGCTGAGGAGAGTCAAATATAAAGAAATGGTGGGATGGCTGCCTTCTTGTTCAGTCAGACAGAATCAGAATGCAGAAGTTATCACTGGTACTGAGTGCCCTGGAAGATATAAGGGGAAGGGAAATGCCATGCAGAGAAATGCTTCATTGGCTCCTGTTTTGGGTGGTCAAGTGCAGCACTATCAGCAAGGCACACTGGGAAATTCTCTGGAGTGTAAGCTCTCTGTCTGCCAATCTATAATCTCCCTTCTCTGACTGTGCCTGTAGTGGTCAGCGTTAGTTGTATTTTCTGGTTAGCCAGTGCACTTTTATGTTGTCTCTGAATTCTCCTAGTGAATTCCTTCGGCACTCCACGGCATCCTAGAAGGGGGCTGCAGGAAACTATGCTAACAACAATATTCACTCCCCTGTGCTTGTTGGGACAAAGGGTGGGTACATCACCTGAGTGAGTTGTTGAGGTCACTCCTAAGATTGATAACTAAATATTTTAAAAAACTGTCATTTTACTGATGATATTCACTAGCAAATAAAAGACTAAAACTGTGTGGTTTTTACATGATGTATAGTAAAAGTGGGATCACATCACTTTAAGTTGACTTATATATGTTAAGGGTGTGTGATACATACTCCAAAGAAAGAACAAAAGTACTAGAAAGAGTTTGTGGCTAAAAAAATAAAAAAACATGAGCTAATATAGGTACGTGAAAACAGTTAATAATTGAAAATAGATGAGTAAATATGGGAAGGGGGCGCGGGTCAGAGAGAGATCTAACAGAAATCAAAAGCAAGTTATAAAATGACAAATTTAAACAAAAAACAATCTCAATAATGGCATTAAAAATAAATGGTCTAAATCTTTGTATTTAAAAGTTCCTGAAACCAAGACATACAGTGTGCCTGATGGAAGCTCCGGTAAAGTCTCAGCTGCCTACTTAATCTTAGATAAGCAGTGTCATTTCTCAGTCAGCTCTTCTTAGGTATCTCCTTTGGGGAAATTGATATTTAAACACAGGTTTGATAATAATGAAAGTTAAATAACACATAGGGACTTCAGTGATAGCTCAGGTGGCATAGTCCTTGCCTTATAAGCATGAGGACCAGAGACTGATCAACAGAACCCATGTGAAAAGCATGGTGTGCTGGCACAAGCGTGTAACCCCAGCACTGGGGAAACAGAGCCAAGGCAGATGCCTGAGGCTTGCTGTCCAGATAGTTGAGCTACAGGCCAGTAAGCTACAAGGCTATGGAACATTTGGTCTCCTGTCTGTTTTTCCTCTTAGTATACTATTTTTCAGTGTGACAGCTCACCAAGAAACTCCATTTTTTTTTAAGCGCACCTTTTGTCCTTCCGGTCTGGGCCCAAGCACTGAGCAGATCCTGAGTAGCAGCTCTGCCCCCAATCTCACAGAACCCAGAGGAAGTGAGCCTCCCAGGAGTTCTAACCCGAGCAGTATCTTATGTAAGTAGACAGCAATGGCCACCCCAAACAGGGAGTAACTGGGATCCACTAAAACCCAGGAAGCCACTCCTGGCCTGGAGCACTGGTTCCTTCCTGTCTGCGCCTGAGCACGGAGCAGATCTTGGGCCCCAGCTCTAACCCCAGTAGTAACACCCATCGTACACAGTTCTGATACAACCAAGATAATAGGAAAGAAAGGCTCCAGTCAGAGACAGGGCAGATAGCACTGAGGAGATACAGATGGCAAAAGGCAAGTGCAAGAACATAAGCATCAGCAACCCAGGGCAATTGGCATCATTAGAACCTAGTTCTCCCACACAAGAAAGTCCTGGATTTCCCATATCACTAGGAAAGCAAGATTTAGATTTAAAATCACTTCTAATGATGATGATAGAGAACTTTAATATGAACATAAATGGCTCTTCTTGCCTTCATGCAAGAGAACCTCAGTGCACTGGATTATTATTATTATCATTAAACCTCATGTTATTGCAGCAAATCCTGTATGTGTGAATTTCTTTCTGGGGGAGCTCATCCCCTGGTTTTGGATTTTTACAGTCCAACATTTTGGAGGTCCCACCGAGATACGCTCTTCCAAAACCCCACGGCTCCAGGGATCGGAGGTCCACACTCGCTTGCACAGGTCTGTGTGCTGTCTGTTCTTTGTTTTTGTGTCTGTGCCCATGGCAGGAGCAACTGTCTGTGATGTGTCTGTGTGCCCATGGAAGGGGCGACTGTGTAGCCTGGTTTCTGTGCTTGTGGCAGGGGCAAGAACCGGGCAAGCCATGAAGGGCAGTTTGTGACCCTGGGATAGGGTCAGGTTACGAGTTCTGGGAGGGAATTCATAGGAGTGGAAGTGACAGGGGAGGGTAGACGTATCCACACATTGCAGGCCACAAGACTTTGGGGGACGTCCCAGAGTCTGTCTAGGAGATAGAGTCGGAAACAACCCCTTCTCCTTCTGAAGGTGGTTTCACAGCCACAGCTGCCTGGGGTGGCGTCTGTTGCTCTCTTGTGGCAGTCTCGTGTGTCAGACGTCCATGTGTTGTTCATTGCTGGTGGTGTTAGAAATCTGTTAGATTTGGTCCAGCATAGGCTGGCCAAGTCCTCTGGTTACTAGATTCTTCTACTGGCGTGTTTTTTTCTATGTCTTGACTGTCTGTATAACCTGGTTTATGCACTCGTGACAGGAGTGAACTGTCTGTGTTGTTTTTCTTTGTTTTCTTGGCGAACTGTCTGTGTGTTGGTTGTTGTTCTTTGTGTTCTTGGACTTTGACTGATATTATTTTGGACTGAATCTACTGTGTTCTAGCATATCTCCCCCAGGGGTCAGTCTTTCGCACAGTCTTTCTCGTGTTGCCTGCTAGCATAGGCTGCTTCCCCTCCTCCTTGGTCATTTGTGGCCGGCTACTGCCCAGCTAGCTTGCCTGAAGCACCCTGTTTGCTCCCTTTCCTCTTCACTTCCTTGGTCATTTGTAGCCAGCTACAGCCCAGCCGGCTTGCCTGAAGCAGTGGGTCTGGGACCCTGCTTGCTACCATCGCCCCTGTGTTCCTTAGACCCTCATTCTAGGATTTCTCCCCTTGGATGAAAATTTTCCTTTTCGTTTTGAGACAGTTTTTTTTTCTCATGGCTGAGAACTCCAAGCTGGGCTTAGAGAAACTGCTCCCAAGAGCTTCTGGCTCCAAGCCAATCTCCACGTGTGTGTGTGTGTGTGTGTGTGTGTGTGTGTGTCTCTCTCTCATAACCCAAAATCTCACCCCTTATGACTCTGACTCTCCTATCAATCCTCTATGTTTCTTCCTCTAAGCTTTTCTTCAAAGTTGGCCTTTCCTCTCCTTCTTTATATTTAAGATTTAATGGCAAAAAAAGGAGAAGAAGAAGGAGAAGGAGGAGGAAGAGGAGAAGGAGGAAGAGGAAGAGAAGGAGGAGGAGGAGGAGAAGAAGAGGAGGAGGAAGAAGAGGAGGAGGAGGAGGAAGAGGAGAAAGAAGAAGAGGAGGAGGAGGAGCAAGCCACATGGCAGGGCAGTCTCCTCCCGCACTGCTTCTAAACTCACCATTGAGACAGATGCTGAGTTCCTGCTGACCAGACCCGATTGGGACTTCAACATGCCTGACGGTAGGGAGCACCTGAAGGTCTACCACTAGACTCTAATAGCAGGTCTCCGAGGAGCTGCATGGTGCCCTACTAATTTGGCTAAGGTAAGAGAAATTGTTCAAGGGCCTACCAAATCCCCTTCAGCATTCCTAGAACAGCTGATGAAGGCATTTCTCTGGTTCATGCCCTATGACCCTATGTCTGATAAGCATAAAGGAACAGTGATGATAGCCTTTATTGACCAATCTGCCAGTGATATTAAGAAAAAGCTGCAGAAGTTAGATAGATTACAAGACAAGTCTTTGAGAGATCTGGTGCAGGTAGCTGAAAAGGTGTTCTATAATAGAGAGACTAAGAAAGAAAAAGAAGAGAGAAAGCAGAAAGAGCAGGAAGCTAGGGAACTGAAGAAAAAAAAGGACAGGAAGAAAACTTGACTAGAATCTTGGCCATAGTAGTTAGAGAGAGTTGAGGGCCAGGTGAGAGAGTACTGGACAACTGAAGGAGGTCCTTAGATAAGGATCAGTGTGCCTACTGCAAAGAAAAAGGACACTGGACAAGAAAATGCCTGAAGAAAAGGGGGGATGGACCCTGCCGAGACCGAGAAGAAGCCGCAGGCCACAAAATATTGGCCCTGGGTAAAGACAGTGACTAGGAAGTACGGGGCTTGGACCCCCTCCCCAAGTCCAGGGTAACCCTGAGAGTAGAGGGGAAGCCCACCCAGTTCCTGGTGGATACCAGGGCCCACCATTCAGTCTTTTTACGAACCACAGGCCCATTGTCTGGCAAGAGGTTGTGGGTTCAGAAAGCTACTGGTAATAAACAATACTCATGGACCACCCGAAGGACAGTAAACCTCGGCGTGGGCCGGGTGTCCCACTTGTTCTTAGTCATTCCAGAATGCCTCTGCCCTCTCCTGGGCAGGGACCTGCTTACAAAGATTGGAGCCCAGATTCGCTTCCTTCCAGAGGGCCCCCAAGTAAAAGACAGACAAGAAAATGTTTTACATGTGTTGACTATAAAACTTGAAGATAAATATTACCTCTTTGATCACCCAAGAAAAACAAAATCCTGGAGGTAATGGACTGGTGGCTAAATCACTTCCCTCAGGCAGGGGCGAAAACCGCAGGCTTGGGTGAGGCTAAGAACCAGCCAGCGGTCCATGTAGAGCTGAAAGCCTTGGGCCACCCCAGTAACAGTCCGTCAGTATCCCATGAGTAAAGAAGCCTGAGATGGATTAGATTTCATATCCTCAGATTGCTAGGTCTGGAGATACTTAAAAGGTGTCAGTCAGCATAGAACACACCTGTTCCCAGTACAGAAGCCAGGTACCAACGACTACCGACTGATGCAAGACCTACGTGAGGTAAACAAGCGGGTGATTTGTTGAGCTCTCTTTCCCAAGAAAGGACTTGGTACACTGTACTGGATCTTAAAAATGCCTTCTGTCTCCAACTGAGCCTAAGAAGCCAACCAATCTTCACTTTTGAATGGAAGGACCTGGGATCAGGAATATTTAGACAACTAACATGGACTCGACTTCCACGGGGTTCAAGAACTCCCCTACCATCTTTGATGAAGCTCTGCACCAGGATCTTGCCCTGTTCAGAGCAGAAAACCCCCAGGTAACCCTTCTTCAATTCATAAATGACATTCTCCTGGTTGGCCTTAACAGAGATACGTGCCTCGATGGAACCCGCTGGTTACTAGCTGAATTAGAAAAACTAGGTTACAGGGCCTCTGCTAAGAAGGCCCAGATCTGTAGAAAACAGGTCAGTTACTTGGGTTATCTACTCAGAGATGGAAAGCGATGGCTATCAGAGGCTAGAAAAGAGACTGAGTTTCACATCACCCCTCCCTCCAATGCCAAACAAGTAAGGGAATTCCTAGGGACAACAGCAGGGTTCTGTCGGTTAGCAGAACCCACACCTTCATTCCTATATACAGCCCAAGATCTGGCCTTAATGACTCAAGTCAAAAAGGAGTTCGATAAGGACTTAAAGGTATAGAAAACCTTAGCTGGAAAGATAATTCTGCCCCAGAAAAAGGCAGAGGAGATGGTGAAACAGATGCACCATAGGCCTACCTAGGAGTCAAGAAACTTGTGGCCACCATGTTAAACACCAAGTTCCACGTACTTGGACTCACACAGCTGATTGAAGATATCATACATGTATGTATATCCTGTCAAAAGACAAATGCCTGCCGAACCAAGGCCGAACCTGTCAAATGCCTCTGAGGCAACAGCCCGAGAGCCTATTGAGAGGTAGATTTCACAGAGATCAAGCCCGCCAGGTATGGTAATAAGTAAGTCCTATTATTTGTGAACACCTTCTCTGGCTGGGTAGAGGCTTTTCCTACGAAGAAAAAAACAACAATGGTGGTGGCCAAAAAGATCCTAGAAGAAATCTTTCCACGGTTTGGGGTACCTAAGGTGATTGGCTTGAATAATGGGCCTGCCTTCGTTGCCCAGGTAAGTCAGAAATTGGCCAAGTACCTGGGGTTTGATTAGAAACTTCATTGCATTTATAGATCCCAAAGTTCAGGTCAGGTAGAAAAAAATAAATAGAAGCCAAAAAAAGAGACCTTGACTAAGTTGTTCATGGAGACTGGCGGTACAGGCTAGGTGGTGTTCCTTCCTCTGGCTCTTTTTAGAGTTAGAAATACCTCTTCAGAGTTTAACTTAACTCCTTTTGAGATTCTGTATGGAGCACCCGCTCCTCTGCCAACCTTAAGAGAGGTTATTGAACCTACTTGTCATAGTAACAGTGATTTACTTAAATCACTGTTAAAAGGACTTCAGGTGGTGCAGAAAGAACTGTAGACCCTGTTGGCCCATGCCTATGAACCGGGGACCCCAGAAACATCCCATAGTTTTCAGATTGGAGATGTGGTCTATGTCTGGCTTAAAGGGACCATTCTGGTGTTGCTGACCACTCCCACTGCTGCGAAGGTTGATGGAATATCGGCCTGGATCCATGCCTCTCATGTGAAACCAGCTCCAGAGAGACCATTGCCCAATTAGATAGTCCGGCACACTCAGAATCCAGAGACAGACTGTAGCTGACCAACACGGTTCCACCTGAGGTACTCATGGTCTAGACTGTGATCTTGCTCATGGTGAGAAGGCCTGGACTAGCCCTTGAGGGTAACCCTCATGTTCCCCAAAAGCTAACATGAGAGGTCCTTTCACAAAAAAAAAGAAGGTCATAAATAACACTCTCAAAGAATTTGAGGAGAACTCAGGTAAACAGGTAGAAGCCCTTAAAGAGGAAACACAAAAATCCCTTAAAGAATTACAAGAGAACACAACCAAACAGGTGAAGGAATTGAACAAAACCATCCAGGACATAAAAATGGAAGTAGAAACAATAAGGAAATCACAAAGGGAGACTACTCTGGAGATAGAAAACCTAGGAAAGAAATCTGGAGTCATAGAAGCAAGCATCACCAACAGAATACAAGAGATAGAAGAGAGAATCTCAGGTGCAGAAGATATCATAGAAAATACTGACACTACTGTCAAAGAAAATGCAAAATGCAAAAAGTTTTAAACACAAAACATCCAGGAAATCCAGGACACAATGAGAAGACCAAACCTAAGGATAATAGGTATAGATGATAATGAAGATTCCCAACTTAAAGGGCCAATAAATATCTTCAACAAAATTAAAGCACACCTTTCAAAAAAAAAAAACTTGTAAGAAATAGTAGCAAGTTCAATCCTAGTTACAAGATTCCTTTTGGAATGTACTTTATCTTCAATCATAACAATTATACCGAGGGACAAAACCAGGTCCTTTTGTAACATGGCCTCTGTTAATAATGATCTGCTCATCCCCTCTCAGATACTCCAACTGCATTCCTGGTATAACCCCAAGACATAGCAAAATATATCAGAGGGTGGGGGAGGCCCCATTCAGTGACAATTCTGATGATAATTAGCATGCACTGTTAAAGTAACTGTTGGTTGCACTTTATTTATAGGTATTAACATGACTAATTGCATTGGAAGTGTGCCTGGAGGATGACACTTTCTGAGCTGGTGCTGGGACACAAGTGAACCTGCAGCCCGCACAGAGTAGTGGAGGCCAGCATCAGCCCACGCTTTTCCCCCATATGACATGTTCTCAAAGGATACTGACTGGGTGGAGTTCTTCTTAAGGAAGAATTTTCCTTGACCCTAGGAATGGACAAGGTAATTAATATCACACATGTGCAATGCTCTTTGTGGTCAGTAATAGTTCTCAGCACTTTCTTATCTAATTCCCGGGTTAAAATGGCATTAACTAGTTTCAATACTTGGACATTTAGCCTATTTTCCTCCTTACATTATAGATTCATAGTCCAAAGTCATCTTCAGAGCTCGAGCAAGTTGTCTAACAGGTATCTCCATCTTAACCACGCTCTACAAATGGAGCTCATTCCCCTCACCTACCCCAGTCTTCCTACCCAGTCCTTTCCATCTTAAAACCTCCCTGGGGCTGAAGTTAAAAATCTAATTGTCACTGTATCTGTATTCCTCCTCTCCTCTCACCCTCCCACATCTGCAAGTCATGTTATTTCTCCCTTCAAAAATATCTAGAATCCTCCCAGCTTCCCCCTCTAGAGTGCTACCCCTGTGAGGCAACATCACTGTCTGCAGCATGGCTCTGAGTCTCAGGTTCAGTCTACTCTGATCACTGGTGAGGAATCATGGAACAGGGTGGGGGAGGGGGATTCAGGAGAGGGCTGTTGTCTCTATCTAGAGAACTGCGGAGATGTTGAGATGTCATGGTACTTGACCTTCTCGTGTGACTAGGGCTTCCCCTTCACAGGCTTCTGGGAGGTGGCTGAAGAGCTCTCACCTCACCTGAATGCACTTGACGCCAGCTGCATCCCACTGCTGCGGTGGCAGATTGGACTGATGATGATGACTACACTAGGAGGAACTTGATGGAGACACTTTCCATTCCCAGAAGAACAAAATGGCTTTGGTTGGTTGGGGATCTGGCTTGGAATCTGGCAGACACTTGCTCTGACATTCTTAGGTGGCAGTGTCTTACCGTGAGAGGGTCCTCTAGGTCCACAGCTTTTGCCAGTACTGAAGGCAAATACTTTCTGTCAACTGGAGCCAACCAACTGAGAACACAGAGTAGAGCTTCACTACAGGGTTAGTAGTCTTGGGTCCCAATGGGCAGATGAAAGCCATCTTCCCAAGTATAAAAATCTAAGCCACTGTCCCAGAAAATCAAACACGGTTCTTATCTCAGATTTTTTTAAGATGGTTTCCCAATCTTTCAAAAATCATTGAGTATGTTTGCTACACAAGCATGAGAACTACATACATGTATACCTGTGCACACACATGAACTTGTATCCCCCTCTCCAATATCAGAGATCATTTTAAGATAATAGGTTCATTGAAAACAGTTGCTATCAGATTAATTTTACTTCCTTTTATAATCAAGCTACTAGTAAGACTCAGAACAGGAAGCTTGTAAGCTTATGTTGGCACAGTAAGTGTGACCTCAGCGTGATGTATGCTGAGTCCTCTCCTGGAACCCTAGCAAATGATCTGGAGGATTTAGCTTAGATCTATTAATAAAGGGGAATTTATATCCAAAGTAACCACCATATGTAAAATGGTGTCAGTAAATGATTCAATGACCTGGGTCTTATCCAGTTCCAAAACTGTCAATAGTCTGGAAGAAGCAGAATTTGATATGATACAACAGACTTGATAAGTACATGGGAGTCCTGATTCAAGATCATAAAAATCCGACATAAGATGTATGAAGCCTAATAATATAAATATAGTAAGATAAATTATTTGAGGACCTAAAAAGTCAATGGTATAATTCCTAAAGTAGATGTAGCCTAATGCATGCAGCAATCCCAGGTTTTATCCTTACTTTAGCCAAAATGTGATAGAGCAATCAGAAAGTAACTTTGTATGAGGAAGCTTGTGCGCATCATCCACCTGCCCCACTTGAAACCAAATTCTTTTCTGGGCATCTGGGCTTTTGAGACGGGAAAGTAGCTGGAAAATAAATGATAAGACCAGTCACCATGGGAGAACCATGGGACAGGAACAGTGAGGGACTGGTAAGCCTGTAAGCCTTAAGGAAAAATAATCACCAGAAAGCACAAGATTCTTGCTGGTATTAATGTGAATTTCTGTCACACAGAAGAAAGGCTAAATTTGTTCTTAATGGTTCCAACAAGAAGAATTAGGATCCATAAGTGAGACCCACAGGAAATCTGTAATATTCTCTCCTATCACAATTCCAAACCATGGGCTGTCTTTCGAAGCAATGCATTCCCCATCTGTTTGGCAAGTTTCAGTGTGTTACAGAAGAGTCAAGTATCAATAAGGCAGTTGAACAAATGAAAAAGCTTTTCTCTCTTGCTGTCCCCATCCCCTGTAATCCCATGGATCAGAAGCAGACATAAGGGGACAGGTAATGAGGCAGGCAAACACAGGGACAAGCTTAGCAGTCTGAGTCCATTTGGTTTGGTTATGGACACTCCCAACAATGCACCTACGGAACTTGTTGGCATCAGGATGTGTTTATGTCTTCAGTAAGCAACAGAAGTATGTTATTTCTCTTAGCAACTCCCTGATAATGCCCTGTTTCTATTTAAATATGTCCTAGAACATATCCTGAAATCAAGGGAGATCAGTCCATCTGGGCTGAAGTGGTTAGGCTGCATGTTCAATAAGACAAACTGTGACCTCTGAGTAAACTTATGAGAGACACACAATTAGCCACCCCATGCCTATACATAATTGGCATGCATATTATTACAATCTGATGTATCAAAAGAAGGGGCATTTGCGGTGAGCAATCTTATGTAATCCAATCTGTCAATCAAAAGAGAGAAACATAGACTTCATGCTCCTTTACAACCAAGCTCCTTTTCTTGAGCTCTGCAAAGGAAGATACAGACAATAGCTAGTCCCCAAATACTTTCACTCACATGGCCTGATGTCACAATTGGCAGAGTCTCTTTCTTTTTCATCTGCATTGTTGCTTTGCTTTTTAATATAGCTTCCTTGCTACTCTAGGACAATTCTCAAATAAAAAGTTAAGAATTTGGAGACACTTGGCCCACACAGTAAAAGATACAAAATTAGATTTCTAGGCTAAGAGCACTGTTATCAGAAGCATGACTAAGAAGGTATGGTTAGGTGGAGTGTGTGACTGTCTTGGAGGGAAGAGCTGGAGATGAAGTCTGTTGCTTAATGATGTTAATCTACATTCTAGGAGCATAAAAGGAGATGGCCATATGCCTGAGTCCCAAGTCTTTTGAGTCCCTGACAAAGGAACGAAGGGTATGAGCCCTGCTTTTTCTCTCTCCCCGTCCCTTTCTTTTCTCAACACTGCCTTCCTAATAGATACTTTGAGACTCATGTATGATTTTTTTTTTTCATTCTTCTGTTTTCCCAAGTTATCATGTTTAGCTAAGGAGGGATAAAACAAATACAGCCATTTTCAAAAATTAAAGGGCCCCCAAAAGGCTCTAATATTTATTTTCAATGTTCAATAACTATTCAGAAGTTTTTGGTTTTTTTTTTTTAAAAACAAATCTTCTAATCTCAAAATAACCCCACAAAAGGATTTTTTGATGAAAATATGTTCTTATTTAAAGGCTAAAGGAATCTCAGAGCATCCTCAGAATTGAGCACTGTGTGCTGGCTTGGCTAGGTACAACATGTTTCGCTGGCTTTTGAAGAAAACGTTAAGATGAGTTGAAAGTGATTTTGAATTCACCCTGTGTGCCCAGCATCTTTGTCATTCTGAAACTTTCCATCGAAGAATTCAGCTGATCAGAACTGAAAGTGGGACTCTAGTAAACACGCCCTGTGCAGAGAAGCATGGTGGGATATGAGCCAAACCAACACGTCTGTGGTGTGAATAGTTACACAAAACAACCCAACCCATTTTTATTCTACCTTGGATGGAGATTTTGCCCAATGACAATTACAGGCCATAGGGCTGTTTTGGTTTTTAGTGTCACCTGTGGTTGGAGAAAAGCACTATGCACCTTCCTTTCTGTTCCCATTAACTGTCCCTGAAGCCTAATATATGTGTCACTTACCTCAAATGTGCCTTTAAAGTTAGTTTGAGATTTCTTTTATGTGTATGAGTGTTTTGCTTGCATGGCTGGCTGTATGTGCACCATGCACATGCAGTGCTCACAGAGGCCAGAAGGAGGAGTCGGGAAGGAGTCGGATACTTTGGAACTGGGGGTAGAGATGATTGTGAGCTGCCTGTGGATGTTGGGAACTGAACTGGGGTCCTCTGCAAAGCAGCAAGTGCTCTTAATCACTGAGCCATCTTTCCTGCTTCAAATGTGATTGACCACAATTCTCCTTCATCCTCCCCTGCAACAGTTTCTGAGGATAAAGAGGCACTGCCTCAACTAAATCCACTTACCTCCCCAAGCCATCCTCCGGCACACACACACACACACACACACACACACACACATCCTCCAGCCCACACACATCCTCCAGCACACACACACACACACACACACATCCTCCAGCACACACACACACACACACACACACACACACACACATTCTCTAGCACACACACATCCTCCAGCACACACACACACACACACATCCTCCAGACCACACACATCCTCCAGCACACACACACACACACACACACACACACACACACACATCCTCCAGCCCACACACATCCTCCAGCACACACACACACACACACACATCCTCCAGACCACACACATCCTCCAGCACACACACACACACACACACACATCCTCCAGCACACACACATCCTCCAGCACACACACACACACACACACACACACACACACACACACACACACATCCTCCAGCACACACAGATCTCACCACTTCACTCCTTCCTCAAATTCTTTAACACATCCCAGATGTTCTCATGTTCTAGGAAAGGCTGCTCGGCTATTCATTCTCCTAACATAACATTTTTTTAACCAGTCTAGACCAGTCTCAGCCTCCCTTCTACCTCTCATTCCCTGGATGCTATCACTTCTCCCAAAGGAAGCTTTAAATTTAAATAATTACAATTTTAATTGTTTATTTTTGAGACAGGGTCTCATAGACTAAGCTGGCCTAAAACTCCCTAAATAACTTAGGCTGGCCTGGAGTTCTAGATCCTGTACCTTACTCACATGCTGGGACTACGAGTTCATCACCACACCGAGCTATTTTTTTTCCTTCTTAATCTTTAGTGATTCAGTTTGCCAAGTGGTATCACTATGCGATATTCAGAATGTCTCCATGCCTGTGCTCTCTGCTCTGGTAACTCCTTGCCCATATCTGTATTATTATATGAAATTAATAGGGCTGGAGATGTGACTCAGCTGCTAGAGCACTTGCATAGATCACATAAAGCCCTGGGTTTGATCCCCAGTACCACGTAAAACCAGGCATAGTGATGTATACCTGTAATCCCAGCACTCGGGAGATAGAGCAGAAGGATCAGAAGTTCAAGGTCATCATCAGCTACATAGCAAGTTCAAGACCAGTCAGGACTACATGAGATCTTGTTAAAATTAAAAAAAGATAGCTATGAGTCTCAGATGTAGAAGGCAAGAGTAGTGTATTCCTTTTGCCACATATGCTGGAAGTTAATTAATTTGCCCAAGGTCACTGGGTTACTTAGTGTGGGAGCCACACAGGCAGCCTGACTGAAGATCCTATAGTTTCCCCATATAGAAGCCAACATTTTCTATGTAGCTTTACTATGGTGAAGGTCATCCCATTCTTTCTTGAATACTGAAGATCTGGGGGAACTTGGAAATGTTGGCTGGGGTTGGGGGAGAAAGAAGAAATATATCTAGATTCTTCCTTTTGCCATAAAATAACCCCACACTTAGGAATGATCTTCTGTCTCACTCTTTATTATAAGAAACTTTTTTCCTTTTCAACTAGTGGGGAAAAAAGAGAGGAAGGCACTACTTCGACTAAATCCAATTTGAGAACTGGGGCAAATGGTACTTTAGCCAAAGAGGATCTACGTTTCATCCGAGCGTAAACATCAGACTACTTTCCTCTGTGTCCAATTTTCTAACATTACTGAGGGAAAGAAGAGATTTGGTACAATAAATGGCATTTTTAGGAAGGTGTAATAAGCGACCATCTTAGGTACACTTCAAATAGGGGCAATCATAGACTGTCTGTGCCTGAATGCACTCTGAACTAACAGGCCTCAGGCAGTTAGCACAGCATCTGATACACATGTGTTAACTCACTGTCTTCTTGCTATACTCCTAGGGCAGGGCCTGGCACAAAGTGGCCCACAGAAAGCTAGCACACCAGTGATGAGTGGCAGAAGTCTGTTAGGGATAGACAGATTGATCAGGGGCAGCTCAGGGCAGGAACCCCTCCTCCAGCTCAGCTCTTCTTCAAAGATATCCTATAGTCTGACCTACAGCGTGGATAAAGGAAACATGACGAAAGTATGCTGAAAGAATTCCCCTGGGAGCAGAAAGAAGTTTTCAGGAAAGATGACAATGTATCACGGTAAAGCATTAGCCCACAGGCTGAGCCACTGGCTCACAGTCACAAAGTTGATCAGTGTCAGAAAGGGTCTGCTGCATATTTCCCATCCATCCCCATGAGTGCCATGTCTTCATTAAAAGACCATTTTTAGAACATGTTAAATGACATTAGTAGAATTTAAAAACAAATGTCCTAGTTCAATTTTTCCAGGGGACACACATGAGTGGGGTAAGAGGACCAGCAGTTTTCTCCATCTAGTGTTCCAATACACATGAAGCTTCCTCTGTCTTGTTGCTCACGGTGGTGGTAGGGTGTGTGAGTGTGTGTGTGTGTGTGTGTGTTGAATTGTGCATGCTAGGCTAGCCTTCTCCATTGGAGCTACACATCCCTTCATTTAAACGTATTTACTCACTTATTTAGCAACCACTTGCTGGCTATTTAGTATGTTCTAGACATTACACTAGGTGCTGGGGATGCAAAGAAGATGAAAGAATAAAAATTCTTTCTGTGATGGAATAGCCACTCACACTCCCATTGGAGAGCCCAGAGAACTAAGTAACTTTGTTATATTGAAAGGAATGACTAATAAACTAAGGGCTGATCAGATCTGGTGAGAAGAAATGCAAGTTTAAAAGGGGACGGCCATGGGGCCTTCAGATAAGGTGCTGTGTAAGAGGAGACAAAGTTCAAGGCTGAAGGCTGACAAGAGAAGTCTTTCTAACTAGAGAACGTGGTCCTGGCAAAGGACTGGGTGTGAGTAATGGCAGGGGGCAGGGGTAGCTAGAGTGGAGAAAGTGTGCAGGGGTGTGGTGGCGAGGTGAGATATATGGGATGGACAGGTCCACATCCTGGAGGTCACGAAGAACTCTGGCTTTGTGCTGCTCTTTTAAGACATGGTGTCATATATCCCAAGTTGCCCCTGAACTCATTATTGAGGATGAACTTGGACTCCTGTTTTTCCTGCTGCCGCCTTGTGAATGCTGGATTATAGGCAACTGACCACATTCAATTTATGTTTTGCTGGGGATTGAACCTAGGACCTTCTGCATACTAGGCAAGCACTCTACCAACTGAGCTACATCCATAGCCTAGGATTCTGGTTCTACTTTGCTGAAATAAGGAACCACAAGAAGAGTATGGTCAAATTAGTGACATGATTCAACTGGGCCTTGAGAGGGATCACTTTGGCCTCTGTGTAGATAACAGTTTGAGGAGTGGCAAAGAAAATTAGGAGCATATTTATGACATTCAAGTGCCAGTTTTTCACTAAGTTCTTGAGACTGTCTTGTATTTTATAAGATCTCTAGTCATTAGAAGGTATGACTGCTTTAGATACTGCCATGTGTGGAAAGGGGCTACTCTTGTTTAGAAAGGGTTATAAGTGTATGAAGAAAATATTCTCCCCAGGAACTCAGTGGTGGCAAAGCAAGAAACCCTCTGAGTTTAGGACAATGTAGAAAACTATAAGATGAACCAGGGGTGGTCAAACATGTACATGATACTAGCTAGCACTTAGAGGACTATGTTTAAGGCTAGCCCAGGCTATATCTTAAATTCAAGGCCAGATTAAACTATAAGGTTTATTTTATTGTTTTTAATTATGTGTATGTGTGGGTCTGTGAAATGGGTATGTACACACTAGTGGTAGTGCCAACAGACTTCAAAGGCATCAGATTCCAGGAGCTGGAGTTATAGGCAGTTGTGAGCTACTTGATTTGGGTGCTGAAAATTAAATTCAGGTCTTCTGCAAGAGCAATCAACACTCTTAACCACTGAGCAATTTCTTCAGTCTCGAGGATAAGACCTTAAAACAATACAACAACAAAAATACTAAGAGGCTGGAGAAGTGACTCAGGGGTCAAGAACATTTTCTGTTTTTCCAGAGTATCCAAGTTTGGTTCCCAACACCCATGTTGGGCAGCTCACAACCACTTTTAACTCCAGCTCCATGGGATCTGATGGCTTTTTTTTTAGCTTTTAAATTACTCGAAGTCATGTGTGTGTGTGAGAGAGAGAGAGAGAGAGAGAGAGAGAGAGAGAGAGAGAGAGAGAGAGGAAGAGAAAGGGAGGGAAAAAAGGCAAAATTAAGAAAAAGAAAGTAAGCAAGCTGTAAAAAGAGCTTGAAATGTTCACCAGGAAGACGTTCTCTTCTGTGTCCAACTGTACCCAGTGCAGGCCTCTCCTATGGATGCTTGGACCCTGTGCGGGCCTCTCCTATGGATGCTGTACCCTGTGCGGGCCTCTCCTATGGATGCTGTACCCTGTGCGGGCCTCTCCTATGGATGCTGTACCCTGTGTGGGCCTCTCCTATGGATGCTGTATCCTGTGCAGGCCTCTCCTATGGATGTCCAGCAGCTGGGAAGTGAAGATTATCCTGGCTTCCAGGAGCCTCCAGCCATCTCAGAGGAAACAGCCTAAATTACGTGAAGCTGCCTTTTTGTAGGTCAAAAATAGCATATTATAAATTTTATGTCACCCAAGTGAGGACACAGCTCAAGATGATGATGACTGGGCTGACGGCTACCCCAGACTCGGCCATTAAATGTCCTCCAGCTTAGCTGATGGGAAGTTATCCACAGAGAAAATCAACCCCGAATGACCCGGGCAGCCAAGGATTCTGACAAAGACTAATCTTGCAGAATCAGGGCCCATCAGGTAAAGACATGATCATGGGGGACTCTGGAGTTCTGCACTGTGGCAACAGCAGTGTGGATGCAGAAGAGTCGAGGTGAAGAAAAATTACTCCAGGGCAAAACAGAGAGACTGATAATGACAGTAACCCATGTCAATTTAGTTAAAGGTGTGACAAAGAGAGGACGTGATACCTGTGTTTCACCTCTTCCACTGAGTCTAACTTAACCAGTCTACCCCGAAACCAGGATGGGGCAGAGAATCATAAAACAAATAGCTCCCCCAAAACAGTAACAAGCAAGACATAAAGTGAAAGGCAGATTATTATATAAATCTGGCTGGAAAAGTCCCATATATTAACAAAGAAAATCTATCGGTGTTAATATACATTGACCAAGTAGGTTTATTTCCAGGGACACAGACTCAGAATCAGTAAATGAGAAATGTGATGAATCACATTAATAGCTGGAGGAGGAAAACCATTGAACACCTCAACAGAAACGGTAACAGCTAGTGAGGTGGTGCTAGTGAGTGAGTATGTGCTTGTTGTGCAAACATGAGGACTTCAGTTGGGATCCCTAATGTCCCTGCAAAATCAGGACATGGCAGGGTACATCTCTAATCCACACCCTGCAAGGAGGGAGCCAGCTGGACCCTGGGGGCTCATAGACCCTTCTGCTGAACTTTTAGACCAAGTGAAGGACCCTGTCTCAAAGACAAGATGCAGGAGCTGAGAGTGTAGGTCAGTGGCAGAATAACTGCCTCACATGTGTGAGGCTTGAGGTTCAATCACCATTACTACCAAAGTGATGACGATGATGACGATGGCGATGATGATGACGCCGACGACGCCGAGCAACAGGGAGATAGCAGACATTAACTTCAGGCCTCCATACGTGCACATATCGGTGAGCACTCCTAAACACACACATTCACACACACAGGGGGGTTGCAGAGACAGAGGGGCACGCTAAGGTGGAAAGTGATCAGAGGAGCTACCAATGTTGTTGATGATTCCTTGTGGCCTACACACACAGACACACAGACACACACACACACACACACACACACACACACACACATCTAAACAGAGGAAAATATATTATGCAAATTTTAGATCCAGCCCTAATAAACAAACCTTAGTAGCATGACACTAAAGCTATCATCGAATTTAGAAACAGGAGCAGAATTCCTGATCTTACTCTCTTTGAAATAGTTTGGAATGTTCTATGAAATGCTCTAAAATGTGTGAAAAATAAGTAAAATAAATATGATTTTAAAAAGCAGTTGCTGTGTAATTAGTCAAAGAGGCAATGGGAAGGAGTTGACAATCCAAGATAACCAAGTAAAAAACTATTTAAGCTAATGAGACAGGTGGCTAATTACAAGCAGGCAGAAATAAAGCCCTCCTACAAATCAGAAGACAAAAACAGGCCAATTAAAGCTCAAAGCAAAAAACTAAACTGCAAATTTAATAACTGAGCATGTATAGAAGTGTTCTCTGAATCGTTAGTTATAAAGAAAAATCACACACACACAAAATACTGTCCCTGGAACAGCCAAAACAATGGCAACACTGGCAAGGGTGTGAAACAGCTGGAGCACACATGAAACAGCTGGCAGGAATGTAAAGCAGTGCTGTGAAACCCCATCTTCATTTCCCTTTCTGTTTGATTGCTTTTGGGACAGGGCTTTGCAAAGTAGCCTAGGCTGTTCTAAAATGCACTACAAATATCCCAGGCTGACCTTAAATCATAATCCTGCCTAGCCTGTATAATATATACCTATAATTTATACTCACAAGTTAATGTAGCTCCCAGATTATTTGTGTGTGTGTATGTGTGTACAGTTGATGGTGGTTAACATAGACACTCACATAGAGAATAAGTTTCTATGAAGTGGCCAAACAATACATCCCATCCCCCCAAGGCTCAGAGACCATCAAGGACCACTGAGCAGAAAGACAGAACTAGAAGTCAGTGAGGACCAGAGCAAAACTCTTCTGGACAAGCTAGGGATGCTGCATTCACTACCTCATGGCAGGTGTGGTTGTCTGAACCTGTACACTATGAAGCCAGTCATCATTCTAACATGGATGGGAGAGAGAGCCTCATGAGTTTCTCCCCCTTGATGAAGGGCTATGGGTAAAGATGGCTTCCAGGGAAGGGAATGTCAGTTTGCTTTGACGCTGTGGCTCCTGACCAGTCAACCATGCTATGAGTACATATGCAGCACAAATTGGGCTTGATTTTTTTAAAAAAAGAGAACAAAATGTTGAGAGGAGGCTGAAGGTTGGACCTTGGAGGAGTTAGGGAGAAGTAAGGAGGAGGAGATTGGGGAGAAATATCAAGTGAATATGAACAAAATACACTACATATAAGTATAAAATTCTCAATTAATTAAACTATTACAAAGATTGGAAATTGTTTAGTTAAGTGGTAAAATGAATTGTTATAAAATACATTTACTATTATTATTATTAGAAAAGATTAATGTAAAAAACGTAAAGTTCAAAAAGCAACCAAATTACACAGATATTGACTACTTCAATACATGCTATGTCATAATAACATATGAAATAAAGTGCATAAAACATACTCAGATGTTATACAGGTGTGTTTATTCTACAAGAACTGAATTCTACTTAACCTCAATCACATACTAGTAGCACAATGTGTGTCTATTTACATATGTACATGTGTGTGGTATGCAGTATGTCTGTATTTATATGGACATACATACATACATTCATACATACATACGTGGGAATGTACATGAGACGGCCTGAAGTTGAAGTCAGGTATCTTCTGAGATCATTTCCTATTTTATTAATGGAGGCAGGGTCTCTCATCGAACCCAGAGCTCACCAACCCCAGCTTGCCCTGGGGTCTCTCATCTGTGCCTCCCAAGTGCTGGCATTACACCTGTCTTCCACACCTGCCCATCTTTAGGTGGGTTCTGAAGATATGAACTCCAGTCTTCTCGATTGTACAGTAAGTGCCTAAGCCAACAAGCCATCTCTCCAGCCCAGCAGCACAATCCTGAACAATATGCTCTCAACATTGTCTTTCATTCCAGCAAGTCCTACAACCAACATGCTTGGAGTAAGAGAACGTCTGTTTGAGGACAACAATGAACAGCTTTTATATTCTAATTATTTCCATATTTATCTTAACTTTATTTCATTTTTCAGGCCTCTAATTTGTGACTGTGCCAAAACTTAAAAATATCTTAATCTGTTATATGGTGATATTGGTTGTTCAGCAAATGCTGGTTTATTCAGAGAGCAATAAGATGACTAGTTTTTTGCTGGTGATTAAGTTAAGATCATTAGTTTATAATACAATAAGGTCACTTCTAATGGCTTCACATTATAAAGTAGAGATTGTGGTTTTGATAGCTGCCCCTGGAGTCAGACTATCCAGGTTAGATTCAAAGATCTGTCACTCACTATAGGAAATTGCTTGACCCTCAGAGGGTTTTGTGAGGAATGCAGAGGATAATACATATAGATTTCTTAGAGCAGGGCTTAGCAGAATGATCACTCAGTAAGTGTGAGTTATTAGCATTGCTATGGTTGAAATAAGCACTTTGTATGTTACTGAGAATGAATGCATGGATGGGAGGGATTTTCTAAATATGAGTCAAGGCAGAACGTCCCCAAGGAGAACAATCCATGTGAATTCATAAACAATAACACTGAAGGCAAATAAATGCTCATAGTTTTAATTTCAAAGAGATCTAAAAAAGAGTAACACCTGATATAAGAATGAATTAAAGCTACAGAGCAAGTCACAGCAAAATGGTCATTATGCTTAGAAAATGTTTAGTAGGAGTCTAAATCGTAGGCTACAACAAAGAGGTAATCTCAGGCAGGAATCTAAATATTAGGCCAGAACAAAGAAGTAATTTCAGACAGGATTCTAAATTTTAGACTAGAACAAGGAAGCAGGCTTCAGACATGAAAATGACCTTGGGCTTGGACAGGGAAGTAGGCTCAGATACTTTGGTCATCCCGATAAGCCCTTAGAAACAGTGATCATAGGAGTGTTCACATAACTGGGTTTAATGCCTTGCTTTTTCTTTGACTATTTGTGTTTATTGTCTTGCTTGTTCCTCGACTATTTGCCTCTGTTGTATTGCTAGACCTTCAACCTAGAACTGACCTTACTACATGCATGTAATCAAAATGGTATAAAAGCATAAAGGAAGAGGGGGTATAGGATAGGGGGTTCTGGGGAGGGAAAATGGGGAAAGGGGATGACGTCTGTACTGTAAATAAATAAAATATCCAACAAAAAAGAAAATGCCTTACAATCGAAAGAAAGAAAATGTTTAACCTCATCAATATTAAAGACACAGATCACATCAAAATAATCTTACCAATAAAACATTTTAAAAACCATACCATATTTTGCCTTTTGAGTTGTAAGCATCACCATACTATATTAGCCCATTATGATATTTTAAGAAAACCCTGAGAGGGCAACCCTAAACTAAATTGTAACTACATCAACTAGAAAAAAGGCAGAGGAAAACCAGGAACCATCTATCATCTCTTGGGAGAGGTAACGACAGGAAGGCACTTATCTTCTTGGTGGCTTGGTGTACAGCGGAGACTGAAATGTCTATAAGCATCAGGGACAGTTTCCATACATCACAGAGCCGTCACATTACAATTTTAATACAAACATTCACAACCACAGTAAAGCTAATTTAACAATAATGTATATGAGAGAATGATAAGCTGGCATTTAGATGTGATTTATGAAAAAATAAAAGAGTAAATCTAGATGAGAGGAAACTCACAAGGCATCTAGAAAATCCTCAAATATCGATAACAGAAATAATCGAGAGGAAATAGCAGAGTAATGTAAAAAATGCATATATGGGAATTTACATCTTAGTATAAAGCCGAAAATTAGTAGCTAAATATTAATCAATGAGATTGATTAAAATAGATTATGGTATATCCACATATGCAGCAATAGCCAGAAGGAGTGTAACCTAAAATGAAGATGTGCACGTTTGTTAATTGATATGGAAAAAGTTCATACAAAAAGCAAAATGTCAGATTATAAGAAGACTTTGCACAGAGCAATCTTGGGTTTGTTTTTTTTTTTTTAAAGTGTTTGTTTAAGTTTGCACATCCAAGAAATCCTGAAACAAATATACCAAGGTATTAGTAGACTATCAGAGTAACAGTTATGTATATATTACCACTCTGTAGGTGGGAAGAGACCAGCATCTGGAAATCTAGTAAGGGTAGGAGAAAAGCCAGGTAAAGGAAGAATAAACTACAGATGATGCACTATTACTTAGGGATGTTGGTTTTCAAAGAACCTGCTAGATATAGAGAAACCATGATTGATCGCATGATCAGACAGAGCTATAAGTTATAGAATACGGCCCCTAAAGAATCATGTGTTCAGAAGATGGCCCAGATAAAGACCATACTCTGTCCCTTGAAGGGTTGGTAACATACCAAAGCCAGCAGGGTTTCCTTTAAGGGAGATTACCTGGCCCTGGAGAGAGCAGGGGTTAGGGATTATTGCCAGTACCCCAAGTTAGAATCATAGGGCTACCCGTGTGCTATACTTCTGGCCCTACAGACTATGCGCTGGAGCCAGGTGAGAAAGATGTAACCAATGGTGTGTGTGACTTCCAGTGTCTTTTAGTTCTGCTCAAATATTAAGTGGTTTTGGGGACCAATGTAACAACCACAGCAAATAGAAAAAGAAAAGTTTAGAAGTACACAACTCCCTGGAAATGCTAGGAAAGAGACAGCAGTGGGGGTTGTTGGTAATAAATACACTGGTAGACAACTCAGGCAGCTTGTTCGTGTATGTAAAGAAAGTCACTGTGAGTATCAGGTCCCAGTTTTTGTTGAGCAAGGGTGAGTAAGTACAATCATCTGCCTCAGCAAGATGCCCATCCAGTTCACTCAGAGGTGCCCATACACAGAAAGCAGTTATGCACAGCATACACATGGTCAGAATATGACACATAACAGACAGAAAATGAGAAATCTGAGTGTTTCATCTTTAGTGGAGAAGATGCAATCAACTGTTCTCTCTATGTGGGAAGAGAACAAGATTCTAAAAGACCACAGGGTTTCTTTTCCCAAAGAATAATGTGCACGCATTTCCCACCCACTCTGAGGAGTTTTTCAGGAATCTCCTTACATTCCCCACCCTCTTCAGTCCTGAAAGCAAAAACACTTAGGACAGCATTATCACGGCTTTGTGACAGGCCTTGTGCTTGCTGGAGGGCTTCAGTGTAAGAGAGAGGAGTAAGGGCTGGATAAAGGCAGGGTGAGTTTAAAAAGAAGGGAGATGCTCCGGGAGCATGTTCAACCAGACACACCAACAAAGCAAAGAACCCCTGGTGATCATAAAGCCTGTCTGGGAGCAAGTCTTCCCTGTCTAGGCAGGAGGTTCAGTTCAGGGCTGATTCTTTTTCCTTTCTTCTATCCCTCTAGCACTTTTTCTCTCATCCATCTGTCACAGCTGCAGAGTTTCCCAGCCATGAAGGGATCTGACCCCAAATTCTATTTTAGTCCTGGTGATGCCTGGCATTTATTAGAGACATATGCAACTACTGGGAACAACTAACTGTTTAGGCAGGTTAGACTTTTCAACTGGGTCACAAAGAGACCTTAAATATCCACATGAAATTCTCAGTTCTATAGCCAATGTATGACCAGCCTGGGCTATGTGAGATCCTGTCTCACAACACACACACATACACATACACAGAGATTTTCTGTCTCATATACATATATACATACATACATACATATATGTATACATAGTTCATATGTGTGTGCTTACACATATGTATCCATATGACCTACAGAAAAGCTTATGAAAGGACAGTAAAAAATTTTAAACTAGGAAGTTACTTCTTCTGTCTCTCACACTGTTAACTTTTCAAAACAGTATTAATTTTAAATCAAATAGATTTGGAGTTCAAACTCAGTTCTGTTACTTGTAGCATACATCTCAACTCTGAGTTAGGGTGAGTTATTTAATACCTGTGTCTGTGTATATAGAGTAAGAAAAACAGTAATTTTTTTTGTGGAGTATGGAAAGTCATGTGTCTTTGACACTAGACACTTGACAAAACTTACTATTGTCTCTGAAGTGAACAGGCCTCTTATTTCTTCCCAGATCTCAATGTTTATTTTTAATCCATAAGAAAATGGCTTTGCTTCCTACTTTGAGGAGAAAGCAGATGCCATTACGAAGAAGCTTGCACTGCCATCCTCTTTCCAGCTTGAAACAATGTATCCCTCAACTTTATGAACACCCCATCCCACTAAGCTCTCCTCGAAACACAATGGACTGTTTCTGTGCTCCTCAGTCTTCAGCACTTCCTTCTCCCATGGGGCCTCTGCATTAGTACTTGTATCTTAAAAGTAAACCTCTTCACTGAAAAGATGGCTATCCCCCAGCCTTCAGCTCTCCTCAATATTGGCCAGAGTTCCCTAAAGGATTGTTTGAGCAAAGAAACTTCATTCAGTTTCTTATGTCCCACTCACCCCTCAGCTGCTTCTATCTGGCTTACAAAACTAGGCTTTGTCTAGACCAAAAAAAAAAAAAAAAAAAAGTGCCATTTTGCTGAACAGACACACCCTCCATCCTCATCTGGATCTCTCAGAGGCATTTGTGGGAAGAGATGACTTCTTCCTTGTGAACATACACATGTCTTGTCTCGGTGCTATACCTGTGTTACTTGCTTTCTTCCTCCACGATTTCCCATTCCTTTACAGAAATTTTATTCCATGCTCTTTTGATGTGAGATGCTCCCATGGCATGATGGCAGGCACAGCTTTCTTTCTGTTCTAGATCATCTAGCACCCAGGTTCCTCCAGTGTGTCTGGACTAGGCCTATCTTTAAGTTTCAGACCCATGTGTCTATCCAGCTTCACCGCTGCAGTGAAGCCTCACCTTCACTGTGTACCAGGATGAATTTACAATCTTCCATTTTTTAAGTGTTTTGCTTCTAGGATTCTGGGTTTTGTCAATGGAGTCACCACTCAACTGGATGCTAATCTGAGAAACTTTACTATGACTATTTTCCTTTTGTGGGTTACTGGTGTTAATATAATAACAAAAACCACTCAATTAGATTTGATAAAGTCTTTCCAATAGTTCTATCTCATTCAGAAAAGTCATCAGAAAGCAGAAAGAACTCCAAGAAGCTAATAAGATAGTTGGACAAAACCAAACAAACTCAGTACAATGATAGTTTGGATCAACATAGTAGCCATGAAAATTCACGTGCATTGTATGAATAAACAGACATAAGTAATTAAAGGAATATTTGATGGAAAAGTATAAGGGGACCAAATCCTTATCAGAAGTTGGTGAAAGAAAGCGTGGTGGTATCTGAGGCTTTTTCCTGTTGCTGTGATGAAATACCCTGACAAAAACAACTTAAAGGAAAACTGGCACATGATTCCAGTTTACAGCCCATCATGGTGGGAAATTCTCAGTGGAAGGAGCTTGAGGGAGTTGGCCATATCACCTCCATTCACAGCCAGAAGTCAACATTATATGCATACATGCTAACACTCAGCTCACTTTCCCCATTATTATAATATAGTCCAAGATCCTCTGCCTGGGGAATGATACCACCCACAGTGACTGGGTTCCCCCCCCCTAATTAATTAATGTAATCCCTCACAGACATACTCAAGAGGCCCTTGATCCTTTACAACAGCAACAAGTGCTTTTTATCACCTGAGTCATCTCTGCAGCTTTAAGAATTATTGCTATTTTTAAAATTAAGGATTAATGAAATAGCCATAAAACCTGACCCTTAGGCTAGGCATGGTGGTGCAAGCCTGGGAGGTAGGGAGGAGCACCAAGAGTAGGGAAGCACCAGAGTAGGGAGCACCAGGAGGATGGGAATCCAGTCTTTCTACAGTCGTGACCCACAGATGACACACTCACCTTCACTGTTTACAAAGATGTTCACTTTAGGTATATTTTACATCTATAAAAAGTAAAATGCCAAACAAAAGCAGACTTGGAAATTTAAAACACAATTCTAGATAGTAACCCAAAAATGTTTATTACACGAATTGGAAGCTGTTTAGAATCTTCCAGTTTTCCTGATAGGATGATGGACTAGGCTGTAATCAGGGTATAGACAATCATCCCTTTGGGAGCACATATCCTCCGTCTTTGAGGAACCTCATTTGTTGACTTTAACTACGGTAGCTGATCTCAATACCCAGGTACACTCAAACTCACAGCTAGCTCTCAGCTAGCCTTGAGAGAGTTGATAAGCAGAAAAGAAATTACCATCTTGGGATGACTTAGGTCATTGCCAAATGAAAGTCAAAAGCTGAATGTGACCAACTAGGTTCAAATGGGAAAGATTTGAAGAGCTCCTACTCTGTGCAGGACCCTGAGCCATGCTAGGACATAATAAGTTGTTCAAGAGACATGAGGCCTCAAGGTGCCTCTGGCTTGGGTGGGAGAGAAGACTCAGTAAGAGAAATGCCAATAACACGTTTGTGAACTAGTTACAATCCAGGCACTCTGATTCTAGTTGCAGGTGACCTTGGGTAAGCTCCACTTAACTTTGACAAGAATCCTACTCCCACCCCCACGTCTATATAACATTGGACAAGATGAGCTCTGAGCTCTACGGTGATGTTTATCTCTCACTGACTCCTCCCCACTCTTTAATATAGTAGTAAAATATAACGGATGACCCCATGCAAGAGCTAAGTCTCTGTTTAACTTTTCTAATTACTGTTTCAGACAGCAACTGCAGCAGAAATCTATGGAGGAAGGCAGGCTAGCCTATAGCAGATGGGTGTTTGTATTCCTTCTGTATGAGGAAGGCAGGCTAGCCTATAGCAGATGGGTGTTTGTATTCCTTCTGTATGAGGAAGGCAGGCTAGCCTATGCCAGATGGGTGTTTATATTCCTTCTGGAAGAGGAAGGCAGAGGGAATTTAGAAGGAGTGTAGGATCTAAGTTGGAATCCAAAAGGCCAAGCAAGGAGAGAAGAGTAAAGTCTGTAAGCATGTTTCCCCTAATTTTGTTTTGAGAGGAACACAGAAAGGCACAATTGTAGCATATTCTGGAGTGAAGAGGTGGTCTGGACTGAAGGCAGCTCCTTAGCCTCTCAGAATGGCGAGGAACAGGGTTTTGAGGTTGTTTGTTTGTTTGTTTTATTTAAGCACACTTGGAGCTCATGTGTGCCATAGGAAACACTCTGGTGTAAGGGTCCTCAGAATATGTGCCCCATACTTCAGCATGTTTGTGGGGTGAGGGAGAGTAGACAACAGGACAGATGAAGACATGGATTGCACATCAGATCTACCGTAGCCAAAGGACTCTGCTGACTGTATGCTGGCAGCCAGCTCTAAATGGTCTTCAGGGAAGCTGTTTATTTTACTCTAAGAATAACAAGGAGCCAACAAAGTGTCACAAGGAAGAAGGTGGCATGGTTTTCTGGGAAATCACTGTGGCTGCAGTGTGGGGATCATATCTTCTAAACTTTTCCACTTGATACATTTTTATGCCCAAGAAACTTTTTACACTTTGGTTACATAGGCATCTAAGATAAGTATATGAACCAAACATCAAATGAGCCTAATGATAACAAAATTTATTTCAAAACAATTGTTTGGTCCACATACAAATCAAACAAAAAAGCAATTCTGCATAATAATGGAATGGAAGTGCTTGGTTATTTTCATGTGATGAATTAAATCCTGACTGGTCTGACTATGCATGCTAATAATCCTAACACTGGAGACATAGAAACAGGAACATCAAAAGTCAGCCTTAGCTACACAGGGAGCCAGCCTGGGCTAAAAGGGACCTTGTCTTTAAAAGCAACGCAAGGGATGGAGAGCTGACTTCACAGTTAAGAGTGCTTACTGCTTTTTTTTTTTTTTTTTAATTAGATTGGAGTTTGGTTCCTAGCACCCATAATGGGTAGTTTACACCTGCCTGTAATTCACACCTTCATGAAGGCATACTGATTTATAAAAATGTATATGTATATAAATTTGTGTTTATCTAGACATATACAAGAGAAATTAATAAAGCTGATAAAATACACATGGAACACATAATGTTTTATTCTTGCATCCTCATGAATGCCATTCTCCAACTCAGACCAAGTTCTCTGAAAACCAGTACCAAACTGCTCTCTCCATGACAACTGTCACATCTTCCTAGCTCAAAGCTATCTCTGCATTCTACATCCTTGCTACTTGTGTTCTAGGTTATGTCTTATCTTCCCTAATACTTTCTTCACAATATATTATTTTATATTTAAAATATATTATTTTATATTAACCTGAGAATTAGGCAAAAAATTGGCATTGTCACCACAGGCCAGTTGGTTCAATAGGTATTCTGAAATGACATAAATATGAACCTTCATCTTAGCTTGTTATTTGGATCATAATCAGTTAAGAGCCACCATATTTCTCAAACTTTAAACTACAGATCTGTGGCACCCAGGGAAACCAGGGGAGCAAGTGTTCACAGTCCGTGCTTGCTGAAGATAATACTGACAGTTGAAGAGCCACTTTCTGCCTAGCTTAAAAAGATCTTCTATCATCTCAGTTCAGACATTCAGTGCTGTGTACCCCAGCTACCTTTCTGGAAAGAGGCTGATCTCTCCTGTCTCTGACTCATATACATAACAGTTTACAGAAGCTCCTCTGTTTACAGTGCTCCTGGAAGGAAAAAAAAAAAAAAAAAAAAAAAAAAAAAAAACTGCTTTCTTTGAAATCATGCATGTCAGAAGTATGCCTGAGGCAGAGAGAGAGTGCTCTACTCTGGGTAAGCTATCCCATCACCTCACAAAAACATCTATTTTCCAAATCCCTGAGGGTGGTCAATGGTCTATTAAGCTAGCTGGGATTTGGCCAAACAGCACACATGCCTAACATCTGGGCCTGGGCCCCCCTCAGGCTGAGGGCAGATGCACACCTTCTGCTGTATCAGCTCTCCCCACCCCCACTTCTTCCCTCCACTCTTACAGAAAGGTTTATTTCCTAGAAAACACAGTCACTGCCAGCTCACCCACTCACAGGTTCTGGAGTGGAGTTGTTGGTCACTTAAGGTTGTTTTGTCCTTTCACTCTCCTTTTTTTGATGCTTGACAGCCACACTCCTAGCGACAGTTACAGACACAACCCTCCCAGTCCTTGGTATATACACTCTGGCCTGTGTTTCAAGCGAGCCACTATTGAGAATATTCTGCTTACTAGAGCAGCAGCAAAATGTTGACAAAACACAGCCTAGCTCCATCTCAAGTTTCTACTTCCATCTTCACAATCGATGAGGATTCTGGAAAGTGCATCGTTAATCCCATGACATCATCTTATTGAAGATGATGGCTGGTGTTTACAAAAGGAAATGCTTGCCCCGTAAAATCAATAATGACAGGGTAAGGCTCTGGGCAGGAATGGACAGTCTGGAATTCCAGCTGGACACACAGCTCCCAGATGGGCAGTGTCACTTAGGAGCTGCTCTCAAAAGTAGGCCAGCTCAGCACTGCACTGAGCGCTAGGTAGCTGCCATAAGGCAGGTTGCCCAGAGCCTCGAGGCCATTTCACATTGACTGTGGGAGTCATATCTCTGATCAATTAACATAGAAGGTAGACTCTCATAAAACGTAACCACAGCCCCAAATGACACACCGACAATCATTTTCTTATAAAGAGATTAGGAATTATTGAGTTTTAGTTTCTTTCCCCACCAAATTTTATGTTGTTCAGTCATTAAGTTGTAGGTAATGGGGCTGGGGATACAGTACTTGCCCAGCAGGTGTGAAGCCTTGGGTTCAAGTCCAGTAAATACTGAGAATCTCAGCACTGAGAAAGTGGAGACAAGGGGAAGAAACTTAAGCTATACAGAAAGTCAGAGGCTAGCCTGGGGTACAAGAAGGAGCTGGAGCAAGAGTGGATGAGAAGAGAGCAAAAGAGGAGAGTAAAAAGGGGAAGAAAGAGGAAGGGAGATGGAAAGGAGAGAGGAGACAGAAGGAAAGAGGAGGAAAGAGAAGAAATAGAAGACAGAGAAGAAAGAGGCAGAGAGGGGAGGAGGGGAAGAGAGAAAGAGGTAAAGTCAGCCAAGCCACAAGGCTACACTATGGATGTTCATGAAGCATCCGTGAAGCAGGCTGGGTTGAGACACAAGAGACACAGGAAAGAAGGGATGGAGATTTATAGTCTATGAGGTAGACTAGTAGGTAGACAACTCAGGCAGATGATTTTGGCTCTCTTTCAAGTGTATTATTTATATGCTGTCTCAGTACTTATTAGAACAGAGGTCAGTTCATCTGCCTTGTAGAGAAGGAAAAGCGTTATTTTCTCCTGTGCCATTCAGATGGCCCAAACCTGAAGCTGCATTGTCAAAAGATATGTTGGCTGATGAGCTCTCTGCAACCTGAGCTCTGTGGAAATGTCATCAGTCTTCCTAATTGGCTTATTAAAATATTGTTTCCAGCCCTAGGTAATATTTTTCCAGAAAGCATAATGATTAATAGTTCTTTCCACCTCAATGTTACAGTACCATTATTGATTAGGTACTGGAAATCTGTCTGGCCAGCATGTTCCTTCTTATTCTGATGTGCCATCTATTTTCACAAAAACAAGACTGTGGGCACAAGACACTGGAGGTGGGTCCTACTGGCACAAGTGACTCACCTGGCAGAGCTATGGGAACTGCTGAGTGGTTCTCATGAGTGTGCTAGAATCCAACCACAGTCTTCAATCCAGAGTTGACAAAGGGATTGTGACAGGCAGGGCACAATGCTTAAATCCAGCACTTGGGAGGGAAAGGCAGTGAGATGGGCAGGCTGAGATCATAACCCACTACAGAGTGAGTCTGAGGCCAGCCTGAGCTATAGAAACCCTGTCTCAAAACAGTAACAAGATGTCAACTACCACATGGAGACACAAAGTATAGAGATTACTATACCAAAAAATGTGAAGCTTGAATTTTGGAAAATAGACCTTAAATAAACCTGAATTCAAACATGCTGAAGTCATGGGTTCCTTCCTGTCTTCCTCAGTTTCCTTTACTATAAAAAGAATATAATATCCATTCTATGTGTGTGTAAATTAACTGTGAAGCTGGGGTCTGGCAGAGAGGAAGTGTGGATGCCTTTTGTTTCTCCTCTTTCCTGCTGTGGACTTGAGAACACCGACCAGGCAGAAGCTCCATTAGAAACAATGTAGTCTCTCAGCCTGTAGAAACTTTTAATCCCAATTTCTGTTTATTTTTTTTCTAGCAAGTGTATTCAAGAAGTCAGTTTGCATATGGGTGGTAAGATCAGGGAATTAGGGGGAGAGAGGGAAGAAGGTGGACTCTGGGAAGTCAGATGATGGCAGAATGGGGCTGGGTTTTGGGAATCGGAGGGAGTTTTGTTTTGTTTCTCATTGTGGTAGAGCAGACATGACACACCATTCACCACTTTAACCATCTGTGAGTGTGCAGCTCAGTTGCTATTAGCACTTCAGAATTTGTGGCCACCAGCACTCTCCCCTCCATTAACCTCATCATTCCAAACAGACACTCTGGAGCCATTAAACAATCTTCCCGTCCCCCACGCCTGGCAACCCAGCAGAGGTTTTGAACTTGAAATTTCCAATTCCAAACCCAGCTGTGAATCTGACAGCCCTGGAAGCCACTCCCTAAAAGGTGTAGGCAGCTGGAGCCACGGCTATGTGTTTGGCAGAATGCTTAGCTGTGGCCCTGGAATTTCTTTGGTTGATGATAGGTTGATAGAGATCACCCCGCCCCCTTTTCTTTCTTCAATGTCAAACAGACTTCAGCTACTTCTAAGGAAAAAAAAAAAAAAGGTTGGAATGGGGGAGGTGTAAAAGACAGAGGTGGTGGATGACATCAAGAAAACAGTGTCTTCCAGACACAGCAGGGCAGTTGCACAAATGAACTCACAAAGACTGAGACAGAATGCATAAGACTTGTACACGCTCAAAACAGACAAAATCCCAGCATGGAGAGGAAAAAGTAGGTGGTAACCCCCAGCACTAGCTGAGTAGGGATTGGCTTTTGATAGTTGCTGGGAGAGACAGTAAGCTCTTTAATGATATGACCTCTGGTAGGTTGACCATACTCCAGGGCAGGCTCCACATATAAGAGGTAACATTAACTGGATTTGAAGAAAGCTCAAGTTGGGTGGCTAGAGAGGTGAGTGGGAGAGGTTGGATCTGGGAGAAGGTAGGGAAGGGGATGGAATATAATCAAAACATATTATATAAAATTATATGGGTTAATAAAAATATTTTTAAAAATCTGTTAGAATGGAGAAACACACAGACTAAAGGCACAAAGTTCACAACTGGGCAAACATGACATCTAAAAGACAGGGAGAAAGAGAGACTCACTGCTTAAAAGGACCAGCTCAATTCTTAAGTGACATCCAGCCACAATCTGGAAATACAGTGTGTGTGTGTGTGTGTGTGTGTGTGTGTAAAGCCATCAGGCAGTCTGATGGCTGTACCTGTAAGGGATTAAATGCCAAAAATAGCTCAAGGCATTAAGAATGCAGGGAATGAGCAGCTCATGAAGCAGAGGGCAGTAAAACCTCAAACAAAATGCTAATGAGAGAGCTCTTCAGGAATTGTGGGTCAGTGGGACCTTCCTCCACTCAACCTACAGCAATACACTTCAAAAGCAGCAGGATTATGAATCTTCCTCCCTGACCCAGTTTGTTAAGAAGTCTCTGAGGGATGTCAAACTGATCTGTGATGAAGGAAATAAATGGTGTAGATAGATTTTTCTAGTGCTGCCCTGTTTTGAGTAAAGCCATGCTGATGGCCAGGTGACATTTGCATGGCCATCTGGTGACATTTCTTTTTGGGAACAGATTAATAGAGACTGGGGAGGGTGGTAGAGTTGGTGCACGGGCCAATACAAGTTTCTCCGGCGGCTCTGTGGAGCTGTGCACATCTTTGTAGGGGGAGGTCTCCTGGTTTTTGTTTTGTTTGTTTTTCTATGAGAATGTGGTCATAAAATAATTACCAATTAATCAGTGGATGGATAGAGCACCCCTTCAGTGAAGATGGAGAACCTTTAGTTCTGAAAGTATCAATCGACACAAAGCCTAGATATACAAGTTTCTTGTTATGAAATTATAAATCTCCTGCCTCAGTGGATGAGGGTAAGAAGAAAATAAACACAGCTAGAGCCAGTTTTCTCTTCATGGAATCAGTCTTGCTCCAGAGCCAACCCACAGCCCCTTCTCCAGGTGTAGGGGTGTGTGTGTGTGTGTGTGTGTGTGTTTAGGGCCTGAAGCTACTGATTAGACTTGGCTGGCTGGCCAGAGCCCCTGGTGTCTGCTTGTCTTGTACAAATGCTTTGCTGGCCCTTGGCCCACTCCCCAAAGCTCTGCTTCCACTGAGTTTTTTATCCTTATTTCAACATGATAAGATAATAAAATTCTCTCTGTTCTGCTTACCACCTTCCTGACAAGCCGCCATCAATGTGCCAATAGGAAAGATCAGGAACCTTTCTTCTAATCTGACTGGGAGCCTCCTCTGCCCTTTCTCCCAGTTCTCAGGACCTGTGGTATGCCTTACTGCAGAGATGCTGCAGCCAGTATCACTAATGTTGTCAATGAGGTTCCTCCATGCCTGGCCCTACAACCACTGCCCTGCTCTCACTAAAAAGGATCAATGAAGGCCACTGAACGCAACACTAGTCAACTGCTCAGTGCCAGCTTCTTTTCCAGACAGGAAGATGAGCCCCCAAAGAGAAGTGAGAGAAGCTTCTTTGAAGGTTATATGAGGTAGCTTGGGAATACCTGAATGGGAGGGGAAGCAAGCCTAGTGTGGCTCTTCAGGGACAAGGGGCCTCATCTACTGGCAGAGAGAATCCTTGAATATAAAGAACTGCTGTTTCTTTCAGTGTACAACTATGTGGCACAGTGGTTCTCAACCTACGGGTTGTGACCCCTTTGAAGGCCAAACAACTCTTTCATACATATCCTGCATATCAGATATTTACATTACATTTACATGACAGTATCAAAATGCTACTTACATCTATGAAGTAACATCAAAATAATTTTATGCTTGGGGTCACACAACATGAGGAACTGTACTGAAGGGTCACAGCATTAGGAAGGTTGAGAACTGCTGACACAGCACTTGCAAATGAAGCACCATGGAAAGACGCTAAACCAGGGAAAGGCAGAACTTTTGGTCACAGGGATTATGGACCTTCTATTTAATTTTTTTAATCAAGCAGATTACTTAATAAAGGTAAAAAGCCAACACATTAGTTTTGAAAGGTAAAATACATTCCAAGGTTTACAAAGGCCAAAGATAAAGTCAGATTGAGTTTAAAACGTATTTTGAAGCCATGCCTGGTGGTACATGTCTATAATCCCTAACTCTATCAGAGGGAGGAAGATTGAAGTAGGTTTGAGGCCAATGTTGTCTACATAGCAAGTTCCAGGTCAGACAAGGCTAGAGAGGGAGAGGAAGGGGAAGGGGGGAAGCGGGAAAGGGGAAGAGGGAAGGAAGGAAAGTATTTGGTAGTTAAACAAAAGAAACCCAGAGAGACAAGCATCCACAAGGACTACAAGCTCCCTGAAGGCAGGGGCACTGCAGACTCACTCAGCCCACAGCCCTGTCATGTTTTCAGAGTAAAGACAGACATGATGCTTGGGTTTCACTGCCCTTCTTGCTTGGGTGCATAAATACATTTGTCCTCTCCTCTGTTTGGGAACAGGCACTTATAGAAAGTGAACTCTGCAGCTGCCGCCTGGGCCTCACGTGCTCTTACCTTCCAGTGTGTTCCCAGCCACGGGCCTCACGTGCTCTTACCTTCCAGTGTGTTCCCAGCCACAGGCCTCACGTGCTCTTACCTTCCAGTGTGTTACCAGCTACGGGCCTCACGTGATCTTTAACACCCTCTTGTCTTTGCACTGTCAGGATCTGTTCTTACTTCCTAGGAATTAGTCAAACTAGTTCTTACCAGCTCAGGAGAAGCGGACAACTCTCTCTGGTTTCTGTTTCCTCCCTCCTCTTAAACTGGACATTATCTAAAGTGACTGAATACTTTCCTGTCTCAGGATCCAGAAGTTTCTTTTCGAGCCTTTCTTAAGTGACAGCAGGTCTGTTTTTAACCCATCTTCCCTCTAATGCTTCCTTGAAACATCCCATAATATATAGTTGGCCACTTTACTTCTTGGGCTATCCCATTTCTGCTTACTTTATGGTCTCCTCCACTTAAATTCTACACAGTGTTCTTTAGGAATTCACCCCACATCCATTTCGTTTATTATCTACATTATAATATTAAGTCATTTTACCAATGTCTAATATCCAAAATGGCATAGACAGTGGATGGTGACAATTTATGTTTCTATTTTGAGCCTTGCTTATAAACTCCAGTTTTATACTCATCTATCCTTCATGTGTATAAAGGACCCCCTTTTTACATTTGACTTATATGTATATTATGTGTGGTGGGGAGAGTACACACAGGTGGAGTCAGAGGACAACTTTTAGGAGTTGGTTCTTTCTTTCCACCATGTGGGCTCTGGGGTTGAACTCAGTCAGTCAGGCTCAATGGACAGTGACAAACACCCCACCTGTGCTTTACCTAAGGACAGATACTTACTAAACACAACATCTTTCTTTAGGTTGTTCGTGCTGTAAGCCAGAAAATCACCCATCTTTGTCTTTTTCCAAATTTAACACAAGATCAATCTTTTGGGAGGGGACCTTAATGATACAATGGTTTCCAAAACACAACATCAAACAGTAAAGACTTGGTCTATGAGAGATGGGAGATGAAAGTGGATGGTGGAGCTCACACCTAGAGTTTCTAAGGTACAGCACAGGAGTCCAGGCAGAGGGTAGATGGCTCCTCCAGATCAAGACATGGTCTTGGGAGTCTACAGAGACAAATATAGCCAGAGTCTGAAAAGCAAAGCACCAGAAAGAAAAACCGTGAACCACCAGGGGGCCATGGTTGAGGAGAACTGAAGAAGATGTACTGAATGTGACTGGGAAGGCTCAGCATTTTTGAAATTTCAGTGTTTCCAGTTGATTTTATATTTGATACAATCTTAATCACAATCCCCAAAAGATTATGTATATATAAGCTGATTATAAAATACATACAGAGATGCAAAGAATGTAGAAAAACCAAAACAATTCTGGAAAAGTAGGGCAAAGTTAGAGCATGCAGACTGCCTGACTTTAGGACTTAACAAATCTACAATTCAAATATTGTGGAATAAAGTTAGATAAATAGAGCAATGAAAGAGAATAAAGAGTCCAGAATGAAATATACAATCAGTTGATTTTCTTCAAGAACATAAAAGGCAATTATGTGGGTAAAATATAATCCTTTTCAGAAGTGTTGCTGGAACAATTGAACACCACACACAAAAAAATATTTCCTACCTCATACTATATCCATATATCAAAATTAGCTCAAGTGGATCAAAGTCAGAAATGTAGGAGGTAAGAATACACAGCTTCAAGAACAGAAAGCCATGGTATACGACTTTGGGTTATATAAAGATTCCTTTGGCACACTACTAAAACAGCACACTCAAAATAAAGATGAGATTAATAAAATAGACTTAACAAAAATGAGGACTTTCCCTTTCCAAAGCAAATGCTGAGAGGATAAAAGCATAAGCCATAGCTTCGGGGAACGTAACATAGGCCGAAAACATAACCCAGCCATCCTGTTCCGAGGTGAGTGTGTGAAAAAAGGTGTCCATGTAAAACATGATGCTCTCGACAACTTTATTTGTAACAACCCAAACGGAAAATAAACCAGTGCTCAACCCCAGGTGAGGCCCTTCCAGCAGCCAGCAGTGGGGACGTCCCTGAAACGAAACTGTACCAGGCAGGGGAAGGATGGAACTACAGAGACAAACATCAGGATGGATAAATCTCATGATAATTATTCTGACTGGAGATGCTAACACAAACTCTGTATGATTCTGACTTATATAAAATCCTAGAAAATGGTATCTAATCCAGAGTAACAGAAAACAGATCCTGTTGCCTAAGGGTGTGAAGATGGGTGTCAGGCAGTTGAGGCAGGGAGGTTACAAAGGGACACAAGAGTTTTGGGGTAAAGAGTATGTTCATTACTTTGATTATGGGGAATGTTTTCACAAATGTATACACATGTCAAATATTGTCAAATTGCATACCTCAAACATATGCACTTTATTAGATGACAATTATCCCTCAATAAGACTGCTTTAAAATGCATCTTAAATCTGCCTGTTTGCTCTGTCTGTGACCACCACACTGGTGAGAGTTAACCCTCTCCCTCTAGCCTTTGACAACAAGCTGACTTTGCTTCTCAGAGTGAGAGTCCATTCTGCGTGTAGCTAGAGAGTAATGATTTAAGAAGACATGTCTACTCATACTACTGGGTGGCTCGAAATCCTTCAAAAAAGACTCATCAAGACCCAAACATGTCCTCTTGACTACAATTCCCTCCTTAATGACCTTGCTTGAGTTCTTGTCTCTCTTCCCTGTTCTCTTTTTAATCACCCTGCATGAAATGTCTCTGGACTTGACAACACTGTTTCTATTGCAGGGCGTTTTACATACCCAGTTTCTTTGTTGCACACTTCCTCCTAATCTAGGCAAACTCCTAACCTACCTTGCAGTCTTTAATGTTATGTCCTCCATGGAGGTTGGAACACTCACTGGCATCTCCGTCCCAGTGCCAGCCACACAGGTAAGTACTCTGTGCAATTTATTTATGATCTGTCCCTTCTAAGCTTCTAAACAACAGCATCCATTATGCACTCACTGCCTAAAATGCTGCCTCCATCTAGACAATCACTGAGAGAAGGCTAAGAGACAGACCCAGATCCCACTCTTGACCCAAAGTCACTCCTTGACTTGCAAGGTAGATTTTTTTCCTCAAGCCACCTATGCAATGTACATATCTGACACCAGCATGTACTTCCCCTGTAGTGATTTAGGTTTCAGTTTGGTAAATATTTCAAAAGGTAATGAATGGCTGCTCGTATGTATGGCTTAGCAGGTAAAAGTGACATGCTTGCCGCCCAGCCTGAAGACCTTAGTTCAAACCCTAGAACCTACACAGAGAAAGGAGAGAACTTTTATCTACGGTTTTTCTCTGACCTCCACATGAATGCCATAACACACACACACACACACACACACACACACACACACACACACACACCTACAATAGAAGGCTTGAGGTACAGTTTGGCATGTGCAAGGCCCTGGGTTTTATTGATACCACAAGAGAAAAAAATGAAGGGAGGACCAGAGGAAGAAAAAAAAGTAGAAAAAAAAAAGTGAAGGTGGGGGAGGAAGAAGAAATGTTAAAAGAGTATCTTTCAGTGTTAAATAATGTAAAAACCGATGTACTAGGCTTCTAAGAGAAATGTTAGCGATGTGTGGCATAGTTGAATTTATAGGTCAGTTGGAATTTTTAAAAGTCAGTCAAGCTCATCTTAATATTAACATGTATTCTGGGTGTCTCACCCTGTGACAATTAACCAGGGAAGAAACCAGATGGGGATGCACTGGACAGGACGGGCTCTGCACGAGATGAAGCCTGACTGGCCACTGACCCAGTGCTTCCTGTCTTTAGCAGAGCAGTGCCCTAGATTCCCCACTAGCAGGAGAGTGGGGCTGGGGAGATAAAGACTGCAAACATGGCTGCTTTCCAAAGCATCTTCCTAAGAAACGGCTCCCTCCTCACTCCCCCACCATGTTTATTTAGACTCCCCTTAATTAGAGCATTTCGGCATGCAGGCATAATCCAATCTGAAGGAACATTTCCCTGGAGAGCCATCTGTCAGAATTAGACCACACTTAGCTACTGGACAGTAAGGCAGTGTTGGAAACACCACAGACTGCTTAGACTCTCCAAAGGCTCAAAACTCATTTTCCAAGCAAGCGAAAGCCAGTCCTAGGGAGGAGGCTTTCTGTCAGGAAGCTGGCTTGCTGTTCTGGACAGTAACACTTCCAAAGGTAGAAGATCATTAAAGCTCATCCCAGGGGGACATTCTACCTGACCAGTGTCACCTTTCTTCAGAGATGAAATTGCAGTCCTTGACAAATCTATTAAGTTCTCCTTGAGGATCTGAAGTTTTTCTACTCGGCCCATGTCCTCAGCCATGCAACAGTGGACCTGAGGGAAGCAATGCAGAACCCACTCCTGCTTCCTGCTCTGTCTCAGGAGTAGCCAGCTCACTGTGCAGCTCCCATTTTGATTCTCACCCCAAGGCAAGCCGACTGGGGTGAGGGTGGGAGGTAGGGTGGGGGAAGGGATAAGAAGCTCTCTCCTCAGCATCTCCATCATTGCCCTCCACTTCAAAGGTGATGTGAGACATAGTCCTGCCTAGGTCCCTTTCCCATGCCACCGTTGTACCTGGACCCCTTTGACGTGGTCTGTAGCCCCCTGACCTTAGAGAGGGATACTTCTGCTTCATGTTCTAGTTCTCCTAGACTCAGCTTACCCATTCCCCAGTTCTCTGCCCTAACATTTTTGATTTCTATTCATTTTTACTGGTTTCACCAAAGGCCAGCCAAAAAAAAAAACAACAACAACAACAAAAAAAAAACCTCCCTAGTACAAGTGTAACTGTCAGCGTTAGAGATACAGAGCAGTTGATAGAGTGCTTGCCTTGCGTGCACAAAATTCTGGGTTACTCTCCAGCACTGTAAAACCCAAGCATGGTAGCATACATCGGTAATTCCAGTACTCAAGAAGTGAACAAAAGATCAGAAATTCAAGGTACTCCTGCCCCAGCGATTCGTAAACCACCACTGGATACTGAGACCCCAGCCCCTCACAATATTCTTTTTGACCTCTGCTTCCAAGGAGCCCAACTTAAGATACATTGAGTATATTGGAACAACTTTCATTTTCTGCTTCATTCACCCACACAAAAACGTACTGTGCTAAGTCATAGGGTTTGCTTTAAAGAGATTTACCCTAACAGAGAAGGCAAAGGCATAGTATCAGTGGGTTCAGAATGGAATTCTTTTTAATTCAACTTAATTTAGTTTAGCTTTCAAATATTGGGCTACTAGGAATGTACAAGTATAGGAAAAAATACAAGATGGAGGTAAGCAAAAAATTGTCTGGTTCTATGAATACCAAAATACACTTGAGGGGGAAAATATTTCTGAAAGACACCAAATGATAATGAAAGCTTCAGTGAGCAGAGCACTGTGGGTAAAGTGCTTGCACGTGGAAGCACAAGGACTGAGTTCGGTCCTTCAGCATCCACATAAAAAGCTGAGGATGGCAATGCATACTTGGAACCTCAACATTGGGAAGTAGAGACAGGACAGGGTGATCCTGGGGTGGGCGGTCAGTGGCCAGCCTGGGTAGCCAACTGGTAAACTCCTTACCAGTGAGAGAGACCTGTCTAAGAACATGGTAGATGTCAGCGAGATGGCCCAATGGGTAAAAGAATGCTTGCTGCACAAACCTGAGCCTGATGATCTGAGTTCTACTCCTGGAACTAACTCCCAAAAGTTGTCCTTTGATCTCTGCAGGCGAGCTAATGACATGTATATACCACCCTCCCTGTGTTACAAACACAAACACAGTAAATAAAGTAAAAAAATAAGGGGAAGAGAAACAAAAATACAGTCCACATTAACCTCTGGCCTCTAGGCATGCATGTATATGTGTACACACAAATACACAAACAGATACACACAGACACATACACAGATACGTGCACACACACACAGTCCAAATGGCCACAATCAGAAAGGTGCTACTATTACAATTTTAAATGTATATGAAGCAAAAGCTGATAGAATTATCAGGAAGGAACTGGCTGGGCGGTGGTGGCACGTGCCTTTAATCCCAGCACTTGGGAGGCAGAGGCAGGTGGATTTCTGAGTTTGAGGCCAGCCCTGGTCTACAGAGTGAGTTCCAGGACAGCCAGAGCTACACAGAGAAACCCTGTCTCGAAAAACCAAAAAAAAAAAAAAAAAAAAAAAAAAAAAAAAAAAAAAAGAAGAAGAAGAAGGAACTGCAAATTCACCAATACAGTAGAAAATTTCAAACCATATTTTATCAATAATTGGTATGTGAGACTGACAGAAATGTCAGTCGCTATGAGAAGGTAAGGTGTTGACCTTCTTAAATGTGTTCAGCACCTTTATAAAATCCAACATGTAAAAGAATATGCACCAAATTTTACAAGATACTAATCCAACTGTAACACAAACCATGCCCTCTGACCACATGCACACTGTGATAATAATTCACTGAAACCAAAGCACAGAACATTTTAAAATAACACATAAGTCACAATAGACATTAGAAAGATGAAAACACGAAATATCAGGATTTGCGGACTCCTGCTATAGTAGTACTTCACAGAGAATATGAGGGCTTAAATGCATCTCCTTAGTTGATATAACAGGCTATTTCAAGGGCACCAGAAAGTTAAACATATGTAAGAAGGAAGAAATTGGCCATTCTCTCAATGCTTAGTCCTACTTATTAAATGTACATTTTTAATAGTGGAAGATTGAAAGTTACTAAAGATGAAAATACTTAGATAACAATGGAAAAATTGGTTTAAAAAATTGGAAGACAAAAATAAAGTAGAACAAAATAGATTGTTGGTGTCCAGAAGAGCCTGACATGTGGACAAAGGTCCAGGGGTCTGATCAAGAAAAAGGTGAGTGGTGTTATAAAGGGGAAAGGTGTTACTACAGACACAAAACACAGCAGGGCTGTGAAGAACTCCAGTCGATACACTTAAAACAGATGAAACAAATTTTTAAACAAGTCTAAACCGTCAGCGCCTCAGCAAAAGCGAGAAAATGGCCTTGGTCTCCCAGCCATCAATGTAGTTAGATGATTTCCTTCATCTGACCCAGAACACTACAGGCCACATTCCACTAAACACTGGGGAAACACGATTTAATATTAGATAAAGTTCTCAAAAGAAGAGTAAAAGATACGTGGATTCTCTAACTTGTTGATTAGTTTAACTTTTGAAGACATGCTCTATGTGGCCCAGGTTGACTTGCAACTGCCTCAGCTTCCCCAGCAGTGGGAATCACACCAATGTGCAAAAAATGCCTGGCTCTACAACTCATCCTAAAGGATCATATATAAAACCAGATTAGACAACTAGTTGAACAGAGATCAAGAAAATAAAAACACAGGCTGGTTTCATTTGTGAGTCTAGTTGCAATAATTTGAACATTGTGAAACCAATGAACAGAAAAACACATTTGCACACACATTCATGTGTATCTGTTTATGAAGAACAATAAATCATGAAAAAAAAATTAACAAAACTAGAAAACGGTCTTTTAACACATTAAAAGATAAAAGATGCAATTTGTAGGCTTAATGGAATAGATGCAGAAAATCATATAATAAAATTCAACATCCATTCAGGTTTTTACAAAGTCTAAATTTGATGTGTCACCTAACGGTGAAATACCTCAAAGCATTTCTTTTAAGAGTAGGAACTGGTCCTAGAAAACACAATAACACGAGTAATAAGGACAGGGTGACAGGAGACATCAAACGAATCAGGAAGGAAAGGACTAACAAGGTGGGGGCTTAGGAGGTGTCTCTAGGGGTATAGTGTTCTCTATGTAAGCATCAGGACCTGAGTCAGCACCCATGTAAAAGCTGAGAGTGGTCACACATGTGATCCTAACAACTTTGGAACAGCCCAGGACTGGCAGATCCAGGGAGCTCAGTGTCCAAAAAACCTAGTCAATGAGTGCTTAGTTTACAGAGAAACCCTGGGTCCTCTCATAGAAAAGATACTGTAGATGATAGTAAAGTCGTCAGATATGAACCTTTGTTCCCCATCATACATATGCGTGCACACACACACACACACACACACACACACACACAATCAAAATGGTTCCAATCTATACATGCTATGATTGGCAAGGCATAAAATGTAACTATACTGAATGGTGAAAGAATACAGCAGGAAGCAGGCCAGATCCTGTACTGTAAGCTGGCCAGGCCACTTAAGAATTGTCTTTGACACTGGACAAATTCTTGTTCCTACTTAATAGTAGATATGTACAAGGATTATAATGGCAATAATTTCTGATGTAGAAAAAGCTTAGTAATTCAAATGCATAAATCATGGTGTGTTGTACGACAGATGCTAAAATGTCACTATAGAAAATAAAAGCTGTGCGTGGAGGCTGGTGCTTGCAAGCCCAATGCTGGGGGTCGGGTGTGGGGTGGGGCTGAGACAGAGAGCCTGTGCTCCACGTTGTCATCAGTTCCACAGCCAGATCAAAGACAGTGTGAGACAAGAGAGCCTGTCTCACAGGAGAAGCACAACCTTAAACAACAGATAAATTCAATCAAGTTTAAAGGACTATGGTTACATACCCAAATGTCAATTATTGTAGTAACAGAATGTTTAACAAAATTTAGTAAATAATACAACAAATGTTATTTCACTGATATAAATTTAAAGAATAGGTAAAGCTAGCCAATCTATTGTTATATGATAAATAATTTTAAGACAAATGAACTGTAAATCTGAATTTCAGTATATTGATTACCTCCAGAAAAGATCTGAGGGACAGTCAAGGAACATACAGAATGCTACAAAAAGGGAGGATAATGCCCTCTTCATTCAGCTAAGTTCTGAACTGACTAGTGTGTGTTTGTTTTTATTTTAAAAGCATATGCATGCATCATGCACATTGCTGCCTGCACTACAGACTCTAGCTACAACAGTGGACCACTGACCATAAAATTATTTTGTTGCTACATTGTAACATAAGTATCTGATATCTGACCCCTGTGAAAGGGTTGTTCAAGCCCAAAGAGGTATCAACTCACAGGTTGAGAAGCACTGATCTAAAAAGTTACATGCTTTGTTTCGTCCTAACAACCATGCTATGATGAAAGCTCCCGGAGGTCTGAGTGTAAGAGGCCTGGAGCCTTGTCCCCTTGTTTCAAGTGTTCCATCCTGCTGTTCTTTCTGCCATTTACCAATCTAAGTAGTCCAAACAGCAGGGTAATTATTTATCTGATGTGTAATAAAATGGAAAAAAGATGCAGGTTGAGAGTCAGTGGATTCTCACAAAGACAGCTCAGCAGACCCCAGCAATGGCCAGATTCCCGACAACCACTTCGATGAAACTTGGCTTCCCAGGCAGCAATTGCAAACCAGGGCTATCTACGGGACTTTCCAGTCCTTAGGGTCAGTGAACAAGTAGTCCTCAGTATGTTTAGTCCCACGTGTAGTGATATTCTAAGCTGGTATTATCAGCTGGACCCAGCTAGAAAAGCCAATTGCCAGCCTCTTCTCCCAACTTTGCTTCAATGATGTTCACACTGGCAACCTAAAATCAAGCTCACTGCAAGTAATCACAACACATGAATTAGCAAATGCTACATGTCAGCTGCTCTCCTTTCTCCCCTGGGCCCGGTTCTCCAGCCTGGTGACACTATCTGTCAGCATATCTTTAGATATGACACCGTTGTAAACTTGTACAATCATGGCTTGTAACTTGAAAAACAATAGAATGGTATATGTTCAAACTAGTGAGCTCTGGTTACAGAGTGTGCCTGCTTCACCTGCACTCAACCATGCAGAATACACACTCTGATCATCCCTTACACCCTGTCCTGTCTGGGCAGAACCACATACCCACCTCTATCAGATCTGGAAAAGGTCTGATGCTCATGGGAAATATATGGAAATTCCAAAATTGGGCACTATAAATTGCTGGGAATGGCTGAAAACATGGGCTTTAAGGTATTAAAAAAAAAAAAATGTAAAGGCCTATGTTGTGCCATGTCCCTTTCTGAACTGCCGTCTATCCGTATTGGCAGAAAGGGGATCTCCTCTACCTTCTACTGTCAACAGGTGAGAACTGTGACATCCTCTCCCAGGAAGAGACTGAGATGACCACAGAAAGCATCTGAGCCACCAGCCAAGAAGCAGACCACCAAGAAAGTGATTTCTGGAGCACTTCAGGCCAATTTACCAGGGAGCCTGAAGTAAATGACAAGGGCATAAGCCTGGCAGTCGGCGTTTCTGCTCAGCACCAAACTCGGGCTTCCTGAAATGCTAACCTCCCACCAGGAACTCTCTCTGTCCACTAAGAAAAGTCCCCACTAAGGTCCATTTTATTATTACTGATCTGTTTTCCATGGATAAGAGCAAAGTTTATCATTTTTTGTACTCAATAATTTCAATTTTATTCCTCCCTAGGAAAGCATTAAGATTAAGTTTTATTTTAATGTGAATATTTATTAAGTTCACAATCTCTACTGAGGAATAAAAAAAAAAAACTTAAAAGGGATTAATCCGTTCATGAGTTCACCCACGGGGTAACATCCTGAAGTCTGGAGCCTCACCAATGAGTCTTTCACAAGGAACTTCATTTTACTGACTATCTTAATAAGATAAAGGATGGTCTTGGATTATCATGTGGCACACGCCTTTAATCCCAATACTCAGGAGGCTGAGGCAGGGGGATTGCCAATGTTGGGCTAGCCTGATCTACACAGTAAGATCCTACCATAAAAGTAAACTTAAACATCTTACTTTAAGACACCATCTTGGAGGTGAAGTACCATCAGGAACAAGGTGAACTTGGCTTTTGCACTTAACAGCATTGTCAATCAGGAAGAAATACAGGTGAATAAATGCACAGAAGAAAATGGCAGATGTAATGGTAGAAGTGCAGAATGATATGAAAAGCAAAGATCAGAAAGACTTTCCCCAATCCTGGACTCAGAGAGCTGACCTTTAAAATAAGGTCTAATTGCTTGGTAGGAGCTAGCAGGCAAAGGGGACAGACAGGCAAAGCAAGCGGCATATTCCGCCATGTGAACTAGACAGAGTGACTGCTGCAAAGCAGCCCTGATTTGCACCTAGCTGCTATCCAGCTGTGAATCCCTGGCTGAACCTCTTAATGGGGATTCCATCCAAGGTTCATCTGCCAAATAAAGAATTTAGACTGTGGGACTTGTAGAGTTTAATTAGATGAAAAAGCAAACATAATGTATTGTGTTATGTATTCAGTCAGTATAAGTTAAAAGAAAAACGAAAAACAAAAAAATTTTTAAACAAGCTTCAAGTACAGCAGTTTCCCACATTAAAGCAAGTACTCACAGAAACTGCTTCAGGTAAGAAGTAACAGTTGCTTATAAAATCCTTCTAAGTGCACAGCAGAGCTAATGAGGCAGAAATAGAACTTTTCAGTGACAGGAACAATAACCATGAATCCTCAGAGGTGAGTAAGCCCTGGAGCTGGGGCTGGAGGAAGGGAATGAACTCTCCTGGTATCCACAGGACTGTGAGGCAGTCCTGCCTGAAGCTAGATTCCCAAAGCCTGAAGGTCACATTCTTAAAAGATAAGTGAAACAGGTGGGTACTGGACTCCAGCCAGTCTTGCCCTTGCCCTCGAAAAAGGAGGGAAAAAAAAAATCTTTTTAATACAAAACACCAACAACCCAAAACTCTAAAGCTCAGAATTCAGTTTAAATTGTTCCATGTTGGCAATACATCTAGGCATCTTATGGACACAATTTTGAATCATGGTGGGAGGAATGTATTTTAAATGCACACATTGAAATTTCTATAAAGTTTCAAGCGAGATAAACCTATATCCCCAAATAAAATAGGCAGTAAGATCCATTGAGTTGTCAGTCAATGAAAATACCAAGGGAAAGAACCAGAGCTTCCCAGGTCATGGTAGAGCCATGAACGGAATATAAAAGCAACTACATATGGAATGGTGAGATATATATGTGTCATATGTATATCTAAATATATGTATAAAAGAAATGAAAAGAATATTGAGGGGGAAGGGATGATCAAATAAATTAGGCTAGTATGCAAATATTAAATAATGGAAAAATAAATAGCTAAGAATTTTCCAGAACTGATTTGAGAAAAGACGCTCAGATTCAAGACTATATTCTGACCAGGATAAACAAAAAGAAATGCCTAATTAACAATGCATAATTAAAGTATAGAACACTAAGGAGAAAATGAAGCTCTAGAGGTCAATATGAAAAGGAAAATTGTCATATAAAGTAATAAATGGCAGAATAAATATTGATTTTAAAAGGAAACAATGGAATCAAAGTAAACAGAGAATTTTATTCACCTACATTTTTATTCCCAGAAAAATAACCTTCAAAAAAACAATCTCACAACAAAGACACATTTGGGAGATGTGGGTTTAGCTTCAATATCTATGGACATTCCAAGAAACAGACAGCCCAGTTTCATGCTCCTGACTTCTTTGTTGTGAGGACCTCAGGAGAAGTCAGACACTAAGGGAGTCTACATCATGGAGAGAGATAAATAAACCTCAGGGCCTCCAGGGGGCACAGAGAAGGAATGAATAAAAGGTCCAAAACAGCCCTGCAACAGAAGCGATGAAGTGCAAACTCCCTTGCTTTCAGAGCAAACAAGAACAGCACACAAGCAGCACTCCGTGTACCACTCATAGGCACTAATGCAGAACACACCAGCAAACTGAACTCAGCAGCGGTCAGAAAAGGCAATGCATCACAGCAAGGGTGGATTAGTCTAGGAACATAAGATTGAATAAAGATTAGAAAACTGATCAACATTATTGACCGTAAGAGTAGACTAAAGGAGCCTCTCAACATTATTTGAGAGAGGGACAACCATTCCTAACAGTTCTGAGGTCAGTCCACTAGCAACAGAGTCTTCTTATTTGAGACAGGGTTTCACTATGCAGCCCAAGTTGTGATTCTCTTGCTTCCGTTTCTTGAGCACTGGAATTGATGGTGTGAGACATCATACTTGGCAAAAGGATGCGACCTGAATATGATGAAGGTGCCTACAAAACACCTCTAGGAAAAACTGTAAAGGAGTGTAAAGACAGTCTACCTAAAATATGGAACAAGTCAAAGATGCCTGTATTTATCCTGTATTTATCCCATATTTACTGTTTCACATCCTCCTGGGTATCCTAGTTTGTATATTAGTCAACAACAAAATCAAAAGGACTAAGAAACAAAAAGGCACAGACCAGAAAGCAACAAAGCCATCATAATTCATATATGCCTGATTGCTTACAAAGAAAATGCTGAAGCACCTGTAAGAATTAAGGATTTTACAAGAAATAAAAAATTTCAGTTATATACCTATAATAGCCAGAATGCTATTTTAGAAGTTACCGTTTGAGGTAACAAAAATGGGTAACTAAGGAAATCTAGCAAAAGTCTGGCAAGATCCTTATGTAAAACAACCACAAAGCCTGAAGGCAAAACCTTAAATAAAGACTATATACATGGAAAGAACACTATGACGAGAAAGATGTAAACTTTCCTTAAACTGTTGCACAGACTTCATTCACTCCCACCCAGCCAGGAAGGAACCTTTGCTCATGCTAGGTCAATGCTCTACCCAACACTTCTAGGACATAACACATAATGCAATGTCAACATTGTACAAATGCATTTAAAAATATTTTCAGTTGAATTTGAGGATTCAGAATCCCTGGGCAGACTATAGAATTATATCAGCATGCGGTTAAGACAAATTGAAAATGAAAGGGAAAAATATAACTTTTTAAAAAAAAAAAAAAAAACCTTTTATTTTATTATAAAATATTGATAGTTTAAGATCCTGAAAGAAATAATTTTTGTTTGACAATAGAGCTCTAAAAAACTATGTGAAAAAAATCAAGTTATCAGCTAAAACTAAACTAAGAGAAGACGAGGTTTGCTTTTCTAGATTCTGAAATTAGAGCAACTGGCAAGCCCTGTGATTTGAAGATGTAGTCAAGTATAACTGAGGATGGAAAAGGAATCCAGAAGCAGATTATTCCTATATGGAAACCCACAGATGTCAGAGCATGCGCCCCACTGAATATTATGGGAAAATGCTCCAGACAGTCCCTTATCTAATTAAAAAATAAATGTGGATGTGTCATAAAGTGACCTAGAGTCTAATCCTCAAGTGTAATGGCAGACTGGGTGGATCGTTTGAACTGTGGGTGGCCTGAGATGAAGTCATGAGAGTGGGGCTCAAGGTGGAAGTAGTGTCCTTTTGATAGGGTTGGAGCTTGGGATCGCTTCACCTTGTGAAAACACAGGGAAGGCAGGGAGGGAACCCCACCAGCAGTGACCTGTGCTGACCCCGGGCTTGAGAGTTGTGAGAAATCAACATCTGCTAAGCCAGTCAGCCCATGGGCTCTTGTAATGGGAGTCAGAGAGACCAATTTAAGGTGTTACATGATGAAAAAAAAATCCATTCTAGGAAAACAAAATTTATATTTTACACATGCACATATATGTATATGTACTTTATATGTATATGTGATGCATACATATACGAGTACATATGTATGTTTATACGTACATGTATACAAGTGAGTACGTGTAACTATATATACATATGCATATGTATATGTGTGTGTTTATTTATAACAATTTAAAAAGTAGGCTGGAGGCTATAAATTTGGGAGAATTGTGGGTAGGAGAAAATGATGTAAACATATTCTAATTTAAAAAAATAAAGACGTCAAAACTTGGCAGGCAATAGTGGCACGTGTCTTTAATCCTAGCACTCTAAAGTCTAGAGACAGGAGGATCTCTGAGTTTGAGGCCAGACTAGTCTACAGAGCAAATTCCAGGACAGCCAAGGCTAAACAGAGAAATCCTGTCTCATAAACCACTATGTATAGGTCCAAACTTTAAAACTTTTGCCTTGCATAGCAGTATCCTCTTGAAATCAGGAGGCACTCAGGAGGCAGAAGCAAGAATATCATAAGTTTGAAGCCATTCTGATCTACTCTAAATAGTGAGTTCAAGGTCAGCCAGGGCTACATAATGAGATCCTATCTCAGACATCTAAATCAATAGAAACAAAGGAGAAATGCATTCACAACATACTTAATTTCTTAATTAAGACACAATCATGCTACTTTGCAATTGAAAACAGTGATATCTTTTATGAGAATAGGCATAAGAACTATCAAAAATCACCATTAAGTCTAGACAGGTAGCTCAGTGGGTAAAGGGATGAACTGTGCAAGCCTGAAGACCTGAGTTCCACCCCAGAAGCTGGATGGTGGCACGCATCAGACTCCTATGGTGAGATGGGAACCAGGTACAGAATTACCCAGTAGTTCAAGGGCAGGCTAGCCTAGAATATTAAGCACAATAGCAAAAACAAAAGATAATAAGGTGCAAAGTTAAAATCAACTCCCTAAAGTGGTCCTCGGACTTCTACATTTGGCACAAGTCTATACCCATTCACCCCTCCACACACAAATAAATAAAACATAATAATAAGTCACCACAGAGTTAATACACACACTGCCATAAGCTGACAGCCGACTATAATGCATATAACATAGACTTGCATACAGACTGTAGAGAGAACCTAGATCAACATGGGGAAAAACAGCAGAATATGCTGACAGCACTGCATGTAAGAAAGGAAGCTAGAATGATAAACACATAAAAAGATGGCCACCTTGGCAGCCAAGAAGAAAGCAGTCTTACGGATAGTTTACATGGACACACATACACACAAACCAGCATTAGGAGATCTAGAACTGGTGAGAAACTCGGTTGGTCCAGAACTTGGGATAGTCACATCTCACCAGCAGGGGATCTGCTAAGACGCCACTGTGGAAATAGTCTTATAACCACTTAGAAATGTTGAACACCTGTATCAAAGACTGTGGTACCTGTTAATCTATGGGTAGACGTGAAAGTATTCTCTGTTATGCTATTCAGAATCACAAACAAATTAGTAACATGAATGTCATCAACATAACAATGGTAACAGGCTGGAATGATGACTCTGTGGTTCAGTCCCCAGCATCCACATGGTGACCCTCAACTACCTGTTATTCCAGTTCCAGGGGATCTGACACTCTTTTCTGCCTTCCATAGGTACCAGACACAAACACATGCAAACGAAACATATTTACCCATAAAATAAAAATCAATGAATAAAATCCTTCCAGACAGAAGGATAACTTGTCATATATTGAACAACAGAATGTTGTATACAATGAAAACAAGCAAAGCATGTCCACTGCACTCATCTCCATTGTTACATTTATAATTAATTTTAAGTGTGGAACGGCAACTCAAAGGGGTGGGCATGGACAGCAGAGCAAACTTCAATACACTGTCACAAAGTGAGTATGCTTAGGATAGTGAAAGGGATGATGGGAGCAAAGCGCCGAGGCTGAAAATACTAGAGTATTGTCTTCTTCAGCTGGTGGGTTCACATCTGCTCACTTAACAACCCATTCATTGTTCCTCTGGTATGTATTATACTCGTGGTATTTCGTGCTTCTGCATATAAAAGCAGAACCTTAGCAAACATCAGACCTCTGTGCTCAGTTTCTGAACATATTAAGAATTATGAGACAGATTACCAAACCGTCTGTAACTCCACTCATAGCACCTCCCCTCTCCTGCGGCTATCTGAAAGCCTGGGGAAATGCTTTTGATGCGTTGCACATTCTTCTTAACTCCTCTGCAATCCAGGAATTCTAAGTTCTGGAAGACTTACCTCAGAGCTGAAGGGCTCTGTGGACTGCCACTCTTTTCCTGCCCCACAGGAACTTTTGTGCGGAGACCTTTCCACCAGGAACCTGCCCCATCTGGACTGTGGCCAGCCTCTGCGTATGCTGTTGCTCTCTCCATAAAACCCCTAGATGGCAACTCCAGAAGGGTCCTGCTGACCTTCCTGGAAGTTCTCCATCTAGTTTATGACTCTGCTGGCCAGAACACTACAGAGTCTGGCTGAATGGTATGAACAATGCTTCCCTACCTGACCCTGGGACCAGATCTAGTCAGAGCTCCTCATCATGGCTGGAGCTTCCATACTCACATAGATCTGCTAAATGCCCCACATGGGGCTGGGGGAGCTAATTTGTGCACACTCATATATTACTATGAACAGCTTATCTGTCTTGTTTCTTTAAGCCTCCTCAGTTGCCTCCCGATTTTGGTAGCTGGGATATAAAGATAATCGTTGCTCTCCCTGGTATCCATTTCTGGGTTTTCAAATGTTATAGCTTTTCAAGATGAAAAGGTCTGTTCCTTCCCCCAGTATCGCAAATCACTTCAGTTTTATCAACTGTTATTTTCTATACCTTCTCATCCTTCCAGATGTGAAGATGGAGGCCACCATGACCTTGGCCACACTTTCCCTACCTAGATACCATGACAAAGCTGGCACAAGGACTTAGGGTATGCAGAGAGAGTGACTAATGGGTGAGAAAGTTCCCTAGGTCATTAATGTGTCAGAGGCTGAAGAGCACCATGACTGTGGGGTATCTGGTTCTGGGCTAGAGATCTGGGTGTCCTCCTCTTGAACAGAAATCTAGGGGTCCTCTTCTTGAGCAGAGACAGTCTTTGCCTCACTCAAGGCTCAATCTCAAGTTGGATCAGTGCCTGAGTTGAATTAAGATAGTGACACTTGGTCCCTTTGGATGCCAAGATGAAGTAGGTAACGCTGGCTTTGAGAAAACACACCAAGAGTCACCTCAGGGAATCTGATCAAGAGAAAGAAATACACAGCTTGAAAGTACCAGTTCCCCCCAAGAAAGTCCAATTTTCCTCAGTCTGGAGCTTACGTGGGGAGTAACGAGGTTGTAAACGGAGTGCCACATCCCATGGGCTCTGCTGTTTGTAAGCATGTAAGCATGGCTATAGCAGATCTCTGCCTCTTCTCCCAAGTCTGACATGAGATATGACCTTCTCTACATCAGCTCTGCCATCTTTTCAGACTGACTTCCTTACAATTTTAATTTATGTCTCTTACATTTGGAATTCCCATGCTCACTCTCCTCAACCACTCCCAAGCTCAGGGATAAAATGAGGATCTGATCCTGGAAGCACTTTTGAGTTAATAGAAGAACCCAGGCAAGTACTTGGTGGTGTCAATCAGGCAATGGACTTTCAGCTGTAGAATACAGTGAACAGGATGCCATGACCCAGTTAGTACAAACCTGAAAGAACTCCCAAGAAAATGTTGTGAGGACTAATAGAAGACAACTATTAGAAGAAAAGTGAGAAAGGAATTCCATATAATCGTCTCAGCAAATTATTCTTGTATACATCAAAGTTAATGCTGTTAAAAACCCATCCCTCCAAAGGTACAGAGAGCTTCTAAGGAACAGAAGAATATCAGTGTGAATCTTATAGTTTGTTCTCAAATAACACATGTAAGCGGTCTGTTTCAGTGGAAATGAAGAAGCACACTCCCACCCCCAATGAAGGAATGCTAGACTCACGTTGGTGACATACTCGATATCCTTCCAAAGGATGCACTCCCTGGGGAAGTCAGCCAAGTCGAAGAAGTGGTCCACCACCACTTGACCAATCAAGTCATGGCGAGAGAACCTGTCAAAGTCATATACAGAGAAGTGAAGCTTCCGTGCTTCGAGGTCATTATAGGGAACAGGAAATAAAAACACCTCATCAAATACAGGGTTCAGGGTCTTCCTGTGAACTTTAGTCTGGTGTTTTGTTTTCCGGTCAGGAAGCAAGTAGATCTTGACGTAAGGATCTGAAGTCCCAGAGAAGTCCTTGGCGGGCAGATTGACGGCTTTGTGGATCTTCACGATGAGCTGTTCCAAGTCACAGTCGTATTTTAAAATGAAGTTCAGTTTCCCGCAGGCTTTGCTGTTACTTCTCCTCCCTTCCTCATTGTCCAGTGACCTCTGTTTATACAACTCTGGTTTAATTCTACCAATCCCAGTCAACTGCTCCTGCCTCTGAAGCTGCTGGATATTAAAGTCCGGGTTCGACAGGTTGAGTTGTCTTCGGATTGAGTTATGCCTTAAATGAAGAGGAAGACACAGCAGTTATAACCTCATTAGCTGCCTGTCTTTCAGAGCCTTGTGTCTGGAATGTTGGTGCACTGTTGTACTTTGAGAAGAGCTTATGTCAGTGGCTCCTTTCTTTGGCCTGAACTCAGAATGCTCATCATGCGGGTTATGTTAGTAAAGCCGCTCCCAAGAGCTTGAGGCTTAAAACTGAGGCCTAGTATCAGACAAGGAACTTACAAATATGTGACCCAAGAGCTTTAAAGGTTTTGCTGAATGGTCTAATGTGCATTAAGGCTTCTTTGTGGCTGGTAGGATACAATTATTCACTTTTAGGTAATATCCTCAAACGGAAATAGTAGGCTACGTCTTGTGTTAGAAAGAGTGCATCTTTCTCAAGCTAGATGTGGTGGCTGGTGCCTGTAATTCTAGCACGTGGGAGGCATATATAGAAAGACAGAGAGTTCAAAGCTAGCCTAAGCTGCAGAGTGAGACCCAGCCTTAAAAACCAAACCAAACTAAACATATCTTTCTTTAAATTACATGAAAATTTCTACCACTGGCTTACAGCTTTATCAAGACATAAATTCTTACTGGTTCAGATAAAATTGTTTCATGATAAGAATATAGGTTTTACTGTTGTAAAGACTTATGGGACTGGGGTATGTCTTCTTGCAATGGATTGTGCTGGTTGTGACTAGTTGCCTGTGTTGCACTGAGACTCTGTTTTCTGCTGTTCCTCATGGGTAGTCAACAACTAGGAGGTTCCTTTCTAAGTACGTACGTATGTATGTATGTATTTGTGTGTGTGTATGTGTGTGTGTGTGTGTGTGTGTGTGTGTGTGTAAGGGTGCTCACCAAAGCTAGAAGGAGAGAGTGTCACACCCTATGAGCTAGAGTTACAGGCTGCTGTGAGTCACCCAACCTGGGTGCTGGGAACCAACAGCTAGTCCCCCGAGAGGGCGACAAGTGCTCCTAATTGTTAGCCTATCTCTTCAGGTCCATGAGGCTTCACTGATGAAATAAATACTGTTGACAAAAAAATTTAAAGATGAGCTACCATAAATTAGAGAGAATAAATTAAGGAAGGTTACACACTAATGACAGCAAATCAGACTTTGTTAATGGAGTCGAGTCTTCACCCCTAAGCTTTGAGTTAGAAGTTTCTCTAATGTCCTTCCGAATCCCTGCCTCACCTGAGTACGCCCTCATAAGGAGGGCGATCACTCCAGAAAGAAGCGATCACTACACAGAAGGCTGGTTATCTGTTTAACTGCCTTCTTATGTGGTGCAAGGGGGTGAACACAGGGCCTCCCACATACTACAAAATGCTCCACTCAATGGATTCTAACATCCCAGCTCTCTTTTTACTTTTCACTTTGAGCTAAGCTATCTCAAAATTTCCCTGGATGTCCTTAAACTCAGTCCGTAGTCCATCCAAGCCCTGAACTTGTGATCCTCTTGCTTGAGCCTCTGCTAGTCCTAGTAGCTGGCATAATCAGTTAGCACCAACAGCTCAGAATAAGGCTGTACCAAAGTTTACTTTTTGTTGTTTTTAACTCAGAGTACACAGTCTCTATGCTAAATAGCCAGTCAATAACCTGATTTAAAACTGTCTCTTGACAGGATCATGGAGTTGTCTCTGAGGGACTACTGAATACTAGAAGTAAAGTACATGTGTGCATTTCCTTTTCTTCCTGAGACTTTATGAAATAATCATGGAAAAATGGGATTTACAGACCCAAAATATGTTTGAAATTCTATTTATAGCTCAGATGTCATGCTGAACATTCCTATTCATCCTAAAATAGCCTCTGGATCACTAATCACCCATATAGTACCTCAGGATTGCTGTCATAGACTGTCACTTGTAGCTGTCATACTCAGTACAGTCCACACCAAGTAGACATATTCCAGGTGCTGAAATTTCCAAATGTACAAAGACTATGCCGTCTGAAGGCAGCTGTGCAGATTATAATTTCTTCCAGAGAAATCCACAGTGTTAAAAAATTTTTTGTATCTAATGACTTAGGGGAGGTCAGAAACGTAAGAGATGCTTTTAAGTGACGAAACTGGCTATCCATTAGTAATCAAGCCATTCCCTCATTCAGAAGTCGAGACACTGTGGAGCTAGAACAGAGCTTTACACTTGCTCTGCTGGTCTTTGTGTATGGGAGGGAATGGCACAAAGCAGCAAGAACCCTGCCTTTGACAGAAACCAGAGAGGTTGGTACCAGCTCCATCTCTCCCTGCTAATCATCTTTCTTTTCAAGTTGGATCCAGAGGTCCATACTTCAGTCATTTTAAACCATTCTAGCTAAGGACCGGTTAGTACGACTAACCGGTCATAGTATAGATCATTTTAGGTGCTCTTTAGTTAGTAGTACTGATTATGTAATAAAAGTGCGCCCTCGATAGCCACTGAGTGTGGCCTTGGGATGTGGTTCAATTGCTAGAGTGCTTGCTTAACAAGCACAAAGCACGGGGTTCAATCCTCACACAACCTAAAGCTGAGTATGGTGGTGCATGCCTGCCATCCTAACACTCAGGAGGTAGAGGTTAAGAAGCTCATAAATTCAAGATCATCCTTGGCTACGTGGCAAGCTAGAGGCCAGCATGGGATACATGAGATTCCTTCTCAGAGACAGCCACTAAGTGCTTCTACTCAGGACTTGATTCTGATCGAGCAACAATCCTGTGTCTATAACCAGTACTGGGCCAAGTCCTGGTAAATGTATTCTAAGCAGACTCTGCAGAACAGGTTACCTTCATATTGTCAGTTCTGGCTATAAATTCATCACAGCAAAATTCTGTCTGAAGAACTAACCTATGGAACATATTTTAATTCAAATTTAAGATAAATGGAATTGGCTACTTAGCAATAGAACATATTCTGCTTAACACGTTTCCTTGGACACGAAATCTGGGAGAGATTAGTATTACACGTTCCTAACCAGGAGAGACTGCCAGAGGTAGAGGGAGTGGGACTGAGAGGGCATTAGAGAGAGAGAGAGAGAGAGAGAGAGAGAGAGAGAGAGAGAGAGAGAGAGAGAGGAAGAGAGAGAGAGAGATCTGTACTTCAAAGGCAGAAGGATAATCTCATTCTCTGAGGATCTAAATATGCATGAAGTCCCTTATTCCAAGTTCCAAAGCAAATTCAGTCAGTAAAATGCTTGCCTTGGACATACTAGAACCTGAGTTCAGAGGGCTGAAGCTGTGGCTCAGCAGTTAAGAGCACTGGCTGTTCTTGCAAAGGATCTGGGTTTGATTCCTAACACCCACATGGCAGCTAACAACCTTCTATAACAACCTTCTCCAGCTATATGGGATACAACACCAGCTTCTGACCTCTTTGGGTACCAGGCATGCATGTAGTGCAATACATATATACAGACAAAACACTGACACACAGAAGATAAATACATCTAAAATTAAATTAAATTCACAAATAAAAAAGAACTTGAATTCAACCTCTAGAACCTTTAGTGCATGTGTGTGTGCATGTGTGCGTGTGTTTGTGTGTGTGTGTGTGTGTGTGTGTGTGTGTGTGTATGTGTAAAACAAAACCTGGGTGTGACAGCACACATTTGTAATCCCAGCATGGGGAAGGTGGAGATAAGTGTCTCCCTAGGGACCACTGCCCATGCAGCCTTGCCTGCTTGGGAAGTTCCAGACTAAGCAGAGATCCTGATTCACAAGAATCAGGTAGACAGCACCTGAGGAACAGCTGAAGTTGTCCTCTGACCTATACACAGACATGTGCGATGTGCACACATGTACATACACACACATAGAATAAGTATTCTTCTAAAAACGGACACAAATATGAATATTACACATCAGTTTTACATGTTAATTCATTTCCACTAAAATTTCTCCCCAGAATTACTAGTAGGAAAACAGCTCACTCGCACTGTACAGTAGTGGACTGAAGTAAAAAGCAGAGTAGAACCAGGCATGACAGTTCTTCTCTGCCTGGGGCTTCGTTCTGGAGGCAGAGAGAATTTATTGACATCATGTGTGTTTGTGTGTCTCTCTGTGTGCAAGTGTGTCTATCCCTGTTATATATGTCTCTGTTTATCTGTGGTGCATATGTGTATTTCTGTGTGTCTTTGAATGTGCATGTGTGTCTGTGTGCGAGTGTACATGCGTGTCTTTGTATCTGTGCAGCACACACACAGAATAGAGAAATCCAAGAGTCAGAAAACCAGTGTAACTCACAACTTCCCTGCATAACTGTTAGCTAGTACTCTGTGTCCTGAGAAATCAGAGCAGGAAGGCTGCTCCTGGGACACAAGGGAGAAAATGAAGTAGAGGAGGAGTAAAATCATTATCCCATAGCTCTCACTGGCTACTCAGATGGAGGTAGGAAGAAAAGGCAAGTCTAAAGCAAAAGAAGAAAGACAGAGACCAGGACTATGACCAGCACATTCCCCACACTGGGTGTAGTGGTTCTGAATGGTCTCCAGTGCAGTATACACAATGCTCCCCAAGGAGGGTCTGGAATTCTAGTGTCTCTGAGTGACACTGTGACACTAAATGACTGTGGTGAGGAGGAATTTGTCTAAAACAAAACATGCTACTTTCTGAGTAGGTGTGGGAAGTCCTGTCCTCTCAAGACTTAATGCGCAAATGAATGAAAGGAGGTAAGGGGGGTGGAGAGATTGTTCCCAAGTTAGAGCACTTGTTGCTCTTGCAGAGGATCCATTGAAGTTCCTAGCACCCACACTGTAACTCACAGCCATCTAACTCCAATTCTAGGGGATCCAACACCCTCTTTGGTGTCTGTGGGTACCACCCATGGAAGCAAACATTCATGACATAAAATAATCAATCTACAAAAAAATGAAACACACACACACACACACACACACACACACACACACACGGGGGGGGGGGGGGGAGGGGGAGGAGGTAAGTTTCAAGAACAATGGGTCAGGAAATTCAAACACACTATCCTCTGTAAATCAGCCATACCCTAGTGCAGGCTCTAAGAAGCTGGCTGCCAGGACTGCAGCTCTCTGGTTTCTCCAGCTCCCATTCTCTCAGGGACAGAAGATGTTGTTTCTTTTCATGGAGGAGCCAAGGAAAAGAACTTAAAAGACTGTCCTTGGCCACCCCAGACCTGAGCTCAATCTGGAAGAAATCTGGGTTCAAAGATACTTAACATCAAAGGCCTCAACATAAAATCAGATACACTAAATCTAATAGAAGAGAAAGTGGGAAATAGCCTTGAATACATTGGTATACCAGACAATTTCCTGATCAGAACACCAATGGCCCAGGCTCTAAGATCAACAATTGAAAAATGGGACCACAGAAACTGTAAAGTTTCTGTAAGGCAAAAAGATACCATCAGTAGGGAAAATGGCAGCCTACAGACTGGGAAAGATCTTCACTAACCCTACATCCAACAGAGTGCTACTATACAAAATATATAAACAACTTAGACACCAACAATCCAAATAACCCAATTTTAAAATGGGGTATAGAACTAAACAGAGAATTTTCAACAGAGGAACCTTGAATGGCTGCGAAGCACTTAAAGAAATGTTCAACACCCCTAGTCATCAATGAAATGCAAATCAAAACGACTCTGAGATTCCTTCTTACATGCATCAGAATAGCTAACATCAAAAAACTCAAGAGACAGTACATGCTGGTGAGGATATCAAGCAAGAGGAACACTCCTCCATTGTTGGTGGAAATGCAAACTGGTGTAATTACTATGGAAATCAACTTGACCAGTTTCTCAGAAAACTAGGAATAGTTTGGCCACAAGACTCAGCTATACCACTCTTGGGCATAAACCCCAAAGATGTCCCACCATACCCACAGGGACATTTGTTCAACTATGTACACAGAAGCATTATTTGAAATAGCCAGAAGCTGGAAACAACCAAAATGTCCCTCAACTGAAAAATGGGTAAAGAAAATATGAACCATCTACACAATGAAATACTATTCCACTATTAAAAACAAAGATATCATGAATTTTGCAGGCAAATGGATGGAACTTGAGAATATCATCCTGAGTGAGGTAACCCAGAGCCAGAAAGACATATATGGTATGTACTCACTTATAGGTGGGCATTAGCCATCAAGGGCAAGACAACCATGCTACAACCCACAGATCCAAAGAAACTGGATGAAAAACTGGGAATAAGAAGGTTCCAAGGGAGGATGCAAGAATCTCACTCAGAAGGGGAAATTAAATGATTCTTAGAGATGGATGGAGAAATGGAACTGAGTAGTGGTGAGGAACAGGGATGGCCATCAGGGATGGGGAGAAGGAGGCAGGAGAGAGCTGGGAGAATGGAGATTGGCAGTAGGAGGGGGCATCTCTGGTGATGAACTGGAGGCCTGAGACTAGGGATAATACTGGAAGTCTATGGGAGTGATCCTAGCTGAGATTCTTACTAGAGGGGGATACAGAGGCTGAAGTGGCCACCTCCCATAGCCAGGCAGGACTTTCAGAGGAGAGAGGGGGACATCAACTCACCCACAAAATCTTCAACCACAAATCTGTCTTGCCTATAAGATGTGCAGGGATAAAGACGGAGCAGATACTGAGGGAACAGCTAACCAATGACTGCCCCAACTTGAGACCCATCCCATGTGAGCGAGATAATTCCTGACACTATTGATGATACTCTGCTATGCTTGCAGACAGGAACCTAGCATAGCTGTCTCCTGGGAGGCTTCATCCATCAACAGATGGGGCAGGTGCAAAGACCCACGCTCAAACATCAGGTGGAGCCTGGGGAGTCTTGTGGAAGAGTTGGGGATAGAAGTGAGCAAGTCAGAGGCATCAAGGACACCACAAGAAGACCCACAGAGTCAACTAACCTGGGCCCATGGGGGCTCACAGAGCCTGGGCCACCATCAGGGAGCATTCAGGAGCCGGACCTAGATTCCTCTATACATCTGTAGCAAATATGCAGCTTAGACTTCATGTGGGTCCTTTAACCAGTTGTGTGTGGGGGCGGGCAGGGGGAGAGCTGTCTCTGTCTCTATTATCTGCCATTGGTTCCTTTTCCCCTACCTGGACTGCCTGGTTGAGCCTCATTTGGAGAGGATGTGCCTCTATCTTGTTGGGACTAGATGTCCCAGGGTGGGGTGGTACCCAAAAGGGGCTCCACCTTCTCTAAAGGGGAGAGGGTAATAGGGAAAGGGGGATCGTAAGGGTGTGACTGGGAAGAGAGGAGGAGAGGGTTGTAACTGAGATGTAAAGTGAGTACAAAATTAAGTAAATAAAAAAATTATTTAAAAAAACAAAGATATTTAACACTGTTTGTAGAACAGTTTTCCTGCAAGACATTTGTACACTTTCATGTCTGAAGGATTCTGAGCCTTGGGCTCAGTCCCATCCCCAGGGCAGGATGGGAAAAGACAGGGGAAGGAAACCAGGGGCAAGGGGGTTTCTTTCTCTTCCTGCCCTTTTCTTTAAATTAATCAGTTCCAGCTCTAGGGTCAGTCCCTGGAGTATCACTCCCAATGCCAATCATTTCCATTAGATCTTAAGAAAGGAGAAAAGACTTACTGCAATTCTCAACAGATGAGAATGTGGACAGACAGACAACCAGTGGACTGCAGGGTGAAGAAAACTAGTTTAGTTCAGGTCTTGAAGTGAACAACTTGGCCTGGCAGGGAAAACCACAGTTCTACAGGGTTTCTCAAGAACAACAGGTGGGGATTCTTACTGGCTACAGGCTAGAGAGCCTGGGAACAGAAAGCATGAAGAGGCTCTGGCCTAAGACATTTTTATGGAAGAGATGAAAGTTAAGCCTCTTTCATTTTACTCTCTTACAAATGATACTGGGGATTTCAATAGGAAAACCACTAAATTTTCTCATGGTCCAAGCTCTCTGAAGGATGTTCAGCTCTCTGGCCTCGGTAGGTTTCACCAAAGCTCTGCTACTAAGCCTCCTGTGTCTAGCAGCCAGTGTGTAGGACCCTCAGCATGCTTTCCACAGAAAGGGTTTCCTGTGCAGCCACGGATGAGCAAACTCTCTTCTATGTTTCTTCATCTGTGACCTCAACTCAAAGATGAAACCAGATCTACCTTCCTACAGGATACAGGCTTCAGGGGCCAACAGAAAAGAGAGAGAGAGAGAGAGAGAGAGAGAGAGAGAGAGAGAGAGAGAGAGAGAGAGGCAAATTGAACTGAACTACCTTTGTGGCTAACAAAGTACAGAAACAGTGAGACAGGACCCCATTCTCCTCCGAGACTCTCTGTGACGGAGATAGCAGAGTTGGCTTTTTCTAAACCAGACAGACAAGGGATGTCCTAGACAGGGGAAGACACAGTGACAACGCTACAAGGGAAGGAGAAAGTGGCGATCTGAGGCTGTGGGGGCTTCTCTCAAGAGTGAGATTATGAAGGAGAAGGGGTCTGCTTGAAACCAGCAGAGGAGTTGGGTTAAGTGCAACTAGACACACAGACATACGGCTTTTCCCTCCTACCCACTCCCGTCACTCAGGCTTGAAACCTTGGTGCCACTTTCAAACACATTCCCCTTTTGTAGTAGCTCTTATCGACAGTCTCTTTCCATTCCTAGCAGCGCTGGGACTAAATTAGTCCCCCTTGCCTCGGCTTTACCAATCCTATGGATCTTATGTATTCCTGCCAGATTAACCTCTAGGAAGGACTTGAATATTTCAACTTGTGTGATTGGTGCTCTTCTTTGGAGACTTTGAGGAGAGTGATACATTTTCTTTGCCTGTTAAAAAGATATTGGTACCCACTACAGAATTTTCCACACAGCAGATGCTTAATACACATGTTTAGAGTAAATACATTACTGCCAGGGATGTAACAGCTTCTCATAATTAAAAAATACTAGTCAGGAAACATGCATTTAAACATAGTTTCGGGGTTTCATGAGAATTTAGAGAAGTCTAGGCAACTTCCATTTTCAAATTTATCTACTTATTAAAATCTAAAGAAATAACTGTAAGAGTAATACAAACCCTTTTTGTTCTCAGTACAAAAATAGGGCTTAATAGAAACCTGCCACTCAGGACTGGGGATACAACCCAGTGACAGAGCATTTACCTAGCGTGTGTGAGACTCTGGGTCCTACCCCAGCCACGAAAATAAGACTGCCATACTGAGCTATGTCATTAACCTTAGTACTCTTTGCTAGGGATCCAAATGTGGAGGCTGGTGCTTTTCTTCATCTTCAGTTCCTGTCAGTGCACTGCCGTGACTATACAGATTGTTTACTTCAGAGATAAGGTCAAAAGTCTACATGGGAGGCTCTTAATAAATGTGAAGCCTGAGGTGAGTGCCTTTCCACCAGGCTTGCACCATTATAGGCCCTACGTAGTCTATAATTCTGACCTTTGGCCACACCTGTCAGAGAAGAAGAGAAAAGCAGCCTTCTGCTGGCCAGTGTATTCTGTCAGCCATTCACAGAAGAAAGTCTGCCATTCCTAGAACTGTACCAAGGACTAGACACAGAAAAAGAAACAAAATAGACATGGGTCTTTGCACTTACAGAACAGTCTAAAGGAAAGTACAGGAACAAAGCAAACAAACGATGACCTGGAAACAGTCAAATGCTATGAAGGAGTGACAACAAAACCTTGGGGGGGGGGGGCGCAATAGAACTGTGGTTCTTCCTACTGCTGCAACCCTTTAACACAGTTCTTCAAGTTGTGGTGATCCCTGAAAATACTCATTATGTTGTTACTTCGTAACTGTAATTTTGCTACCGTTATGGATCATAATGTAAATATCTGATATGCAGGATATCTCATGTGTGACCCCTGTGAAGAAGGGCTCATTCAAATGCCCCCCTCCCCAGGGGTTGTGACCCACAGGCTGAGAATAACTGCAGTAGAAGCTAGAACACATTCTTAACTTCTGGTGGGGTATGCTGAGCAGAGACATTTAGGCTAGGACATTAACACTGAAAAGGCTAATAGGAAGGGTCAGAACAGAAGGAAGAGCATTGGTGGCTGAGGGAGCAAGTAGCCTGTGTTAAGGACTCTAGGCATGAAGGGGCTCAGACACTGCAGGGAGCCAGGGAGGCAAGTGTAGCAGCTGAGTGTGAGAGCTTTCTGCTGAGTCCAAGTGAACAGGAACCTCTGGAGTTGTGCACCATGGTGACCCTGACATGAGGGGAAGCTACACTGATCGAGACAAGGCCTTCACAGAGCTGATGAAGAGTTGAGGTTGACCAGTTCAATTGTTATTTAGGCAAGAAATTTGAGGCTCAAATAAACTTTTATGTATTCATGGGGCATGCATGACTCATGAAACAGAGTAGATAGAATTTTGGGTTCCTTCTACTTCAGGGGTTCAAGAGTTTCATATATTTAAGGTTTCTTAGAAAGCTCTGATATTAAAACATTCTGAGAAAAGATTCCCCAATTTAGGCAATGTTGGAATTATACTTGGTTGGTTGATGGTAGTGTATAAGACAGACAGGCAGTTTACAACTCCCCAAGGAAAGAGCTCCCACAACACACTTTCTCCTCTTCTTTCCCATGTGTGCATGCGTGTGTGCATACATGTGCGTGTACACATTCTAACAAAACACTTGCTAATGAATTTGAGGATCAGTGTATGATATACTGCTAGACAAAGATATGCATTTCCAGGAAGAACCCACAGAACTAGTTAGTAGTAATTTTGGAATGATTGGTTTAAATGCACAATAATGCAAATTGTTAATACTGGGTCAAATGCAGCCGAAAAGCATTTAAATTGCTAATAGCGGTTCAGCCGTTACTGAACCCAATTTTCACTGTTTGAAAGATAATTTAATTGCATATCTTCAAATCTAAAATAATCTGAATATAAAATGCACTTGAGGGGGATTAGTCCTTTATTATTCTCCTTTTTGTTTCTTCTACCAAATTTCCACCAATCTATGGTACAACCAAAAATTAAGTTTCTCTTTTAAATACATTTCTTTATACACAATCTATCTAAATATTTTTCTATGCTAAACACTGTAATAATTACAGAGATATCATTGATAGCAGTTTGCTAGAGTTATAGGGCAGGATGCACAGATCAAATCTAATAAGACCACTGTTTTTTGTTCTTCTCTCATATATTACATCCTGACTGCAGTTTCCCCTCACTCCCCACTTCCAACCTCTCCCAGGCCCCTGTTGCCCCACTCCCCCAGAATGCCCATACTCTACCCCCACCCCCTGCCTTCCCTCAGAAAAGAGCAGGCATTCCAGGGACATCAACCAAACTCAGCATATAATCTACAAGATTAGACATGTACCATCATATCAAGGCTGGGCAAGGCAACCCAATGGAGACAAAAGGGTCCCACAAGTAGGCAAAGGAGTCCGGACAGCCCCCATTCCCACTGTTAGGATTTCCAAAGAACACCAAGCTACTCAGTCATAAAGTATGTGAAGATCAGGTGCAGGCCATACCAATCAGAATAGGTGAGTAGGGAGACCATTTGTATTACTAAGTGTCTGAGAGAATTCAGACAGGAGCAATTGGATGCAGAACAGAAGCAACTGTGAGACACCTTAAGGAGTGACCCACATGAAAGGCTCCAGGTCTTGGGGGACACTAAAAAGATCTTTTCTTTTCTTTTTTTTTTTTTTTTTTGGTTTTTCGAGACAGGGTTTCTCTGTATAGCCCTGGTTGTCCTGGAACTCACTCGGTAGACCAAGCTGGCCTCGAACTCAGAAATCCACCTGCCTCTGCCTCCCAAGTGCTGGGATTAAAGGCATGCGCCACCACTGCCCGGCAAAAGATCTTATTATAAGTCTGTCCCAATGTGTGAACTCTAGTCCTCTGAAGAGAAATCCTACTGATAAAATCTGAGGATTTCTTGTAAATCAAATGGCAGACAACCAGCCACTTCCTTAAGGAAGACTACTTAACTTTTGCTCTGTGATATAGAACTAGAAATAATGCTAAAATAAGTTTCTGGGAAAAAAATAAAACTATAAACTGTCATATTCTATCACACTTAATGTGAATGAGCACAGTCTCTAGGATAAACTGCGTTATCATTCCTATTTTTAGAGGATAGAAAGACCTTTTTAAAATACCCAAACTAGGATCATATTTTTAAAAAAAAATAATAATAATTGCACATTATTCCTCTGGCTATAATTCAAGCAAATACTTTCATTTTTTAAAAGGCTAATCCCTGTGTCTTTTTTCCCTAAAATATCTTACCAAAAATTAGGTTTTCTATCCAGCGATTAGAACAGGTTGCTTAACCTCAAATTAACCTTTGCACAGCCTTAGCATTTTGGAGAAGGTGTGCCTCTACCTCAGCATCCGACCTCAGCATCTTAGGAGAGCTCTATCCCAATGGCAGTGGTGATGAAAACAGTGACATGGAAGGCAGAATGGCAGTGCCACCCCTGCAAATCTGTGCAGTGAGAGATTGGTGCCACCCCTGCAGATCGGCGTAGTGAGACTCTGGATTTCTTTAAAACCCAGTTGGCTTACATGAATATGCTTTTGTTTTAATCCCAGGTGTGGGCTAAGCGGCTGCTTCACTGAAAACTCTGATTCTGCCTTGTGCACTAGCAGGGGTGTGATTTTTGCAGCTGCAGATACTTTAATTCTAAGGACTCTGGAGAAAGTATAAATGGGAGAGCCCCAAGAGGGCCTGTGGAAGCTGCTCCTCCCTGCCGCTGCTGGTTCCTGCTGTTGTACTTTGTCAAGTGGTCTTGAGCAAAGAGATGAGAATAACTGAAGATATCCTGACTATGAAGAGTGGACTTGCCCCCAAGGAACCCGATGCCCCAATCAGCAGTCTATATCCCCTCTCCCCTCTAACCTTATTTCTCTCCTACCTAGTGTTGAGGGGTTGGAGGGATTAGGGTGGAATAAGGGTTGGAAGATGGGTAGAGATATAAGGATCCAGTAAATAGCTGAACAAATATGACAACAATCTGTGCAAGTGTATATAACCATTTCACTCTCAAAACCACTGCTAAGTTGGTACTTCTACTATCCCTCTGTTACAGAAGCTGAAATGGACATGTATGGAGGTTATGTGACTTGTTCCATATGTAAATAAAGTAGTTTTTTACACCCCAGAGCTCACTGATTTTTAATCACTACACCGTATGTTATTCATCTACTGCTTAAGAACATATAACATCCAAACAATAAAAACTCCATTCCTAGTAGTCTGCAATTGTTACAATGTCTGTGGGATCTGAAGAATGCTAGGATAGGTAAGAGGCTTTAATGGCTTTAGGAGGCCATCATAAGAAAAGTAGTTAAAAGCTCAGTCCTGGTATCCAAATCCTGACCTGGGTACATACTAACATACATCCTTCTTAATTTTTAAATTTCTCTTACTGTAAAATCAAAATAACAGTACCTATGTCAGAACAGTAAACTATACAAAAATAATGACTAAATGATTTGAGAGCAATGTTAATTGTTACTTTTAAGGACTCCATGGAAACTAGGCTGAGCTCTGGAACTAGGTCCACAGAGTTTTCCCATTTTCATGTTTCTGGGGCTGAGTGGGCATCTAGATGATTACCAGATTCTCAGGTGGTCAGTACCACCACAGGCAAGCAAGGGGGAAAGGGTGGTCCCTGCTTTGTAATCATAAAGAAAGGGGCATTACTGACCGAGCTGACGGCGTTGGCTCTGTGACTTGTCGCTGCACACGGATGGTGGCGTGGGCACAGTTCTCCTGGCCACCTGGCTGGGTGGAGAGGGGAATGTCGGGGGAGGTGTGGCTGACCTTCATGGAGGGGTCAGGGCAGGGTGTGGGCGGGTCTAGGAAGTCCTCACTGTTCTCCTGCTCATTTGTCTCCGTGTCAGTGTAGTTAAGAGGCTCTTGGTTGTTGTCTTTGCTACCAGAGAACAGGCCTCGCTCTCGCCACGGAACCCAGCACAGTTTCCAAGACACGAAAAGAGAGACACCAAAGAGGGCAAGACCACAGGCGGTAACCAGGAGGGTTAGCAGGCTCACAGAGATATCTGCAAAGAAGAAAAGAAAAAGTCAGTGTGATGTTGCTCATGGCCACCCACTGTGCTGTCCTGGCGGAATGATCACCGCATCTACACACTCTGAAGGACCTGACTCTGAAGGCCAGGGTGGGAGATCCTGCAGTGTTACCTGACAATGCAGATTCAGACACAAACCAGAGGCTCCAAGAGCAAAGGGGCAAAGCTGTGCAAGTTGTGATTAGAAACAAAGCACTGTGTATTTAAGGAGACTCCGAGTGCCCTGCAAGTCAAATGAGACTCTATCCTAAAGAAAGCATCTATCATTAAAGTTTCTGGAGAAGGGAACGTTTAGCTGTCTTTTGAAAGTACCCTGCCATCTCAAAGAGCCATACAATTTAGGAATTAAACCATATTTTCTTTCTATTAAGTTTTTAAGGATCTAAGTCATGTGTTTATTAGGCTTTGTAGCATCAAGAGCACCTATTACTTAGGTCTTCAGAAACCAGACGGACTTGGACAATCTGAGTTTCCCCCAGTTTCAAGAGCAAGAGGCTTTCTTAGAAAGTGAAACACACACACACACACACACACACACACACACACACACAGAGACACAGAGGCAAAGTGGGGGAAGTTGTTGGTATGTGGTGTATCAAGGCAGTTATCTCAGTGAGGGCTACAGGTTAAGCTGATGGAAGGATCCAGGCACCTAAGAGCTAGCCCGCACAAGAGGTGAAGGTCCTGGGCTCCCCACCCACTCCATTCAATCACTGACATGAATGTCTAATAATACCAGCACTTCAACATACAGCATAAGAGAAAGAATGAGCTTCAGCTGCCAGAAGAAAATTCTACAGCGAAGCCATTACTGAAGCCAAAGCCACAGTGGAGGTCTGCAGGCATGCCATGAAGGACTGAGGGCAGGGGGATACAGCAGGGACTGATGGCAATTGTATGTGGATCAAAGTATCATGGCTATGTGGTATTCGATAGCCATACTCATACTTTTCAAGGTAGAATCTAGCCTCCATCAGGTTCTTACCTCAAGGTAGCTTCAGTGACTGAAGTAGGAGTCTGATCTCATGCCTGACACTACTGTTTTAAAGGATGCTCCTACATGCCCCTTCTATGTCCCAGGACTCCAAACCTCTTCCCAGGTTTTTCCTCTACTGGTCACTTAAAAAATCTACACTGATCCCTCTTGCATATTCTGAATGTCTATTATGTGACAGACAGTATGCTAGGCTTTAGGGACATGGTGGGAAGACAGACTTCATACCTTCATCTTCTGAAGAAACTTAAAAAGCCAGTGCTTCTAAGTGTTCTATGACTTGTGACAAGTTAGATTCCTGCTAAATAATGTAGGACCTACACCACTTACTCACCGAATAAAACTGACCAACTACCAACCACATTTTCCACCATGACTCGGATTGCTCTTACAAAATGATAATAGTTTCATCAAGAAAATTGCTCTTGAGAGGAGCCAGCTGCCAGGCTGCTGATGAATCAAACGGATACCCCCAATGCTTCCCAGTCAATCTTTGTTGTGGTAAAACAATACTACATTTCTGCTTGTGACACTGGAATTCCTGTTTCAGTGCAGCTATTGAGCTCAAAAATCTCATTGAAACAAGGTAATCAGTTTTTTTTAAACAAGGAATAGCATCATCACTAAGTCATGTGGAGGAATTTCTGGAACTGTTGTAGAAAAGCCAATCAGTGCCAAACACTTCCAACTAACCAGTGAGATTAACCAGTAAGACAAACCAGTAAAACCAACAAGTGAAGGGGCATTAATCAAATCAAAAATGAACAATCCCAGGCACGGGGCTGGGGACATAGCGTAGATGTGCAAATCCAGGGCTACATCCACAGCACTGCACAGATCGAGCATGGTGGCATGTGCCTGTAATCTTGGATCTGGGGAGAGAAGAGGTAGGAGGATCAGGAGTTCAAAGTCATCCCTGGCTATGTAGTGAGTTTAAGGTTTGTTTGGAATTCCCAAGACATCAAAAAAAATACAGAGGTGGATGCTCACAGCCAACCATTGAACCGAGCACAGGGTCCCCAATGGAGGGGTTAGAGAAAGGACTGAAGGATCTGAAGGAGTTTGCAACCCATAGGCAGAACAACAATATCAACCAACCAGCCCCCGCCCCATAGCTCCCAGGAACTAAGCCACCAACCAAAGAATACACATGGAGGGACGCATGGCTCCAGCTGCAGATGTAGCAGAGGATGGCCTTGTCGGACATCAATGGGAGGAGAGGCCCTTGGCCCTTTGAAGGCTTGATGCCTCAGTGTAGAGGAATGCTAGGGTGGGGAGGCAGGAGTGGGTGGGTAGGTGAGCACCCTCATAGAAGCAGGGGGAGGGAGAATGGGATGGGAAGTTTTCAGATGGGGAAACTGGAAAAGGGAATAACATTTGAAATGTAAATGAATAAAATATCCAGTAAAAATATTAAAAAATTTAAAAGTTAAAAAAAGAAAAAAGAAAAAAAAATAGCTAATACAGATCACCCACCTCAGACTGGAGGTCCTTTTGAGCTCTGACCTAATGTGTAAGAGTAAGAACTCTCATGTCAGAGCTGAGCTTCAAGCCTCTGTACCCTAAAAAAAATAACTTATGGTACAAGCTCCAAGTCTAGAATGAGGGACAAATTTACCCCTGAGCACACCCTGTGGCAGAGGTGCAACTGAGACACAGACCCATGAGTAGAGCTGGTGCTGTGAGTCTCTAAGGTCTTAAAAGGATTTGTTGTCAAGAGAAAAAGTTGGCCAATACATATCATATGGCCATAGAAATTACTGTCCAAAGCTGGGATGGTTTAAAGAAAAACAAAGGGTTATATTATAATAACTACACAAGGATGAGATTATTGACCCCGGGTTGTCCAGGGTGAACTATGACATATGGTTATCTAGACTTAGGAATCTAATGTGGTGCTGGAGAAATGGCTCAACAATTAAGAAGGATTGCTGTGTAATCATGAGGACAACATTCTGGATCTCAACAACCACGTTAAAAGCCAGGCATCCTATGCACATCTCTGATCTTATTCTGAGGGGGAAGAAAGGGGCTTCCTCGCTTGCTGAGAAAACATGATGTCCAGGTTTGAGGAGAGACTGCTACAGAGGAATAGATAGAGAGTGATAGAGGAGAAGACATGACACCTTCTTCTGGTCTCTACACACATGGACAAGCACATATAAGTAAGCGCATACACATATACAAATAAATAAATAAACATGAAAAGTCAGGTATGGTGGTACATGCATCTACTTTCTGCACTCAGGAAGTAGAAGCAAGAAGAACATCATAGTTATATACTAATCTAGTCTACATGGCAGGTTTCAGGGTAGCCAAGACTACATAATGAGATACCTCATGCCAAGCCATCCATCCATCCATCCATCCATCCATCCATCCCATATGCACCCTGAGCTCACTTGTCTTAGCACACTACCTCTCAGGATTTCACTGGCCATAGCCAACATGTCAGAGAACACAAAGCCTGACCTACTTTTACTAGCAGTCATCGGGCCTCTGACCCAGTTCATTTTAACAGTTCAGGTTTGCTAAATGACTTCTGGCCTACGCTTTCCAAAAACCAGCTTGCTCATGAGTCCAGTCATGGAGCAAGGAGCATGAAAGGAGGGAGCTTGTCTACCTAAACACTTAACGGCGCCAAGCCTTTCAAAGAATTGCTGGCACAGCTATGGCATTTGCTGATGCTGAAGCTCGTCTGCAGCCACTTGCTGTGCAAACCTTGAATTATGGAAGGGGAGGCTGTGGCCTATACACTCTGAAGGTTGCTAAAGTCCTATAGGGTTTGCGTGTGTGTGTGTGTGTGTGTGTGTGTGTGTGTGTGTGTGTGTGTATACAGTCATTACAAACAGCAAGAGTAAATTTTTCATATTTACACAAAGACACCAGGTGAGTTACCAGTACTTCAGAACACCTGCCCGGATGCCAGAAAGCAACAGTGGCCTGCGTCACCTCACCAATCTCCAGTGTGATCATGAGTATCTGATCCAATAGCTCAACGTGTCCTCTAGACACTGTATTTGTGCTTTTTCTCTCTAATTGAAAAGAAGTATCTTACAGAAAAGACTCTGCACATCCACTCCCATCTTCTTATAACTTGACCTCAGCAAAAGGCTGTGGGGGTGGAGGAGTCAGCCTAGAATTGCAGAGTATTTTTAAGGAGGTAATTTATTTCCTCTTTAAGGTTAGGTGGTAGGTATGTGGTCAGTTGCTTTATGAGCTTCAAATTGCATATACATTCATTACACATACCCATTGGCATTTAGGTATATTTAAAAGTAAAGATGGAAAGAATAATGATAAGATATGAGATGTATTTTCTAAAGAGTAAGGACAGTGTAATTTGTCCTTTTGTCTATGAATCAAAAAAATAATCAGATGATGTTCAGGGCTTGAAAGGGGCAAATGCTACAGTTCTCTGACGGCTGGTAGTGACGCAAGCAGGAGGCTGTTTATGAAAGTGTGTAAGAGCTGGCTGGTATTTTCTCAAGGGCACAGTGCTCTGCCAACTACGTCTTAACCACTGCACATGATGTACTTTAATGGTGTGTCCATGTACATCAGACAAAATGCTGTGACACCGAATCCAAGCTAGACAAGTGCAATTCTAAAGGACAGCTGAAAATTTTCAAAAGTGGCAAGTATTGCTGACTAATGAAAACAGGGCCAGGTCATCCACCAGTTGTGTATGGTCTAAGGAGCAGCAGCCATTATCTTAGTTAGTTTTCTATTGCTGGAATAAAATACCAAGGCAATTTATAAAAGAAAACATTTAATCTGGTTTCTGTTTTTGCAGGATTAGAATCCATGATGCAAAGGAACAGCTGAGAACTTACATCTTGATCTCCTAGTAGAGGTAAAGAGACACAGTCTTTTGAAACCCAAAGTCTGTCTCCCAGTGACATGCCTCCTCCAGTAATCCATTCCAAATAGTTCCACAAATATATGAGCCTATGGGGCCCACTCTCATTCCAACTACTACAGGCTAGAAGTAACAATCAACGGAACCAAACCGGAAGATCAGAAGCTCAAAGGACACCAGCCAAGCTGAGGCATCAGTATAAATGGTCCACAACATGAACCAAATCAGAGCAAGAGACAATTCATTTCTGTATGATGCAGTATAGATGAAAAAGCATGGGTGAAGCAGTAACCAGCAAAGAGGAGCCTGCAGATCCCATCTGACCCAGGAATAAAAATAAGACAATTCTCCAAATAGAAGAACAATTTAGAAACACAACAGCTAAGAAACTTGGTTGAAGGAAAACCACCACCACCAGCAGCAGCAGCAACAACAACTACAACAAACCCAACTCAGAAATACAAGCAATGATAGAGGGTGTTTCCCCCTGAAAGATCGAATATTTACAATTACTGAAAGACTAAGACACGGAAAAGGGAGGCAAATGTCCTCAAAGGGGGACAGTGCTTAAGTTCCTGAAAACTGAAGGAGAAGTGGGTAGAGACCCACCCAGCACTAAGACACAATACTTTGATCATAGGTGTTTTTATTGTGACATTGAAAAAATAAAGATAAGAGAAAGCCAGAAAGCCGAGATAAGAATAATAAAGACCCAGGACTCAGTGAGTAAACTGTCTGCTACGCACAAGGCCTTATGTTCAGATCCCCAACATACAGGCAAAAGCTAGATGTGGTCACGCACATCAGTAACCCTAGCACTGAGGGAATGAACTGAAGATAGTCAGATCCCCAGCTCACTGGCCAGTGAGCCTAATGCAATCAGTGAACTCCAGGTCAGGAGAGACCCTTCTCAACACATAAGAGGGAGAGTGACAACAGACTCCAACCAACATCAACCTATGGTCCCCTCCCCCCAACACACACACTAATTAAAACACTAAGAAACTAGAACCATAATCAGACTTACCAGAAACTATATACAAAGAAATGCATGAAAATTTCTGAAAAGAAAGCTACACTCAACTTAGAAATTTCTACCCCTATATGTTATTGATTAAGTGTATAAGGGTTCAAGAAACATTTTTAGAACTGGATGGCATCAAAAGGATACTTCCAGGCATCCATCATGGAAGCCCCTTATGGATGGATGACTGTGGGAAATAAAAATGAAACATATAAACAGAAAAATTTTCACTTAATGCAAGAGACCTGAAAGAGAAAACCACAGCACTGGGCAACACTCCAGAGTCAAGTCCTACCTGCAGCAGTGACCTGATTGAGCATATAGCATACTACCCAGTTAGCAAAAGTGTGAAACAAGAAACATGCGGACCAGAAATCTAATGATGCGGGGGGTTATTAGTAGGAATTCTTAAGGATGATCATCGTATGATAGTTATGTGTCAGGGGCATGTGTGGAACCATTCTAGGTGATACAAGGCCTGGAACTGGCTTCAAATTACAGATCAACAAACACTGACTAGGATTTAATTACTGAGTTTTGACGTGGACTTTACCATATCATTCTCTCTGTTCTTGAATGTTTGGCAAGTTCCTAAAGGAACATAAAAATGTAAACATGCTTTGATGGAGAAAAATGATCTGTGACTTTAACCTTAGACATTCATATTTAATAGGTCTTGGATGAGGTCCAGAATCTCCATTTTTAACAAGCATCTCAAATCTCTCAGATTAATCTGATACACATGGCTTACTGACCACAGTGAGTGCTTAACCCCTACAAGTTAATCCCAGTAAATGTGACTGTGTGTGAGCATGCGTGTGCGTGCATGCATGTGTATGTGTATATGTATGTTTGTGTGCATGCTTGTGTGCACATTGCGAACACAAGATGCTTTCCAGACCCTAAAACAATTATGTCTTTGGGATCTACTACAGATAACACCAGGAAATTCTGTTAGGAAATTAGGCCATGAAGAACTTGAAGACGTCACATGGTTCCTTACAGGGAAAGTGGTAATGTAATTAGATAGAGGACATAGGCAAGACCAGACAGCTCTGATGATGGGATGTTAAGAGTTTCAGAGAACAGAACCAAAGAGGACATTCTGTATTAAAATGAATCTTTAGTATCATCCAGAATATTTAATGTGAGAATTCCTTTATCAGCATCCCTTTCATGTAACTACATTTAACACTAATATATATATATATATATATATATATATATATATTACAATCAACTTTTTTTTTACTGTTACAGTTTAAAGAGATAATATTACTGTGAACCTAAAATGGTTCTCAAGGCAGCCTATTCTAACACAAGTAAAGAGGAAAAAGGGAAGGAAGGTGAATAGTGCATTCAAATATCCCAGCTCTCCAGAGAGACACAGTGCAGAGGAACTCAGCTCCACACCTCAGTAGGCTCCAGGGCATCTTCTGAACAGCATGCCGGAGAAGACACATGTACTAGATTCCAAGTTAAAATTAAACACTCTGATGTTAAAATGATGGAACTTGTCTAGGAAATGCAATCATGCAAAGATATTTCTGTGTAATTACATTGTAGGAGCCACCACACAGCAGTTATAAGCAGAGCTGCAAGTCACAGTCAAGATTTGTGTCTCTGAAGTGGGTGTGGCAGCACACTCCTGTAATCCCAGCACTTGGGAAGCAGAGAATTAGAAGTTCAAGGCCATCCTCCACTACATAGAAAATTCAAGGTCTAAGATACCAGAGTCTCAGACTGAAAGCAACAACAAAAATAATTTTTCATCTCAACATTAGCTGTATAACTTTATGTTAATTTCATTTGTCATAGCAGTAATGTGAAATTCCTGGTGCTGGGGATGGGGTAGGGGATCAGTGGATATAGAGCACTTGCTGTGTAAGCAATGGGACTTGAGTTAAAATCCCAATATCCATGTAAAAATTCCAAATATGGCCATATGTGATAAGAGTAGAACCCCAGTATCAGGAAACAAAGAAACGTGGATCCTGGGAGCTCAGTGGCCAACCAGTCTAGCCACAAAAATGAACTTCTGGTTCAGTGAGAGACCCTGTCTTAAAGGAATAAGGCAGAGGATGATAAAAGATACGCTCTGGCCTCCACAAGTACACATACCCACAAACTCACATGTATGACATGCCATACAAACACAGCACACAACACATGGTATGTAAAATCATTTTTAAAAAAATTAAAGTTACTGGTGCTAAATAAATATAAATTATTTCTTTAATAATATGTCTCAGGATTAGAGCACTCCATATTCAGAGCCATTATTGCCACCAAAGTGATAACTGCAGATAAACAATAAGGACTTTATGAGGTGGTCTGGCTGCAAGCACACACAGAAAGCTGATCAGCGTCTACTGACTTCAATCGCTGAGGTCAAGGTGGTTCCCTCACACAACTGATACATGCTAACAACTAAAGTAGAAGCTTAAAATAAAACCAGTCCTTGCTTTTAAGGAACTACTAACCAGGAGGATTCCTGGTCCCAGCTCAGGGCACTCCTAGGTGCTGGAAGTCAGGTACAGATCCAAACCTAGGATTCAGAGATGACCCCCCCCCCCCCGCCCCCATCCCCACCAACACAGCAGCTGGTACCCGGGAGGAGGAATGCTGGAGTAGCAGAGCCTGAACTGTGCCACTGGTGGACACTGAAGAGATCTGACATGGGTGCACAGAAAGATCAATGGATGAACTGCTAGGCTGATTCTGATGGGTGAACTGAGAAAGAAAGGGGAGCTGTTCAAAGGCTCTTCTTCCTGAATTTCCAGGTGAACACCGACAGATGGCTGCCAGATACGAGGAGGTAAAGTCTGTTCTCCTGGTGTCTTTCATGGCAATGAAGACTGCGTTATTAGAGGCTAGATGGCCCTTGTCCTGTGGTGTGAAGAATCATGGTGAGCTGGGTCCACATAAGATGGTTTTGTGGAAGACAGAACTTAAAAACAGCGATATGCGATGTTTAAGCTCAAGTGGTTTCTAGGTGAAGTGTTGAAGGCATGGCGCTTCCTAGCTAAAGGCTAAGAGAAAATTTAGAGAGGACAGAAATCACTTGAAGATAAACTGACTTAGCAAATAGAAGCTAGAACTCAAGGATTTGGGAAAAGTCTTGTTAAAAATAATGTATGTATTTATTCTTTGAAAAAGGTCAGATAATATATTTTAATTATATTCCTCTATTTCCCCGGCTCCTCCTCCACTTCCTTACCCACCTGCCCTCCTGTTCCTCACTCTCTCACAACTCTCTTTGTGAACCCATCCAGTCCAGTTTGTGTTGGCCAACTCCCCCAGGAGTGGGGGCTCCTTCGGAGCGTGGTTGATGTACTGGGTGTCAATCCATTGAAGAAAACTCTCTTTCTGTCTCCTGACAACATCCAAGCAACAGTAACTCCTCAGGTAGGGTGGACTTCATGTCCACCCACCTTCCTCCATGATGGAATCTTATATGGCTTGAGCTTGTGTGTATGGAAAACACTTGTTTTCAGTCATCCACCACTTCTGCCTCCTAGTAACCTTTAACCTCCTCAGATTTCTGAGACTTGAAGGTAGTGGTATAGATGTCCCATTTAGGAATAAACACTCTAGTGTCTCCTCTTATTCTCTGCATACTGACCAGTTATAGGTGTCTATGTTAATTACTATTTACTGTGAGAAGAAGTTTCTTTGCTAAGGATTGAGAGATACAAGTCATCAGGGGTCATTTTGTGTCTGCTTAGCAGAAAATTAGTAGCAGGGTTTTCTCCTAGGCTCAATGACATATTTAGCCACATACTCTTAGCCTAGTTTCAGTGTCAGGTGTAGAAGCCATCTTGTGGAGAGGACGTTAAATAAAATAAGAAAGTGACTGGCTGTTTCCTTAACATCATAGTCACTATTGCACACGGTGAGTGCCAGGCAGGGTTCACAGTGGGTGAGCCAGGAGATATTTTTCTCCTCTTGCAATGTACACAGCACCTTCTAGCACTATGAATGAATGATAGCCAGTAGGGATGAAGCTTAGATCTTGAAAATTCCCAAGTCTTTCCACATGGTAGAAAATAAGAAAGCATATTGAAAACACAGTGGGTGTGGCAAGCCATGAACAAGGAATCAATATAGGGTGAACCAGATCTGAGCAGCTGAAAAAGTAACAGCCTGAAGCAGAAGGGAGACAAGATGGGAAGAAATGATGGAAAGCTCCACCCCAGAGGCACATGGGTATGGGGGACCCAGAAGAACCCTGGGAATGCAGAGCATGCTTGGCAGAGTGGGGGGGAAATGTTCCATGAGTCCAGGAGAGACCAATACCCACAGTGTTTTCCAAACACCAGACCTTAGCCCAGTGTGCCTGGAGGAAAGCCAATCTTAACCAAAACGGATTCTTTGTGAATCCTAAGATCTCCAAGAGTTTACCTTGTAGTGTGGGCTTAGGTGGGACTTGAGACCCTTTGCTTCTCTGTCTCCTCCTTTTGGAATGACCATCCTTATGCTACTCTACACTGTGATGTGCTACCCTCTCCTGTGCTAGTTCTACCACTACATTTTGGAGCCTTGTGATGTTTGATTCCATTGGTTCACAACAGGAAGGGCAATGTGCCTCAGACTGAGTCATACTTGAGTTCCAGTCCTATCTGATTAAATGACATTTAGATGAGATTCTGCATTTCAGACTTTAGAATTGATGCTCAAATAGATTAAAATCTGGGGGCTCTGGAAATGTAGTATGTTTTGCAAGTGAAAAGAATATGGATCATAGAAGACTGGGAATATAATACCAGACTGCATAGTTTTGTCTCCTCAAAACTCATATACCATTCCAGCAGCAGCAGGGAGCTGGAAGCAGCAGGGTCAGAAGTTCAAGGTCATCTTTGGTTGTACTGCAACTTCAAGCCAGATTTGAACTTAGCTTGAACTTAGCTCTGTCCATGGTGAAAACTGCAAGGAGTAAGAAGCATTAAATCAGGCCTACAGGGGCCCATTATTAAGGTACTGAGCCAGGTAAACAGAGCTGCCTTAAGACCATATCTCAAAAAAAAAAAAAAAAAAAAAAACCCCACAAAGAATAAAAACAAAACAAAACAAACAAAAACCCATGTTTTGAAACCCTCACTCCACAGAGAGGTCCTTCACCACTTTCGATTATGACATAACATTTGTGGACAAGGAAGCAGACATTCACCAGATACCAAACATGCTGGCACCTGCTCCAGAGCTTTTTAATGTCTAGAATTGAGGGGCATTGTGGCATGTCATGTATAACCTGCCGGTCTGTGGTTTTCTGTTACAGCACTCTGGACCAACTAAGACTTAAGTCTTACATATACCCACTTCTCATAGAAAACTAGTCCCAGGCCATCTGATTATGTTTTTAAAAGATCACACAGAGAAAATAATGGGCAGGGCTTCCCACTGTGGTTGTGTGGGTTGTACGTGTCTTAGTTTCCATTCTATTATTGTGAAGAGACAGTACAAACAAGGCAACTTATAGAAAAAAAAGCATTTAATTGAGGGTTTGCTTACAGTTTCAGAGGGTAAACCCATGACTGTCATGGTGGGGACTGTAGAGGCAGGCCGACATGAGGCTGGAGGCAGTAGCTGACAGCTTACATCTGATCCAAGCAGGAGGCAGAGAGCAAGGGACTGGGCCTGGAAACCTTTGAAACCTCAAAGCTCACCCCACAGTGACATACTTTCTCCAACAAGGCCACACCTCCTAATCTTTCCTAAACAGTCCACCAACTGGGAACCAAACATTCAAATACATGGTGGCCATTCTCATTCAAACCACCACACATAAGTCACTATCTACTGAAATATATACAGTGATTAGGAAAGAACTTTCATCTTTTAAGAAACCTAGACCTGGCCTTGCACCATTTATGCACCATTGTGACCACAGCTGAGTCTTTGCCTGACTAGGGTCTTCTGCATCTGTCCTGAAGGACCTGGACATGACACACACATTCTGTGGCTCTTGTGGAACCTGACAACTAACCTTGAGCTCACAGGACTGTCTCTATCTAGAGCTAAAGTCATCATAACAGTTCCCATTATAGCCACAAGTCAGAGTGCTATCCAACTGAAGGCTACAATTTACGGCCATTCCTGCTTTTTATTCCTGCAGCAGACATGAGATTCTCTTAGCACTGGCTCATGGTGAAAATTGCAAGGATTATGGAGCATTAACTCAGGCCTACAGGGGCCCATTATTAAGGTACTGAGCCAGGTAAACAGAACACACAGCTGCCTTAACTCTAAGAAGCCCGTGAGTAAAACGAATCAGAATATGAGCCCCAGAAAATGGCATCAACTACATTTATTTTTCTGTTACTAACACAGCGCATGGTCTATCTGTAACCAGATCGCGTCCACACAGCACCTCCTTAGAAGGCCACCCAGATGATTCTGCCTGTGTAACTCAGCAGCTGGCCTAAAATTAGCATGGGGAGACATGTTCTTTTGCACCTTTAATTTGCAAAGTGCTGTTTCATGAGTGTGACCAGCTCTTCTTCACACTAACATTGCCACCTCTGCCTCAGCCAAATGAGGCTACACGGGGGCTGCAGCTGCAAGCACTCATGGGGGGCTGCAGCACCTGTGTTTATAGTCCCTCACTTCCAAAGCCTGCTGTACCACTGTCTGCATATCAGGAAGGCCCAGTCACCATGGTCTATTTGGCTACAGTGCTTCCTCTATCGTTGTACTTGCTCTAGAAATTATTTGACTGTGGGAGGGGTCTACTTATAATATCTTATCTTGCCTGGTTAGAAGGAAATGCTTGAAGAATCTACAATTTCTCTTTTGTTTTTGCTTTTGAAATTTTGAGACAGTCCCTAGAGAAGTAGCTCTGGCTGGCATGGGACTATGATGCAGTCCATATCATTGAACTTGCAACCCATCTTCCTACCTCAGCTCGGATTACAGATTTGTACACCACACCCAGCCCCTGTGTTTTGTGCATATTAGGTTTCTGGCCCATGTAGAACAAACAGACACATACAGATGTGCTAGAATTATTGAAAAATAAATGACTGATATACAAATAATCTAAGACAGAAGGGGACATCTGCCTGAGGACTTGGAGGAAACATCTTGAAACAACAAGAACTGGTGGTGACAAAGGACAGGCTGAAGGGTCAACAACCCTCCTTGGTGTGTTCACAGGAAGGCACGGCCCCACCCTGCCTACCTGTGGGGCCACAGTGAGGTGGGAGCATGCACCTGGAGACAGGATGTGCAGCTGGTACTCAGAGACTGCTGGCTGCCTCCAGTGTCTTACAGTTCACTCCTTGCCTCTACCATGGAGAGACATTCCTCTTCACCTGGCTGCACACCTGCCCAACGGCTCACCACAGAGCTCTCATTCTCTTTCCTGACATTTCTTTGAAGCTGGGCCTTCTGCATTGACCTGATAATTCATGCCTCCCAGAGGACCCTTTTCCAAGCTTTTTCAGTCAGGATCCTCTGCTAGGCCAGCTTTGCTTTCGCTTTGATCCAATTTTTGTCCAAATCTCTCATCTACACTGGGAAACAAGATAAAAAAGGTTGCTGACAAGCACCGCTCTGAACTTGTGTTTAGAAACATCTCATAAACCAATGTCTGCTGTGGGACTACTTCTTCCACTTGGATCAGCTCGAGGCCTGGCGTTTCCTTAAATGAACCTGATCACTTCTCCCAGCCCTTCACCATTCAGCAAGTAAGTGGACCGCTTGATCGGAGAGCCCAGACTCAGTCCTGCCTCCCATCTGGCATATTCCCACCTACATAGGGCATGATGTGGAACTACGAAGTTGGTTTTGATTTTAGATCTCAGAATTAAGCAGACTTCCCTTTCAGGTCCTTCTTCAGACACAGCTGAACACCTCCAGAGCAGAGACTTGCCATCAAGGCATCTGGCCAAGCTGAAAGTAGACTATTGTTCTTGCTTTCTGCCGGCTGGGGCTATGCTGGTGTGGTTGGAGGACTCCCAGGCTTCTATTAGTATGAATGGAGAGCCATGGAGTGGGGAATTTTGAAGGAACAACCTGGAGATGGAATGCAGGCTTGACTTAAGCACAAGCTATTCCTTCAGAGTCTTCTACTATTTCTTTCTTTCTTTCTTTCTTTCTTTCTTTCTTTCTTTCTTTCTTTCTTTCATTCATTCATTATTCCAGTCCCCCCTCACAGAATCTCCCCCCTTCCCCCTACCCTTCTTCTCTGAAAGGGTGGGGGCCCCCTGGGTTTCCCCCCATCCTGGTCCATCAAGTCTCCACAGGATAAGCACATCCTCTCCCACAGAGGCCAAACAAGGCAGCCCTGTTGGGGAAGGGATTCCACAGTCAGGCTACACCTTTAGGGACAGCCTCTGCTCCAGTTGTTAGGGGACCCACATGGACACTGAATTGCATGTCCTAATATTTCTTGAGTGAGCACAGCTCCAGCTGAGTCTCAGGGGATGCTGAAGGCAATGAGCCAAAGGATTTTATGTGTAACTCTCTGAAGGCTACTTAGGCTCTAGCCACCTCACAGTTCTGGTCCCAAAATTTTGTGTCTTTCAAATTAGGAACTTAAAACACATCCTACAACCATACAACTCCTCGTTTGTACATGATGTTCTTCACAGTCAAGGGACCTCTTTCAACGCGTGCTTATGAAACCCTAGCCTCATACTTGCTTTTGATCTCTTTCAATGGGAGATGCTGGAAATTTCACCATCACAAATACACAGACCTCTATTCTCTTCACCGCTTTCAGCCATTCTAGCCTAACCCTTATGAATTAAACCCCAGGTTGCCCATGCCTTTTACTCCAGTTGACTAAGCCAATAGGAAGTCCTGATGGAAACTAGATGGCAGTGGGAGAGGCCAGCTAAGGCAGTTTGTTTTCTTTATTCTCTCAAGAAATACTAGAGAAGACACTGAAGAAATGGCTGTGCTTAAGTCAAGCCTGAACTCAGTCTCTAGGTTGTTGCCTCATAATTCCACAGCCCATGGCTCTCCCTTAGCTGTCATCTTGTGACTATCATGTCCTATGTGTCCTGTTGCTTAAGCCACAGCTCTTCTAGGTTCTTCTCTATCCACAGATGGTGACAGCTCCCTCTGTTACCAGCTCTAGTATGTGCATTATCTTTCAATGGTTCCCTTCAATCCTGACCTTAACACTGCAGAGAGTCTTTGGGTTAAACTTCCCACAAATTACCCAGTTTGATCATGCTGCCTACCTGCTAGCTTCCACTAGCAGACTAATTCACAGTAGAACTGGTTATTTTCTATCCCAGGGCATAGCTCTAGGTACCTGGATAACATCAAGGAAGCTATACCCTTATCTTGAGATTCCTAATATATAAAACAAAAATGTACTGAGATGAAAGAGTCTTCCAGATCTCATCTATGAGGAGCGGGTGCGCTCGAGCGCTGCTTCTTGGCAGTTTGCACACCGTGCGTTTTTCCCTAACTGAGCCACAATGCGCAAACTCTCTGCTATGCAGGATCGGGCTGTTTGAGATGCACCAATGAGGCATGCCCACGTGGTGGGTGCTGATTGGGACAGGCAGGGGTATAAAAAGGATGGCCATTAAGGGGCTAGATCAGAAGAGCTTCCAGAAAGAGAGGAGAGTAGGGGCAACCAGAGAGATAGGAGAAAGGCATCCAGAGAGATAGGAGAAAGGTATCCAGAGAGAGGAGAGATCAGAAGAGCTTCCAGAAGGAGAGGAGAGATCAGAAAGGCATCCAGAGAGAGGAGAGGACAGAAGGGCATCCAGAGAAAGAGAGGAGAGAAGGGCTTCCATAGAGAGAGGATAGTAAAGGATCCTGAATAAGACTGCATTGAGATGAACTCCGAGTTGCATCGTTCCTGTCTGCTGGTTGGATAGAGAAGCGACACTCATCTTCTCAAATAAGGGTGAAAAATTCTATTCCTAATATATCTCTACAACTCAGCATGGCATCAGTTCACAAGACACAGTCTTGTGGGATACATGATAAAATTATAAGCTATATGTCATTTCTACTTTACATCTATTCTTACTCTTAAAAATGTGTTTAAGGTAAAGAAACTTCTAAAAACTCTGTACAAATATATATATGTGGAGAGAGACAGAGACAGAGAGAAAGAACCATCATTAAGACTGCTTGTTCAGGTTGGGTCACATAGTCAGAAGATGAAGAGTGTGAGGACAGTCAAGACTTTGTTGCAAGTTCAAGGCCAGCCTAGGCTATATGAGACTCTATCTTTTAAAAATTTACTCATTCTCATGACTGAAAATGATACAATATTTCTTACAATCACTCTTTCCTGGATGTTTAATACTTCATCCGGCTGGGCAGTGGTGGCACACGCCTTTAGTCCCAGCACTTGGGAGGCAGAGGCAGGCGGATCTCTGAGTTCGAGGCTAGCCTGGTCTACAGAGTGAGTCCAGGACAACCAGGACTACACAGAGAAACCCTGTCTCAAAAAACAACAACAACAACAAAAACAAAAAACAAAAAAAAAAAAACAAAAACAAATACTTCATCCGGCACATTACAGAAGGAACATGGGCCATGGAAATGGACATAATTTCTTTCTTTTTTTTTCTTTTTTGTTTCTCTTATTTTTATTGTTGGTGAGGCACTATAAAATGGCATTTTCTTTTCAGTTGATATGTATGTACTGTTTACCTCTAAAAGTTGTGAATTGTGGTGGTCCATGCCAGTAGAATATGCTGAATAGATGGAGGCCAGTCTGGGCTACACCTTTTTTTTCATATTCAATATTTTATTTATTTACATTTCAGATGTCATCCCCTTCCCCCATCTCCCCCCCCAATTAATCCCCTATCCCATCCCTCCTCCTCCTCCTTGTTTGCTTTTATACCATTTAAATTATATGCAAGTATTAAGGTTAGTTCTAGGTTGAGGAACTAGCAATACAATAGATGCAAATAGTCAAGGAACAAGCAAGACAATAAACCCAGATAGTTAAAGAACAAGCAGGACAATAAACAGAGTCCCGTGATCACTATTTCTAAGGGCTTATCAGGATGACCAAAAATGAGCCTACTTCCCTGTCCTAGCTCAAACCTACTTCTTTGTTCTAGCTTAAGATTTAGATTCCTGATTGTAATTACTTCTTTGTTCTAGCCTAGGATTTAGATTTCTGCCTGAAGTTACTTCTTTGTTCTAGCCTATTGTCAGCTAACTTTACAGCATACTATCCTGAGGAATCTATCTCTCAGGAAGACACTATGTTACCAGAGGTACTGTGGCATTGTCAGAAGACTCTAGAGAAATGCTATCTTCAGAAGAAGCTAGATGTCTTCAAATAGCCTTGCTTCCTTGGTCAAGACTAATCTTGGAAAAACTTGCCCTCAGAGATTTCCCAGAATCTAAGTATAGGAGAATCCCTTTCCATTCCTCTCCTTGTCCCACGTGGTTTTAACCCTTGAGCACAGCTACCAGCCAGACACCATTCCAGCCTATAACCCTTGCCAGTGTGGACCTCCATGTCCCATATCCAAAAGTACTCTTAGGTTATCGAGTGGCTGTGCTGAAGTCACTAACAGGTTAAAAGCTATGTATTTAAGTATCACCTTTCCTCCGCAAATTATAGGATTTGAAACCAATTTCTCTGTAGCCATATTTAACATTACTGAAATGCAGGCAGTATCTTTGCAATCACTCATTTTCCTAGCAGTACTGTTAACTGATTGGTCATGATAATATGAAGAAATAGAACTATTGTTCTAAGGAGCATCGACTAGGAAGAAAAGCGGTTAAGATTTCAATAGTATTCTTGACACTCACAAGAAGGAACAAGGGCACCAGGTGTTCTCACAATGCTCGTAAGAAGCCTGTCCTCCCCAAGCATTCTGCATAACCGGCAGTGGGCAGAACTTTAGCTGTAAGCAGGCAATGACAGTTTCGCCTAAGAACATTCCACATTTCCACATTCTTGTCTCCTTTTATATCAGATAGTATTTTCTAAAATTTAGAATTTATAGTAAAATACACATAACATATAACATAGCATCTAACTATCTTAAAACAGACAGTTCGGTGGCATTATAAACATTCACTGCTCCTATTTCTAGAACTTTTTTGCCATCCTACACTGGATCTCAGTACTCAGTAACCCTTAACTAAGCTCCTGTAAGTACCACCCACTTTATGTTTCTATGATGAATCCAGTGTTTGTGTCATATGAATGAAAGCTAGTCACCAGACAAGGACTTACCTTGCAAAAGGGTACACACAGAACAGAACTGGATCCCTAGAGCATAGGCAAAATGGCAGGGTAGCCAGGCAGGGAGCAGAGGCAGAACAGCAGGGGCCCTAGACAGGAGGCAAACACAGGATGGCTGGATGCTGCACAAATGCTGAGTAAAGAAAAGACTCTGGAGGCACAACCCAAATGATGCTCTGGAAAGTGAGGCAGACGAGGGGATATGAAATACAAAGAGGTCATGTCTAATAGTTTCCAAATCCTTGGACCCTGGATGTGCACATGCTCTCTGGGGAGTTACACAGAACTCACACTCCTGTGGGCAGTCATGAGTATCCTATATGATGAGAGATCCAAGCAGTTATGACTATGAGATGCTATCTAAAGACTGTCTTGAATATTAAGTGCTCTTTCCACACCAGAAACATGAGTACTGTAGATAGGAGTAACAAGGACTTCCTACAGCATCAAAAACAAGGCAAGATTCTATAGCTAAAGGACTGGAAGAAACTAAGGCCACACTTCTGGTGGCAGGCCAGAGGGCAGATTGTAGAAAGAATAAAAGCAAGAGAACAACATGCGGAGGACAGAAGAAATATCAGTGAAAGGAGAGTCAAAGGCAGCAAAGGTGAGGGAGTGCTAAGAAAGCTGTATGTTTAGTCAAAACCCAACAAAGCCAAGGACGTATTTCATTTATGTAATATATTATTCTCCATCATATGCCCAATTGTGGACTCAGAAAACAACAGCATGACAGGCCAGGGATCCTTCATAATCTGGGCAGGTAAAGACTAATTACTGATCTAGCATGCCCACTTATGTTTTAGGCCCACAAATGGGTCACATGCTGGAAAACATTTGGATTACACAATAAATAATGAAAAAAAAAGTAAGTACTAAAAAGTTGAAAAGAATTAAACATTATTGTAAAAATAGATAAGAATCACCTCACTAGTGAACAGCTGATGGACAGAGATCTTTGTCAAAAATGTGCATCTTTAGATTTACCAAATACCAGTAATGTCTCTATATAAAGTTCCTCTTAAGCCCCCTGCTAAAATACTACTTAAGGCAGTATCATCTAGTCACCTAGTTGCCAAGATCTGAGGCTCCCCAAGGCCAGCCCTTTGACAAATAAATACCTACCTCTGAACCTGTAAGCCAGCCCCAATTGTTTTCCTTTATAAGATTTGCCATGGTCATAGTGTCTGTTCACAGCAGTAAAACCTTCACTAAGACACATGTCATAAGGCCCTTGGCCAACACTGAAAATTTAATTGTAAAGAAGATCTCCCTCTATCTCTCTCTATGATACCATGGTGCCCCTCAATTTCTAAATTTATATAATTATATTATTTATTCTTTTAAAGATTTACTTTTGAGAGCATAATATACCTATAATATTTCTCCATTCTTTTTCCTTCCTTCAAATCCTCTCATACATCCATCCCTTCCCACTCTTCAAATTCATGGCCTCTTTATTCATTAGTGTGTGTGTGTGTGTGTGTGTGTGTGTGTGTGTGTGTGTGTATAACTTTGTATGTATATTGTATATTTTCAGGGATGACCATTTAGCACTGGGAAACCATTTGATGTGCTCTTCCCAGGGGAAGACCTCTTCCCTGCTCCTAGCTCTCTTCAGTTTCCTGTAGTTTTCTGTGTAGGGGTAAGGCCTCATGGGCTTTTCCTATGCAGTTTAGCATGCCCTTGGTGTTATCCTTGCTCAGTTCATGTTTGGGCAGTCACGCTGGTGAGACTTTATGGGTGTAGCTGCTGATATCAGGAGAAGACACAACCTCCCAGCAAACTCCCCCATCCTCTGGCTCCTACAGTCTTTCCTCCCGCTCTTCCACAGTGATCCCCGAGAGTAGGTACGGGAGTGTTTTGTAGATGCATTCACTGGAAGTAGGCTCCATTTGAATGGAATAAAGAGAAGACATGCACTGGTTTGTTTGCAAAGTATTGGGATAGAATATATCCTATGACAGTTTAAGAAATGTACAATGCTTTTCTTGCCATAAAAGAATGCAGCAGCTAAAGACAAGGTTGATGCGATCGTGGCAATATGTCCAACTCTGGAGAGCAGATAATGGAAGACTTTGGACACAAGTGACTGAATTCTTCAACTGCCCCAAGAGTAAGGACATAAACTGTTTCCATTTCTGAGCTTTCAACATACTTCATGGCTTGGTAATAAGCAGCTTTACATAAAACAGCAATATTGTGACAGACACACATTAGCTCAGATTCCGATTCCAACTGGTATTCCAAAAAATGATACTGAAGTTTATCTTCTGTTCCCCCTCAACTGGTGATCCCCACCACTTCTCTCTCTCTCTCTCTCTCTCTCTCTCTCTCTCTCTCTCTCTCTCTCACACACACACACACACACACACACACACACTTGAAATAGGAAAATTCTTCATCATGTGTATGTAAACAAAATTTGAAGTATATTATTTACAGAATGGACAGAGAATTAGTAACAAGTTAAAATTAGGCAAAGGTTGCCGGGCGGTGGTGACGCACGCTTTTAATCCCAGCACTTGGGAGGCAGAGGCAGGTGGATTTCTGAGTTCGAGGCCAGCCTGGTCTATAGAGTGAGTTCTAGGACAGCCAGGGCTACACAGAGAAACCCTGTCTCAAAAAAACCAAAAAAAAAAAAAAAAAAAAAAAAAAAAAAAAAACCCAAACAAAACAAAACAAAAAAAAATTAGGCAAAGGTAAATACAGTTGCTTTGTGAAGACACTCACAGGATGAACTGAAGCCTGCCTCTCTCCATTTTTTAAAAAATACTGTACATATGTACTACTTGGATGGATTATAATTAAATTTGTAAATAAATATACAAACGTTAAATTAATATAGAGGCAGCATGCGTTAAAATGGGAAGCTAAAACATTATAAATTCTGACAAATAAGGATCATGAAGTGCCCAAAGTGCAAAACTGCAGCCAGAAAGTTCAGAAAAAGAACTTGCAAAGAGTCCACTCATGGACAAAAGCCCAGCCCTGTCACAGGCTGACACAGGATGGGGCACCAGGATGGTCTGGGAAGGGTCCCTGAGTCCATAAGGGTGCATAGCATTGGGGGGGAGGGGGGGAGAGGTATGCTTTACTGCAGAACTGTGCTTAAGCACCACAGTTTGTCATCTGCCTACCCGTGTGCTTCTGTGGATGCACACTTCTTTTCAACCTGGCCACAGAATGTTTAGTGAGTACCCTTGGTTGTGGTCTCAGGTTTTTCCCTGATCCAGAAAGATAGAATTGGCTCCATCAGGCACATATCTCCCACTTGCTGCCAGTGTGGCTTGGAGACAAAGGCAGAAAAATGGCATCAGAAATGCTCACAAATGGCTTCCTCATCTTTGTTTGTTTGTTTTCAATGATATAAAAAAAAGTTGCTTTTTCCCACTTTATAGTATAAATGTTTATTAAAATATTAAAAGACAATCTTCTTTACTGCAATTAAGAACCAGCGGCCCTCAAAGCAATTTTTACTTGAGGTAATATTCCAGAGCCTGCAACAGGAGAGCTTATATGGTTGAACTAGAGCCAAATTGCTGGGTCATAGCCAATGTCCACAGCAGGAAAGAACAATTAGCAACTTGAAGCAATTTTGTGTTTATAGTCATTCAGCAAGTAAAGTTCGGTGTAAATAGGCCCTCATGCCATAATTACAGGGATCAGCTCAGAAAATATTGATAGAGGCTAGATACCTACAGTGGAACATTCAAGCATACTTCAGGAAATGTTCTCAGCGAGTATAATAAAGTTATTTAACAGTGTGCATGCAAGCATAACAGTAAAAAAGCATGAGGAGAGTAAGCGGATTAATGGTGTACTGCCTCATCTGTGGCTATCTAAACTTCTTTCAAAAAAAAAAAAAAAAAAATCCCACAGTACTACCTTAAAGGAGAATTTTCATAAAGATTGTGGCTCATATCCTAAGATTTTTTTTACATGTGGCAGAGAACTTCGAATTTTTAACTCCTGAATATTAACTTTGTTCTATACACAGCTTTCACACAGAGCTCCAATCTGTAGCCACAGCAGCTACAACACCATCAAATTTTAACTGCAAGCTACATGTCCTTTTACAGACCAAGTATAGAAGTGGAAAAGTAAAAACCAACAATATCATACCACTGCTGTGTATCAGAGCTTGCGAGAGTGCAAAGCCATTAAAAACCAGTTTGGCTGAAATCAGAGGATGTGCTACGAGAGGTACCTTTGCAGTCGGAATATCTACTGATACAAAACAAAGCTGACATATTGTTTAAAACATAGTCTCCCAGACACGACAGAGGAAGCTTCTCTATTGCATCCTACTTAACTGTTTAGGAACCCCTCCCGATGCTGGTGTCCACATCTGTTAGCTACTGGATAGCTGCATTTGTATGCAAGTATGAAAATGTACTTGAGTATTTATTTGTGTTCTATGAGTTCAGAAAACTGGCTTCTATTCAGTTAATATTCTATAGCCAGCCCACAGAAGCTCTTAAGGGCCAATTATCAAATTTTCAAAAAATTTAGAAGCTGATTATTAAACACAGGCATTGCTGAAGATTGAAGTACATAAACTGCTAATTAAACAATATTGGAAAGAAAGGTAATAAATATCCCAGAATGATCATTTCCTAGTAATTCTTACTGCATATCCTATTATGTACTCAGAGTACCTCTGTTATCTGTGTAGTATATTAGCTACTGATATGCAACCAGGCACCTCTTCCTAACCCCACCTTCAGTGATACCACTCAGTAGCTTGAATGGGCCACAGCAGAAGCATCGATATCAACAAAACTGCAAACACCAAAGACCAAGGTTTATTTGTTCTGATGATAGCCCATGAAAGTGATGTCTTACTAAAGTCTTACAGAAGTGACTGGAGATTCAATAGCACAGATAAAAAGTGTGCCATGCCTGTAGACATTACACTGGGAACTGCACTGAAAAAATATCAAGGATATTTTCTTCTGGGATCAAAAAAAAAAAAAAGTTTCAGCAAACAGCTTGCTTATATTGATGGCTGACAAGTAAGGTTTTGAGATCTGGTGGTGTTTACTTTGGTCTTTACATAAATGAATCTATCAACCAGCTTCAAGAGGTAGACCTACTCTCCTTTGTCAGTTGCAATCACATGTTGCTATGGAAACAGGAGTTTGACAAAACCAAAAACTTTCTGATTGTAATTATTGTATTATCAACTGCAATATAATTGATGAATGGAATGTGTGTTTTAATATGAGTTGTCTTACATATTATATGGGTGACATTGACTATGAACTTATGGATGTGTTTACAGGTACACTTTCTATTCTGGACAGCCAGTTGTTACATAGGTACTAGTATGTCACCCTTCCCAAGCCAAGAGGTGGAGAGTCTGACTTTCCTACAGAATCACATGAAACTATACCTCCTCTCACATCTCTACTGCTCTTTAAATCTTTCTGTCCTTAATGAAAACCATCCCAGTTTCAGTACTGAAAAAATTTGCCTCTGCAGCATTTCTTTTGCATCATCAGTGACTGTCACCAGATGGCAGCAGGGCTGGGTATGACCCTGGGCCGTTAGACAGATGCAGAGGAGGATCAGAAATTCCTGAGCCATAAGCATAGCAATAAATAAATTAATAAATAAATAATAAGTAAAACAACCGAATCTGTTCATGAGACAACTGAAGAATCCCACACTTTTCTGAGTAACTTTCTTCATGGCAAACAATTTTATCCTTAAAGTCAAAGTGCACCGGTGTGCTTCACGATTGCCTCAAAAGCTTATTAAAAGTAGATTCCTGAGCTAAGCCTCCAGAGACTCTGGTATTTAATGAGGCTCAGGAATCAACATTTTAAATAAACGCCCCCAAGTATCTCTGAAAGCAGGGTGTGGCTTGAAACTCAGTGAGAAACGCAGTGTTATGGCACACTCAACATAAGCACGGTAGGCTATCCCTGCTCCCTACTGCTCTCCCAAGCCCACTCTGATTCCACCAATCTGCTATATGAAGCTATCTTCCTGTCTCTCTGGCTTTCTTTTCATCTGGCATAAGCCTCACCTCACCCACCCACTAATCCCCAACAAAGTTTCTCTGTTCCTAGCTTAAAAAAAAAAAAAAAAACTCCCTAGTCAAGAGGGACAGCACCAGAACAGAAGCAAGGGGAGGTTCCCTATGACTTGGCTTGAATCTGGAACACCTTTTTCAAATGCTCATGAACCATCTGCTAAGTTGGCTTAAGACTTTGCCAGGGATGGACACTGAGCTAACAATCTTCCATTTCCAGATTCTGTGTATCCTCCACTGTGAGGGCTGGGCTCGGAGCCCAACTCTTTCAGCTAGTGGAGCCGCCTCTATTGGATGTCTTCTAGCATCTGTCACCGTTATTCTCTCTCTCCAGGCCGGGAGAGATCTTCCTTTTCAGTTTGAACTTAAAGTAAAATAATAACATTTCTGATTATTCTCTCTTTGGGTGTCTCCAAAACTCTAATTAATTCTAGCTAATGGAATTCCTGAAAGTATCTCCATAGCATATGCTTCCTGAAAATTCCTAGATGTGTATTAGCCAGGCCCTTTCATTTATGTGCCTTAAGCATTGTAATGTGTACTCGCCCGTGTGTGAGAGTTGCCGAGATGGTGGGCAAATCCACACAAAAGAGGAAGAATAGATGAATGTTTTTAAAAATTATTTTTACTCTTCTTAAGCTATTTGTAATCTAACTATATAAAATATACTCTTTATTCACTTACATACCATGTCAAAATTTTTTAAATAAGAAAAAGTATACCTTTGCTTAAGCCACTTATATTATAGAACATTAACTGAACTATATCTATCAAGCCAAACCAAGGAAACTAACAGTAAGTGAAACATGATGAAGAGTCACTTTGGGGGGAGTTGGTACAGTGCTTGTCTACATGCACAAAGCCCTAGGTTTCATCCTCAGCACTGCATAAACCAGGCATGGTGGCATGTACTTATGATCCTAGCACTCAAAAGAGGCAGATTGTTGTCAGTTCTATATCAAGTTCTTTTCTGGGATGCAGAGGGTCTCACAAACCCTGTTTTTGAGAGGGAAAAAACATCTATGAACCACATTCCAATGTTGCTGTGGGGACACCAGGAGAAAGCACAGCTTCAGCTCCTTAGACACTTAGGTGTCCCCAAGACAATCTTGCAGAAACCAATCAATGAAACAAGAATCAATGAAACAAGAGTTTTATAATCACTACACAGATGCAAATGCTCAGTACTTACTTCAGTTGAGAATCTGCTTTTCTCTGCTAAGTAACTTGTCACATTCCTGGCTTTTAAGAGGTCCACAGCATCCTTGGCAAACTGTCTTTCTTAGTGAGTCTTTACACACCACTGTGATAGAACTGTTCAACTGAAAATATTCTGAGCATGATTTTCCAGGAAGTTGGTAATAAAGTTCTGCAACAAAAACGTGTTTCAACATTGAAAACTCAAATCTAGCACCCAGTCTTGGGGAAGAGGCATCAACCTTCAACTAAACACAGGATGCTTAAGAAACTATCCACTAAGCCGTACTGCTCTGAGCCTAACACAGTACAAACAGCAAAGTTAATTAGTACTAAAAATGCCCCTTTAAGAAAACCCTTTAGATTTCCAACAACAGAAGCAATCTCTCAATGGTTTCTCCTCTTCTTTGTCTCATTCATTATCTCTTCAGTTATTCTTGACTTCTGATGAGGAAGGTAAGGCAGGAACCCTTCCTGAGAAGTGTAAATACAGTATTCTTTAGCATACAACACATAACAAATTTTCATTTTGAAGATCTCTCATATCTTTTGGGTTTTGAAAATGCTTTCTATGCTGTAACTTGATGACAATGACCAGAATTCAGCCCAAAACAAGTATCTATTCAGACAATCCGCTCTTCTTACATCTATTCAAACAGTTATCAAGCCCTGTTGTACTTTAAGCACTGAGTAAATAAGGGGAATGAAAGATGCAAATACACATCACATTCCTTTAGCAAATCCCCAGGTTAAAGAAGAAAGCAGATGAAAGGACAGTGGTGGTACATGTCTTTAACCCCAGCATTTTCAGAGGCCAGCCTGGTCTACAGAGTTCCAGGAACAGCTGGCGTTTCACATAGAAACCCCATCTCAAAAACAAACAAACAAACAAACAAGCAAACAGAAAAGAAGAGAAGGAAGTAGACACATAGATAGAAGAACTGATACAAGAATGGAAAAAATGGGTAAACATAATTCAGGGGACTCTGATTCAGGATTAAGAAATGATCAAGAAAAATGAATGAGAAAGGAAGAGGGATCACTAGGAGAATCAGTCTGGGTTGAAGAGTTTAAGAGTTAAGAAACAAGCCGGGCGATGGTGGCGCACAGCACACGCCTTTAATCCCAGCACTTGGGAGGCAGAGGCAGGCAGATTTCTGAGTTAGAGGCCAGCCTGGTCTACAGAGTGAGTTCCAGGACAGCCAGGGCTACACAGAGAAACCTGTCTCGAAAAAAACAAAAAAACAAAAAAAAAAAAAAACAAAAAAACAAAAAAAAAAAAGAGTTAAGAAACAGCAACCAACTCAGCATAAAATGAGTGGGGAGGGGTCACCTCATGCAACCTGATAAGACTAACATGTATCACACAGAGCATCTTGGGTCCTTTGCCCTTGGAGTAGTGAGTCCTACCTAGTTTTCAGAAAGTCTATTGGTGCCTCCATGGAGGGTAGACTTTGACAGTAAAAGACAGGTGTAGGAAGCTCATAGTGGTTTCCATAGCTCAGGGAATGGTCTGTTGCTGTGAAATTAGGTGACAGTCATAACAATGTAGATGGGAGACAGATATAAGGAAAAATCATGAGGGTAGACTAGTGGACATAGGTGGTGTTAGATGTGAATAGCTCTGGTGGTAATGGTAATGATGCTTCTGAAAATGACTCCCACTTTATGATCTGAATGACTGGGGTGGGAGTAATGTCACCCACTGGGATGAAAAAATATAGAACTGGAGAATGACTTATCCATTTACTTAATATCTGAGTACCTCAAGTTGGTCTAGGTATTATGAGCATATTAGGAGAAAATAATTGCGTTTTATATACTAGTGGGGGAAGTCACACAGTAAACCAATAGAATACTGTATAAACGCTGGTATATGTTCTTTGAAGAAAAGAAAGCCACAGAAAGGAAATATAAGAGTGATATTTAGAAAACAGAGCCGGGTCCAGCTTGTTCTCGGGCAGCTGCCATGTTCCTGCAGCTCCTCGGCTCTGACGGGGCTCTGGCTAGCTAGATGCACAGGTCCTGGCACCTACAAGACACCAGCGTGGGGGATGGCTCTGCCAATCCCCCACACTGCATCCACAAAGCTCTGCTGAACCCCAGACAATATCTGCCATCCTCACAGTACCCGGTAGAAATGAGACTCTTAAAGCTTAATGATTATCTGAAGGATTTATATATTTAGAAATACTCAATCAACAAGATGCCCACACAATTAGAGTTGTTACTCAATATCTAACCTTTTAATAATAGTTGCTACCCAGGACAGCTTTCGACCCATCCGTGGTTTTCCATGGCTGATAGCCTCCTTCTTCTCCTCCCCTTTCTCTTTTTCTCCCCTCCCCTTCCTCTCTTTCTCTCCCAGCTCCACCTCCTCTTCTACTGCCTAATCACAGAGCTCCACTGCGAATACAATGTAGTAGAATAAGTATCCTGCTACAGGAAAGGCCCATAAGACCTTTCTAGGGAGTTATGAGCAAGGAGACTAACTGAAGAGTGCTGAGGCAGACTGAACCTGTGAGGATGAGATTGTGTTGAATTGCGAGTCACTCTGTCCAAATGGAGATCAGGAAGATCCAGGCTAAAATATGGATTTGAAATTATCATTATATCAGAGTTTCCCAAGTCTTGACATGGAGAGGGCAGCTTGGGAGATAAACCTAAGTGAGGATATAATAGGTCAAGTTTATAAGGGGCAAAATATTAACACTTATGGAACAAAGAAAAGACACAGTGAAAGAAGAAAAAATGGGATTCGCTGTTACACAGCTGCTGAGGCACAAGGCACCACTCACCATTTTAAATGCAGCAGCATCCTTACGACGAACATGTGCCCCAGAGATCAGCAATTAGCAGGTCACTGGTGGCTGTAGCTAGTGCGGCCTCCAGAGGGGGGTGGGGGTGGGGGTGGGAATTGAACAGCAGTGATGTGAAGGCAGGGGAGGAGTGAAAGATGCCAGTGAAAGATGCCTTCTGAGCTGTGTGAGAGCAGGGCAGAGGTTTACAAGAAGACCAGAGCTGGCCAGTCAGAGAGGATGAACTGAAGCCATGCTTTCTGACAAACAGCCTATTACTGGAGCAGAGGACATGCTCACTGTGCCTGCTAATCATGCACACAGCACAGGATCCTGGGAACCCATGACCCAACTAGAGCCAGCCAGAGTGGCAAAGCTAGGACACCTACCATTTCCTCCTCAGATGGATCTGTAAAAAAATTCAGGAAACTATCCCCGAATATGTATATGGAATCACATTTAATGGGAGATATTATAGGCACAAGATAGCATGGAGGGGCTTTGCTATGGAAAGGGGGCTGGGAACCTATAGCTAAGTTTGCAGGTGAGTTTACATTTAGGTGTTGCATCCTCTAAGGGAAAACTCATTCCTCCATTCAGAGAACACTGGCCTCAGGAATTCAAGGTCATGTTTGGTTGCATGTATCAAATGAGGTAAAGGAAGTGAAAACCTAAAAGGTGCTGGAGACAAGAGCCCAATGAACTGAGAGACACTAACCAAGCACAGTAACAATATTAAAAAAAAAAAAAAAAAAAAAAAAAAAAAACAACAACAAAAAACAAAAAAAAAACTAGGCAGTGACAACAGGCATGAATAACAGAAACACAGCTTTGTGAGTGAAAAATCCTACACAAATGCTGTGATTGCAAAGACCAAACGACTGATGAGAACTTCAATGATGTGGAATGTTGCACACCCAGAGACAAATTATCCTGTGTCACATTCAACTCCTTCATAGCCACTTACCACTTGCCTCTGTACATGTGACCTACCATCTTTGTGACTACTGAGTAGATTTTTAGAACACAGGAACAGATCCATAGCTTTCACCGACCCAATGGCTACAAATGTTGTCAGATGGTATCTGAGGCCTACGGCCACTTTGACACACCCACCTACCTGATGTCCCCACCAAGGTGAAGGTGCCTTAACCTATGGCTTTCTTTGTTCTGTTATTATAAAAACTTCATAAAACTTTTGCTGTGTTAGAGAATGGAATTTGAGGTTACCCGATTCTGTGTTCTTGTTCCATGGTCACTCATATTTGGCTCCAGAATAAGCTACCTCTTATCTCCTTTGAGGATAAAGCTATTTCTTATTCCTATGGTTTAAACAACAAGTCCTGAAATATCAGAATGAGGGACTTCACTGCAAGCAAAAGAGAAGTAAAGCCTGGGCTAATCAAAGGCAGTTTTACATAGCACGGCAGGCAATAAACATATCACAGGACTTTATTTCAAAGGGCAACAATAAAAATAGACTCTGAGGGTTTTTAGATAGATCTAGCAAGAGAGAAAAACCATGTCTATTTCTGAAATTAGGTGATGTGGAAGGCTCTGTAATCTCAGAGACTAAGTCCACTTAGGATACAACTTGATCACTTCCTCCATAGCCCCATTCATATACTTCCCTGACACAACCATCAAGTCTGAGATTTGATTGTATAGAATGGTGCTTCAGTTTCTTGGAAAGATGGTAACCTCTGAATTTCTGTAAGCAAACCCCTGGGCACTGCAGGCTAAACATACCCTGCCTTACTCTAAGCTATCCACAGAACATACACACTAGTCTCCTTCTCCCCAACTGTTCTTGTATGTGGACCTCTCCTGGAGCCAGGAAAACTATACACATAGAAATGTGAGGGAGTAAAGAAGCAAAAGAATCAAGTTTTAAAAGGCTGCAATTAATGCAATCATTATTATTATTATTATTATTATTATTATTATTATTATTATTATTATTATTATATTAAAATGACACTCAAAACAGCTTTCATTTTAGACTCACCTCTAAAAGTTCTACACACTTCCAACCCATATTCTGAAACCCAACCCAATCTCTGTCTCTCATCCCAGTCCCATCTCTTCATTAGATGCCTAAGTTATAAGTTCCATACTGTCTTTACACCTTTCGCCTATTCTAGCCCATGCCCTGTGGATTTGATCACAAAACAGACTACCATTACCATTAACATAAATTCAAATTCTAACATGGTCTATAGACTGCGTGGGTTTCTAACTTGTCTGTCAATACATAAGCAGACCATAGTCTAACTTCTCAGTCTAACTCTGCCAACCTTAGACTTACTCAGGTCCTCTAACAAGGCTGATTGATGATTGATTGATTGATTGATTTTACAGTGCGCCTTCCATGTTTGAGTTAGGGATCTCCTATCACACCACACTTAGTTTTACTGCACTCAATGTCCATGCTGTTACCCATATTGTCCAGGACAGACAGCATGTCCTAGTCACAATAGCTCCAGCACCACGGACAGTGCCAAGGGCGCTTCTGTTGCATTCAATGGCTATTTAATTGCATGACATCGCATTTAGGAAAAACAGCAAAAGTTGGCAGTCGTGATGCACACCTGTAATCCTAACACCCACACAGGAGGATCATCACAAGTTCCAGGCCAGCCTGAGGTATACAGCAAGACCTTGTCTTAAGAAAGAAATAGAAAAGTAACAAAAAATAGCCAACATGTTTAGAGGAGAGAATAAAGCAAGAGTAGGAGAGGAAAAGGAAGATGAATGATGGGGCAGAGCCTTAAAAGGTGGGAGGGAGACAATAAGAAAGAATAATGAAGTCAAAGGCAGAAAGAACAAAGGCTATGCTGGGAACGGTTGTGTGGACCTCTGGAAAGTGAGAGGAGTAACAACAGAACATTAACTGACCTCTGGGTACCACACCCTGTCCTGTCTGAAAGACACAATCTTCTTCATACCTCACAGTTCTCTACATGCTATCATCTTACAGAAAAGAATGCTGAGTCACTGTGATGTTGGGTAACTCTCCTGACACTGTGAAGCCGCATTTGAACCCAGGATATATACACTGCCTAGCACATGTGTTCTTTATTGGAGATGTTTATCAAAGAAGTATTTACACATACTTGGAACAAAGGCAGATCTGAGGGTAAAATGTTCCACACCAGTATCATACTTGAACATGTGACTTCCCTTCCACATGTGCACACTTTCACATGTTCACATGTTCCCTTTCACTTTCAGCTCTTGCTACTCCAACATCCCAACCTAAATTTCTGTTTTTGTTTTTTTGTTATTGTTTTTTCGAGACAAGGTTTCTCTGTGTAGCCCAGGCTGTCCTGGAACTCACTGTGTAGACCAGGCTGGCCTCGAACTCAGAAATCCGCTTGCCTCTACTTTCCAAGTGTTGGGATTAAAGGTGTGCGCCACCACTGCCCGGCCCAATCTAAATTTCTACTTGACTGCTCCTCTGAGAGAAAGCAGAATTACCTGAAGTTAATAGGAGCCAGAATCATGAAATGGGACATGAAGCAGGATGACCCACTCCTCCCCAGCTCCTCCAGGGTACTCTGAAGAATGTGGGCCTAGGCTAGGGACTGAAGATATGTCTATATTGTGTGTTGCTCTCATTACCCTGCACTACAGATCCATGGAGATGGGAGCAGAGCTATGTATAGCACTCTACTACCCAACACTGACCTTTCTCATCTTAGCAATACTGTCAAAGTGTTACCTCCTGTGAGTGCAGGTATGTAGTACATATGGCCCTCAAGCAAAGCACCTATCAGGACCAAAGAGAAATTCTTCAATTGACATTACAAATGGGGCTGGAGCTACAATATTTGTTGCACTATTTTACACTGGGGAAAAACAAAATGTGTTCCCTAGTCTTTTCCAAACTTCTGCAACAATAAAACAGCTTTGTCATAATGGTTAGCATTTGCAGATGTAGAAAAGGAAGGCTTCTCCTCCAGCTGAACAAAAACTCACACAGTGGCTATTATGCCTCAGGTTCCTGCATTTATATAAGTCTTCCCTCTCCAAACAGAAGCAAAGTAGTTAGAAGCAGAGTCCTTTGAAACCTTCCTTAACCTCCCCACTTTGTACTAGGCTTTTATTATGAGGCTTTGCAAATTTCATCTATGATAACCATCATATCCTATGGCACTGCACACACACGCGTATGCATATGTACTTCTTGTGCATGTAAGCATCAAAGTCAGTACCCTTTGATGAAGGCAGATTTTTCACAAGAAATTAATTTTAACTGATTCAATTTGCCATCTAACAGTGGTTACCAAGGATACCAAATAGCCAGAATCACTTGGCTCTGACTTGCTTGTTAAATCAGAAGATGTTAATAAAAAAAAAAAAACTGTGAAGAATTATTACTGTCTAAATAATATGGCTAGAAATAGTGCCCCCTCCCAATGTTCCCAAGCCCTGAACTCTGCTAAAAACATCCCTGTCTATAATAATTGCCAAGATAGTGCAAACAGTTTTCTAGCGTTTGAAATTGAGTGATTAATATGCAAGAAAATGACCATTAATGGTTTCACTTTCATTCACTCCTGATAAAGCACTGGACTGAGAATGGCCACTGATTTGATCTCCTTATCTATCGCAAAGCAGACGATTCTCACCATGGCAGTTAATTGAGCATTTGGGTAATCTCGCTGAGTCTGCTCTAATTCAAACAGCCCATATCTGTGTGTTTAGTAATATGGGCAAGCATTTAACAGACAAGCCTAGAACATGTTTTTGAGGGCAGACAATTAAAATAAAAACACTCAAAACAACCCCCAAAAGCATGCAAAAGACCAGGAGCTGTCTATCCAGTGTCACAGTAAAGAGGAATCAAAATTTCAGTTATTTTCTTTCTAAAAGACACAGCCATGCTTCTTATTAATAAGTGCATTTCTGTACACTTAAGAATATGAAGCTCTGTCATTCACTTTTAGTAACATGTGCTACTTGGTGGTGTGCCCACACTTTGTTCATACTATCTTTTCCAAAAATGGTTAATTGTTACAGTTGTCAGAATCAGCCAATTTTCTGTTTTACAGTTGTTAGTTCTGGGGTCATGCAAAGGTTTTATATACCTTAAATATGACAGAAATGGGTAGTTGCTACCCAATGTGTTTCTCCAGTTTTACAAAACAGCAGACATTATTTGTATCTGACATGGCATCTCTCAAGCCACAAGACTTCATTTCTCCATGTCCCATAACTAGGTAGGGCTATGTGACTGAATGTGATCAAGGGATAAAAGCAGGAAGTGGAGTGGGACATTCAGAAAGGTTTTTTCATCTTTGCAAAAAAAGTAGGCTAGAGCCTGAAGAGATGGCTCAGCAGTTAAGAGCATTCGCTTCTCTGTAGAGGACCCTGGTTTCATTCCTTGCTAGCATCCACATGGTGATTTATAACCATCCTTAACACCAGACCTCCACCCAAGGACTCTGCATCAGTGAGTGCATAAACACTTTACCACAGTGCATGGTGCTAAGGCCCAGTAAGCATCATTGTCATTGTTATAATTGTTGCTATCAGCAGCATCCTTATCACATTCAGATACTGGCTTTGCTTCAGAAGGTATTTTCAGAAATAATGCTGGGTTTTTAATCACATGCTTTCTTGGCACCACCTGGGATGACAATGTTTGTTTCTCCAAAAACTTAGCTATCATGAATGAGATAGCTTTTCACACCCACTGCAATGACTGTACTAAAAAAGATAGGTAATGACAAATGTTGACAAGGCTTTGTTGAAATGAGAATCCGTGTACACTACTGGTGGGAATATAAAATACTGCAGTCATCTTGGAGAACAGTTTGGCAGTTCATCAAGATGTAAAATGTAGATTTACAATATGACCCAGAAATCCTATTTCTAGGTATACAGCTAAGAGAAATGAAGAAATACATCTATATAAAAACTTTGTACCTAGGGAAGTGGGAAGAAGACCCAGTCAGTAAATTGCTTGCCATGCAAACATGATGAGTTGAATATGGATCCTCTATATCTGTAAGCTAGGAATAGCACACACCTGTAACAATACCAGGGAAGTGGAAAGGGGGGCATAGCAATGTGAATGAGAATGGCTTTCAAAGATTCATGTTTGAACACTTGGTCCCCAGTGGGTGGAACTGTTTGGAAAGGAGTTGGAGCTATGGTATTGTTGGGAGTAGGTTGTCACTGGGAATGGGATTTGTACTTTCAAAATCCCACACCATTTCCAGCTAGCTCTCTAGTCTTATGCTTGTGGCTCGGATGTAAGTTCTGAGTTACTGCTCCAGCACTATGCCAGATTGCCTGCCGTGCTTCCTGTCCTGATGGTCATGGACTCCCCTGTAATCCCCTATTAAATTCTTTCTTATATAGGTTTCCTGGGTCATGGAGTTTAGTCATGGCAAAAGAAAAGCATCTAAGACAAGGAGGATCCTTGGGGCTTGCTGGCTAGTCGGTCTAGTTGAACCTTAAGCTATGGGTTCAGTGAGAGACCTTGCTTCAAAAAACAGGGTGGAGAAGAATAGGAAAAGACATCTGATATTTTCCTCTAGCCTACACCTGCATCTGTGGCCACATACCACCATGCATTTTTACACATATATAGATGCACAAAAATACATACACGAATTGTTTTTTAAAACTTGCAAAAGAATAAAGTAATTAGTAAAAGCCCCTTGCACGTAAATGTTCTAAACAGCACTGTCAGTAATACCACCAAAACAGATAAGTGAAACACAATACAGCCATAAAATGGAATACTACCAGCAAGAAAAAGAACTAATGATACAGAGAACATGATTGGACCACAAAATTACATTCATACAACCCTACCACAGCAAGCTCTTGTGTAATAAAACATCATTTATCTATAAGACACATCCAGAAAAAGGAAATTTAGAGACGAAAAGTTGCTTCGTGGCCTCCTGAGGTGGGAATTAGCAGAGCACATATATGAGGAGCTTTTCTGGGGTCATGGGAACTTTCTAGAACTGATGTATGGTGATGCTTGAACAACTGTAGACTTATGGGGAAAAAAACTAACTTGTATACTTAAAAGGGATGAAGTGCATGATGTGGAAAATATGCCCTAATGAATATTTTTTGTTTGAGATGGGGTTTTACTGTGAAGCCCAGGTTAGCTTCAAACTCATCTATCATAACCTTCTTGTCCTCCGCCTTCAAACTGCTGGGATTACAGGTATGTGGCAGCATGTTCAGCTGGACATAAGCATTCCCTCATTTGAAGTTCACATACCCTCTATATGATCTGGCCATGTGCTTACCAGTTTCCCAAATGTTTCCTAAACATTACTTTTTTCTTGCAATAAAAACTTCCGAAAGTACGTCAGACTTAACTGCTAATTTATTTTGTCTATTTGACATATTAGTGCAGTAGCTTTCCAATACTGATTTTCTTGGGTTATAAAGTCTTAGTAAACTGTCGTACACATTTAATTGTTGCTCCACTAATTAAAAGTTTATGGCTGGTAAGCCTTCATTGTTTATCATATTACTTATGAATAATAAATAGGTTTTACATAATGCCACACTTTGCATACAGTTTGTTAGAGCAATCATAATTCAATTAGCATGGAGCTTTGTCAAAAGAACAGATAAAGACAACATAAAATCCACGGATAAATATTTTTTACTTATTAATTTAATATAGTTAATGAAACTCTCTTCTGAACACTGAGCCAGGCACTATTTCTCTTCGACAACTCCCCATGCATCAGTTATTATGAAGGCCGCTGCTTGCCAGTGCTGTCCTGGAGCCTCTTTGGATCTAGCCTGCTGACAGTCCACCATCTAATCCCCAGCATCCTAAAACATCACTGTCTATGTGCAATGGTGCTCCCAACTTAACCTCTCAGTTCCCATAGACTAAAGCACTGGGCAGACAGCTATGCCTGGGTTACTGAAACACAAAACTATAAAAATTAAAAGATTAAAAATATATAATGGAAGAGAACTGTGACTTTAATCTCCATCAGTTTGCTGAGTGAATCCTCTCAAACTGAACCTGTAGAGATTAGATTAGGAGAAGAGAAGGCTCCAATAATCCACACACTGTGGGTTAGAATCAATGGGTGGTGTTTTTGTTTGTTTGTTTGTTTTTACCAAGAACATAGAAAGGAACACTTTGGGGGAATTTTCTGGATCTCTTTGTAGACTCTCTATGAAACAGATTGACAATGTGATAAATTTTGCTACCTCAAAATTAAAGCAATATGCAAAAAGGACTTTTAAAGCCCTAGAATAAAAACGACCTATAAATTCTGAATATTACAGTAATGTGAGATCCACAGCCACAGTTCAGGAAGAAGAGACTGAAGAAAGGCTGGCAGTCTCGTTTCTTCATTCCCTTGGAGATGATCCAGGGAGAACCTTAGCGCAAGTTCAGCTATGTTAACATCTGACATTCATAGTTTTGAAAAGATATCATTGAAAATATGTTCAAGATTCTCTGAATCACTTTACTTCCCAAATAAAATATTAAGTAGTTTTCATGTGGCTTCCACAATCCAGTCAAATCCATTCTGTGTTCCAGGAATATTTCTGGCAAGTTAAAACACATTCCAAGATGACTGATAGCTGACAAGTCTCAAGCAGTCATGCTCTCCTCGAACTCTGTGGCCTAGAGTTCTTGCAACCATGTGTACTGTATGGTTATCCTAAGTGATGAACAGATGGTCATCACGTTACATGCTTAGTAACAAAGAAGGTTCTCCTCATTGCCAGGATACCATAGCTACATCCTAAAGCTACAATTTCAACAAGAATTTGTGTATAATTTGTATGTAAGTATGGGTCTGTACTTCATAATCTAATGTTTAAAAAACCCCACTGGCCTTTTTTTAAAATCAATTTTATATAATAAATGCATTGGGATGTCTGTATTTCCTTTCCTAATATTTGATAAAAATGTGGATATATTTTTTAATTGGGCTGCGAAAGTCATTCACCTCATCAAGTCATGAAGGCCACTGATACATGCTCTTTACAGTGCTGACAGCTCACAGACTTGGGAGCACAGATTATTGAGGTGTCCTGATGATTCCGACACAGTCCATGAGGGTTTCACTTGAATTGTCAAGGATGCCCTGGGTTGATTCTGACATTCAACCCAAACAGAGAAGCACTCCACAAACCCCTTGTATGGCGCTATTCTAACTTCTTCCCAATAGCCCTGGACACCTGCAGCAGGTGTCCTATACATCCATGAACTTGATGTATTTAAAATTAATTTTGTTTCTATTTCACACAAAAGAATTCCCAACTTCCAGTACTAAGCCTGATACATCATGTGACCACCCTCCTAGTGGCAGCCACCAGACACTTAGACATCACAAGCCCTCTATTTTATATCAATGAACTGGCTATTGTATCTCTTAAGATATTTTTTAAGGTGTCTGTCTTCTGACTTAGAAAGGCCCTTCAACACTTTTGCCTGATTAAAAACTAACTTGTTGATGTTTTCTCTATCCCCTCCCCCAGCTTTACCTCTCTCACTGTATGACTGACCACACCACTGCTCCACACTGCCCAACCTTGTCCCAATATTCAACCATTCTATAGGCTGCCTTCCCAGTTCCTGGCACAGTTCACTTGCTGGCTTATTGTTGTGCTCCCTAAAACCACTTTCACCACAATTCCTGGTTAATTCTTTACCTGTGTACTCATGACACTTCCAAAACCTTAGAGCAGTGCTTCTCAACCTTCCTAATGCTGCAACCCATTAATACAGTTCCTCATGCTGTGGTGACCTCCTGTCACACAGTTGTTTCATTGTTACTTCACAACTGTACTTCTGGTGGTCTTATGAATCATATGTAAATATCTAGTAGCAGGATACCTGATATGAGACGCCTGTGAAGGGGTGGTTTGAACTCCCAGAAGGGCTGTGACCCATAGGTTGAGAACCACTGCTCTAGACTCAGTTCTTTGAGCTTTTCTCTTTCAATAATTAGCCTTCCATCCTGTCTTAGAACCTTATACGGTGAAAATGCCCTGGATCCTGGTCTCACCAACATGGCAGCACTTTCATCATCCTGATAATTAAAATCTCTTCCTCTCCCCTTCTTTAATGCATTTCCAATAGCCATCCCCCGGCAGAGCCTATGACTGTTTAATCTCCCTTATCTTTAATTCCCCTCTTGTATGTTTGTATGTATGTATGTATGTATGTATGTATGTACTATGAGGTGTCTCCCATAGACTCACTATTCAGCTGGGGATGACTTTGAATTGATACCTGCCTCCACCACCTCCCAGATACTGAGATGACAAGCTTTGTGCCCTATGCCCAGTCATACAGTGCTGGGAATCATGCAAGGTTTTGTGCACACAAGGCAAGGACTCTAGCAATGGAGCGACATTCCCTGACCGTCCTCAATCCTCTTACATGTGCACTTTTCTCTCCTTGTTCTAATGAAATTTCACTCACTCTAATCACTGCATGCTATGCCCTCCCAACATTTTTGCTACACTTTCATTTTTAGGCATACTGACAATGCCTGTTTAGACACAAGTATCAGGGAAGCAAGATGGCATAGAGTAACAGAGCTTGCTGCCAAGCCTGATGAACCTCAGGACCCATATGGTAGAGCAAGAGGACCAACTCCCAAAAGTTGTCCTCTGACTTCACATGAACATTGTGGTACATGTATAAATGTCACACATATACCCACACAAAATAAAAATGTAAGAAACATGACCATAAAGCCCTTCCTTGTCTACACAAACATAGCTGGATGTGATAGGAGGGTCCCACATACCCACATGGATACACTTCACCCAATCCCATGGCACCAACTTGAGAATGGCCTCAGTATTAGCCAGCAGTCACTGTGTCCATCCACTCGCCCATTCTCCTAAGTAATCAGTATCACACTCCTGTTTTCAAACTGCCAGCACTTCTGACCCTCAGTCCCTCTCAGAAGCTTTGCTTCCTCGTTCACCAAGAAGGCAAGAATAATCAGAAGACAAATGATTATGGACTCCTTCCCCACATCTACCCACTGTGCCCACAGAGTCTGTCTTGACTCTCTGAGGAAGAGTGAACTGCTGAGAAGTATCATCTCCTCCCCAGCATGTCACTCCTCTCCAACGTACAAATGACTCCTTTTTTTAAAAAGTCATCTTTTGAATCTTTCCTTCTTTTCTGTTATAAAATTTGCATTTTCTTTCATTTTTCTCCTCTCTTTCTCTTTTCAAGAGACTACTTAAACATTCCCCAGCTCTGTCTTCCTTCCAAACCACTTAGCTCAGTTACCAATGAGTCTCCACATCATTTAGTATGATGGCCAGCCTGACCTCTGCCTTGATTGGCCTACTCTCTGTATTTCCTGAAGATTACCCCTATGTCCCAAGAAATATTTCTTCACATTTAGCCATGTGCTCCTATTTCTTGCCCCACTCCCTAAACTTGCCGGTCCTTCTAAATCTCCTTGTTGGGAGTCCCTCCTCTCTGATAAGTTGTGTGAGGTCTGTCTTCATTTACCCTTGATCAGTACTGTGGTCTGAGTGTTCATCCACGCCCTGCCCCCAAATTCACATGTCAAAACCTAGTCACCAAGTGACAGCATTAAGATATGAGGACTTTTAGGAGATGATTAGAACATAAGGATAAAGGGCGGGGTGTAGTCAGTGGAAGAGTCTGCATGAGGCCATGGGTTAATTCCCAGTACTGCTGAATATCAAAATAAAGGCAGAGCACACACAGGGACAGGATTAGAGTCACCTTTAAAGAGGCCGGTGAAAAACTGGGCAAAGTAACACATGCCTATAATTTCAGCACTAGGAAGCAGGGCAGGAGGATTGAGAGTCAAAGTCATCCTTGGCTACAGAGCAAAGTTGAGGCCAGCCTAGACCACATAAGACTTTGTTACCAATCAATCAATCAGCCAATTAATCAATCAAGGCCTGAGAAGACATATGGCCCATATACCATGTGAGTACACAGAGAGAAACTGTCTATGACGACCTCAGGTGATACTGACTCGTAGGGCCTTGAAGTTGACTTCCTGGCCTCTAGAACTACAAAAAATAAAAATAAAAAAGGAAACATCTGGTGTTGATCCGCCTCTCTCCCCCATCTAATTTGTTATGAAAGGATGAAGAGACTAATAGTATACACTCACCTAATCACTTGGCTTTAAATTTTACCCATGTGTCTTGAGTACCTAAGTATGTTTTTGCTGTTGAGACCTCTCTCCTAAATGTAAGGCTACCAGTCCAGCAGCCCTCCACCCTTTGTCTGGCATTAGAAACTGTATTCACTAGCCTAGATTACTCCTATCACCTAAACACTAACAGCTCTCTGTGCCTAAAACATAAACTTCTCTCAAGTCCCTCACTGGCAGCTACTTCTCCACTTATCTATTCTTCTTTTCAGAAAGGGTCTCATGTATCCCATGCTGGCCTTGAATTTTCTATATAGCTGAGAATGACCTTCAGATCCTTCTGCCTCACATTCTTTACAATGGTTCCCAGACCCTACAAACTGCCCTCCTCATCTACTTCAGTATAACCCCACTGACCCCTGGCTGATACCTGGACATGCCAGGCATGCTCCTGCACTGGGACCTTTCTGACTACCATTCCCCTGCCTGGATGCTCTTCTCTTTGATGCGTGTGCCTTACTCCTATATCTTCTGACCCTGACTCATAAGCAACTTACACTCTTTCCATTTTTTATTTTTCCTTGTAATACACAGAGGTACCTAACATACCCTATAATTAATTTACATGCAATACTTCCCTGCTCATCATGCATGTTCCATGAGGGAAGGATGCATGCTTTGTGTTTGTACATTATTTTACTGTATATACAACTGAACAGATTTATGTACAATACTCTGAACATCAAACCATTGTATGTGGTCATAGGTTACATGGCACGCTGGTCAATAAAGAAATACATATATGGCATCATATTATTATAATGAAGAGAAAAACTCGTGTCTCTTGCTTGACTACATAAAAAGGCCATGAGAATGGCCTATACCATCAGACTCGCATGAGTCTGTGTTAGCAAAACAATGAAACTGTCTAACACTGCATTTCTCAAACCATTTCCCCCATCACTGACATGTGACTGCACATACAACAGAGCCTGGCACAGTAGATGCTCAATAAATGTAATGCAGAAATGAATGACACCCTTAATAACCTGGGTACTCAATGTTCACCTTGATTCCAGAATGATCTAACTAAATGGTGAATCTGAGCTAGGCACGGCCATGCATACCTGTGGTCCCTGTATTCAGGTGGATAAAGCAAGAAGGATGAAATAAGTTTAGCGCCAGCATGGGACACACAGTTCCAGGCCTGCTTTGGCTACAGTGCAAGATCCTTCCCCCAACCCACCCACTGCCCCAAAAAATCTTCTCATGTCAGTCTTTAGATGGAAGTCCTTCAGTGGTTCGACTGCATGATGATGCAAACTGAAATGTGTTCTGAAGGCAGGCATGTCCTGTAAGTATCAGAAGCAAAGTGTGTGTGCAGCGGGTGAGTTTGCAGATATGAACAGGAGATAACCTGTGACCTGTAGGCATTCGACTCAATTACTTTTTAAAAAGTCCCCGTTACTTGGTAGTTCCCATATAGAGGAGGAAAAACCATCTCCACAGCATGGCTTTACAGACTGTGTGTCCATGGACCAGATGACTGTAGTGCAACCAAACATGCAGTCATTTCATTGTTGAATAACCAGGAAAGGTAGCAAGATGTCACCATTGGCATTGTCAGAAATTATATCTGGAACCCAGATGTTTGAACCAGATGTCTAAGCTTGCTAAAGGCAGTTTTTACAACTAGATGAGGTAATTATATTTGAGTTTCAGAGTGACATGACTGGGAATCTAAAATAGGAATCATTTAACAAAAGATTTCCTATCTGTCAGGACCTTTCTTACCTCGGACAGGAAGAAACCTGTCAACCAGAACATGTCTCCCAAGAGGACACAAAAGACTTGAGAAGCTGCACTACAGAATTCCCCTGCTGAAAACTTCCTGCCTTACTCTGCTGAGATGGATCCTTTGGGCTCACAGCAGGTCAGAGTACTTTCAGGTTTCCTGTCAGTACCAAAGCCCACCTAACCCCAGCCTCCCTAGAATCTGACAATGGTTCCCCAAGGACTTCTGTGATGGACCAGTGCTTACTACGATAGTCTCTCAGTCTTCCCAGCATGCACTTCGCTTGCTTACTATTACAGAGGATCCATTCTCTCCTGTTTTATGGGCTTTGAAATTTCCTAGAATGCTCACCCCACCCACAAACAGACTTCCCTAGGAAGCATTTAAAGACCCAATCTAGTCAGCTAATTGCTTCTCTTTTCCTGCACTGCATCCAGAGCATGGCTCTGTTCATGCCTTTATTTTATTAATTGCAGTTATTATTTTATCTCAGTTCCATAGGGGCAGTAAGCTTGTCTAATGTGTCTTTCAATTACTCAAGCCTAACCTGGTACATGGTACTTAGGAGGCACTCAATGAGTGTTTCTGAACTAATTTTCATTAGGAAAGAGTGATTATATCAGTGTGCTAACATAAAGACCATATGACATAAGTGAAATTGGGTGAAGTCACAGATGAATTTTATAATTCTTCATATTCATATAAATAAAAGCATTGCTTAGCATGAGAAGAGAGTATTACAATGGCAGCAAGAGGACAGGACATAAGGTCATTCTCAGTAATATACTATGTTCAAGACCAGCTTGGCCTGCTTAATACCCTGCCCTCCCCCTAAAAAAGCAAAGTAGAAAGAGAGGCTGGGGAGACAGCTCAGTAGATGAAGTACTTGCCACATAAGCAGGATGATGTAAATTTGAATCCCCAGAGCCTGTGTAAAGCCATACATGGGAGTATGTGTACTGAACAAGAAGAGATCCCATCTCAAATGAAGTAGAAGGCAAGAACAGACACCAAGGTTATCCTCTGACTTTCACACATGTGCCTGCACTCACATGTATACACATGAACACATACACATTATACATGAATGTCTGTATACATGCACACAAAGATTAAAAAACAGGATGTACAATACAATGGATTTAGTCAGACTATCTGAATTAAGTCACTATACAGTGCTCCCCCAATAAGCTAATTTGATTGCACTTTTACATTTAAATAAATGCAAATTTATAAGAAAAGCATCAAGATTACAAAACAAAACAACTAAAACCCAACAACATGCAAATGCACCTTGGCAAGAATAAACAGAAAATTCATCTGGGAGGAACTGCTTAACTAAGCCTAACGTAGTCAAAACACTCAATTCTACCAAAGACAAACTATAAATTAAAATCACCAGGTAGCTACTTCAATCCTGTTGAATCAGCAGCCTCCTGCTTATGTTGTCTCTCCCACTGAGAGTGAATTTACTGTTGAAATGTAACAGGACTAAATGACATAGGTCCACCAGAAATCAATTTAAGCTCATTATTATTTCAAAGGAAAAAAAAGCAGGGAAAGTATAGATGGAAATTATCATATTAGAAAAAAACACAGAAGCACCACTCACTGGGCATGGTGGCACCTATCCATTATCAGAAGGGAGGTAGGAGGACTGCCATGAGTTAAAAGCTAGCTTGGGCTACAGAGTGAGTCTGAGGCTAGCCTAAGCTACATAGTGAGACCATGTCTCAAAAGACAAAAGAATAACAACAACAAAAAGTAACAGAAATGAAGAAAGGGGAAAAAAAGAGACAGAAAAATTAAAAGATAAAATATTCCAAAAAAATGACAAAGTAAAAAGGTTATATTCATTCTTTGGAAGATATATAGCAATCACAACAAAAATAATAATTATAACTGGACAATAATCATAGAAATAATGGCTAACATTACTCAGAATTTATTATAAATATTTGATATGAATTATGATATACTGAGTTTCGTTGCCAACCTAATTAAATGAAAATGTAGGATGCCAGTTCAAATTGAATTTCAGAAAACAATAGCTAACTACTTTGTCTAAGTATGTCCCATGCAATATTATACGTTGTTTATCTCAATTTTAAACTGAACTGACATCTAGTACCTTACCTGGATCTTGTAATAGTAACCCAGATACTAGCAATCTATTTTACCAATGAGAAAACAAGGATACAGAGGTGAAGTAAACAGCCTACAGCTTTGAAAAGTAAAAAGACTAGACTAGAAGAGTAGACTAGAAATACTGTCTACGAGTGATTTCAATGAGTGTGTGTGTGTGTGTGTGTGTGTGTGTGTGTGTGTGTGCGTGTGTGTATGTATGTGTGTGTAACCATGGGCCACCACCGAAAGGAAAACAGGCAGGAAACTACGACCTATAATACCAGGTACCTGTACACATCAACCTGATACCTGAGTATTTATTCTGAGCAGGGAACTGTCTTAATAGGCTACTCTCATTTTATAAAATATTAATAATGAAATCTTGTGCTCAAGGTCACTGAACTAACCAGTAAGCGTAGGGTTAGAGTCTGGCTCTAATGCTGGCGTCCAGTACGCTTTGTCATACAGCTTTCCTTGGGTGGAGTCCTTTGCTTGTTTTCTTTTTCATTTTTGCTTTGCATTTAAGAATGTTTACTGCTCTTGCAGAAGTCCCAGCACCTCCATGGTGATTCACATCTGCCTGTGACTCCAGCTCCATGGCGTTCAATACTCTTCTGGCATCCAAGGTTCTTGCTTGCATGTGCTGCACATAAACTCATGTAGCACACACATAGACACAGAAATAATAAATAAATCTTTTCTTCAAAGTTGCTCCTGCCAGGGTTACTATACAACTCTTCATGTAAAGGCATGGTGACACATTCTTTAACATCAACACTTTGGAAGCTAAGGCAGGAGGATCAAGTTAGGCTTGAGGCCAGCCTCAGCCATCAGGTAAATGCAAGGCCGGGCAGCCTGTATTAGAGATCAAGAGCCTATCTTAAAACACAAACGAACAAAGCTGGTCCCCGTTGCAAATGCCTTTAATCCCACCACTCAGGAGGCAGAACCAGGAAGACCTCTGTGAGCTGGAGGCCAGTCTGGTCTACAAATTGAGTTCTAGGACAGCCAGGACTACATGGGAAGACCCTGTCTCAAAAATCAGTTAGTGCTCATGTAGCAGGCTCGCACGCACACACACACCCCTTTGTCTAGAGATACAGCTCGGTTTCTTAGTTGGCCAACGGTTTGTCTGCAAGGCACAAGATCCTGATTCCATCTCTAGGCACACAATGTCATGGGATAAAATCTATGCACTGGCATGCAAGAAGGTTTCAAATACACCATCAAAGCCTGCTTCTCTGAGTTTGTTTTGGTCTAAAGTCTTATCCGTAGTCTTTACTAAAGACATACATGAAGAAAAATGGAAATATGATGGTGCTTGCTTGTAATCCCATCTCACAGGAGAATAAGGAATTCAAGGTCAGTTTCAGCTACACATTGGCCTTCATGAGACCACCATCCTCTAAAAAGAGAAAATAAATTAAAAAGAAAAGTTATGATACATAGTGAAAGCTCCCAGGAAGATCAATCCCCACTGGGAAAACATCTGCATAATTCAAGTTGGGATTTCATTCAGAATACAGAAGCACATTCTCATACTTCACACTTACCCTCTCACAGTATGATTGCTCTCCTGACTTCGTCCCCTTTTATGCACCCTGAACTTCTGAACGGCTTCATCTGATGAAGAAATGTGTGCATATTTTTTTTCCTAGCTAATCACATGGCAACCACATCTGCTCACACACAGAGGTGCCAGCATGCTTTCTTTCCAATGGCATCACCTGTGTGCACTATCCCACGGGTGTTCCTCCACCCTCGGCTTCATTTTTCCTTGAGACTCTGGCCCACATCAAAGTCTGTGGCTTTGATTGTTTATTCTGAAAGAGGCAGCTGGCTAGGAGCCTGCCTGTGGGGCTGCACCAGGTTCTGCTTTTGTTTTTCTCTCTTGATAGTTACCTCGTGACTAAACCACTCACTGGTCTATGTAGCGGGATCCCACAGAGATAAAAACACACTTGTTTAAATAAAATATTTATGAAGAAACCTAAAATGTCACTGAAGTAAATGCAAATTAGACCTTCACATACTGTACATCCGACATGTCACTCACTCCTTGGAAGACTACTTCCCCACTGCAATTAACAGTCATTTTAAAAAATCAATCCCACTGTGCACAATCACACCAATAATTACTCCTAAAACTCCAATATTTTAAGAATGATTCTTTTTACTATCTTGGAAAGTCTGACTTAAGTGTCGTATTTAAAAACAATGGTTATAAAGCTTTCCCCTTAAAAACGATATTTAATTATTATTCTCCACACATAGCTTCTGATAAGAGATTTCACTGTCATTCTGTATGAGGCTTTAGCAGTGAAGTCCTACATTCTCGTTCTTTAATAAAATGCTATTCCAGTAAGGTTTTCCTCAATGTATTTTTTGTTTGTCTGTTTCTTTGATCCTAAGACAAGGTCTCATGAAGCCCAGACTGGCCTCAAATTCACTATGTAGCTAAAGCTGGCCTTGAACTCCTGATCTGGTGTTTCTAACCACTAAGAGCTGAGATTATAGACACATGGTGTATGTCACCACATTTAGCTTTAAATGTGTGTATTTACCTTAAAAGTGGATGGACACAATCAAGTCTCCTGATACTTATTAAAAGTTTTCAAAATAAAAACTTGGCAAAATATTGTCAAAAGTAACTTAGGAATCAACCCATATGGGTAGTAGCTATACGAAGGCATCAGTCAAATTCCTCTGGGTTTTTAAGTCATTTTAAAAATATTTTTAGAGTAATGAAACGTGAACTGAGCTGAGTTCAGTGGATTCTGCCTTTGTCTGTGGTTATAACAAGTTTTCCTCTACCTGACTGTAAATCAGAATCAACCAAGAAATATAAAGGACTATACCAATCCCAGGCACCACCACCCCTGAGACTTTGATTTAACTGGTCTAGGTTACAGCCCAGTCATTGTTAGGTTTCTGTTGTTGTTTTCTTTCTGCTGGAGTACTTAAGTGTTTCTATGCACTGGTCTGTTTCTCTGATCCTGAGACAGGGTCTCATACAGCCCAGGCTGGCCTCAATATGCAACCAAAGCTGAACACCATGGAAGTGGAGCTTTCCTTAATATAGTAGAAGTTAGCTGGAAGGTGGAGCCACTGATACTGTGACATTAAAGCTCTGCCTCACACCTCAGTTGGTAAACATTTTTTAGGACTTTCATTGGTACAGGTGATGAAAATATGCAAAAAAAACAAACAAACAAACAAACAAAAAACAAACAAACAAAAAAAACAAAACAAAAACAAAAAAACCTTCCAGAACCTAACAGTGGATCATGAGTGGAAACTAAGGTTGGATAAAGAACGCATAACCAAAATACTAAGGTGACTCTCTAACTATGCATAGTTTAACTTGCATAGTTTAACTATGCAAAGTTAACTTGCTTGGAGGGTTTAACCCACTGTGTATATTCAGAATAGAGAAACCGGGTAAAAGGATGGATATTTTCAAGTATTTGGGAAATCTCCATTGACAATGACTTTTGAGGTCTGAGTGCAGTTAGCTCTTTGGGTCAAATGTCTACACATCCATGGATTAAGCAAATGTAGATTAAAAACACTTGGGGGAAATTGTGTCTGTGTTGACCATAGACAGCCCTTTTCTTTCCATCCGTCAGTAAATAAGACAGCAGTAACAACTGACATATCATTTACATTATTAGGTATCAAAACCAACAGATTATTCAAGTGCATGGGAGGACTACAAAGGTTGAATTCAAACATTAAATCATTTTGTATGGTAGGCTTGAACATCCTCAGACTTTTGAATTGTGGGATCCCTGAACCAATGTCCTTCAGATACTGAGGGACACCTGCAACTGTGCCATGACTGACTAACATGCTACTTTGACTTAAGCCCACCTTTTTGTGTAAGCTGAAAGTGTGGCCGTGGGCTAGCATAGGTTTCTGCATTTCCCTTTCCCTATATATGCCAATCATTTTAAACAGGCGTCCTGCACCTGACTGTGCTAGTGCCTCATCTGAAGATCCTGCAAAAGTAGAGGTGCAGATTGAGTAAGTGTGGAGCAGGCCTGGGATCTTGCATGCCTATCTAACACTTGAACCCAGATGCTGCTGATGTAGGACAAATGCTTTGAGCATGTGATTGTTAAGAGTGAACCAGGTGGACCAACCTACATGAGCATGATGAATCCATGCAGCACCCCACAGAGCAGAGACCAGAAGAATAATAGAACACATTTGAAATTAGGAACCCATCCCAACATCCATTCTTATCTAGATGTAGAAACAATGCAATTGACTTCTGGTCCTTCCCTCCTAACAGCCAAAGATGCAGAATGGAGAAAAGGAAGAAGACACTGAAGATCAGTGAAGGCTGGGGGTGTAACTCAGCGGTGGAACAAGAGGCTGTGGGTTCAGTCCCTACTGTGACAAGAATAGATAAACAAGGAGACATTCAGAGCTCTCAGTTCTCTAGAAGGGAAAACCCTCAAAACAGCAAATGCATGGCACAACCAGTGAGCCCCTTGACAGTAAAGTCTCCAATTACAAACTGGGCATGGACCAATGGATGTTAGGCAATGGATGTTAGACACCATTCAGATGCAGGACGGCTTGGCTAACTAAAGAGGTGTGGCACGCTCAGTTACACACCAAAAGCTAGACACAAAAGAGAGCCTTCCTGCTTTTCCCTCCCTACTCCAAGCCTCTTCCTGAAACCTGCTGCTCAGTAAAGGGAGTTGCTCAGGTCAGAAGGCTGGAGAACTATCCTCAGCTCTTTTTGTCCTCCTGATACCTCCTGTCAACATATGAGTGGTGGTACCTTCAAAGTGGTCCATGATCATTACATCTCCGCACCTCCATTAGGACCATGCTGAACTTTGCGCCCCTTCCTGGTTTCTGAACAGATCACTAACACATCTCTCTACCTGACTTCACCCTTGCTTTTCTACATACGGTATCTTCTCAGCACAGCAGTCTGGCTGAGACTTCTCCAAAACATCTAAAGTTCGAGCCTTAATCATAGTATAAAAAGAAAAGTCTTTCTGATAGTTTACAAACCCCTACATGATTTGCTCTATCTAACCCTTCACCAGATTTCTTACCACGATCCACCTCCAGCCACACCTGAAGTTAGTGATTCTTAAATCACAGCAACAATGCTTCTGCCCCAGAACCTTTCCACATGCTCTTCCTGTTGCCTCGAGTATGCTGGCTTGAGAACCTGCTTAACGTTACCGTCTCTGAAAAAGGGAAAAAGCATCCTAGATTCTGCTGGGAATTGCTTGTTTTCTCCCTTCATAACTAAAATCTTGAATAGAGTTTGAGAAAACAGCCACCATGGGGTAGCCATGGCATCAGGCATAGAAGGCTGGAACATGGCATTCATGGGTTTCTTCACAGAAAAGGAAGTCACCCATTTACAGAGCAGACACTCTGGGGATCCATCAGGGCTGCTGTACATGGCTGTTCTGGGTCAAACTACTCAACAGCAGGGATGCTGTTCACCTAGCATTATGCAGTGCAGCGTCTTCAGCTACTCGGCTTTAGGGCTCAGAGATTAAGGGCACTCTTGGTTTGCATGAACAGCTTCAGAGGAATGGACATACACTCATGTGATTTATGTAAGAATTACTGTGAGCAAGGTGAGGAAGGGAGAGAAATGGGGAGATGTGGACTGAGCAGATGTGCCCTGCAGGAGAGGGTGGCGTGTTGAATGCCATCTTTGCCTGTAAATTCCTCCCACTTCTTAATTTCAGGGCCCTTCTCCTGTCTCAGGCTCAGGCTACGTCCTGACACAATGAAAAGAGCCAGAGGGGCAGGAGCTACCTCAAAGCCATGTGCCCTAGTTTAAGCAGAGCACAGCTTTCAGGAAGTCAGGGACAGCAAGACAGTGTCTCATTGAAAGCAATTTCCCAGCCCAAGAACCAGCGTTCCTCTTGTAAGGAGTATTCTTGGGACTCTTCCTCCAGGCCCGCCCAGTATGGGAACTGGGAGAGTCTGGGAACATGGGAAGCAGTCACTTCATTAAGAGAGAGAGAGAGAGAGAGAGAGAGAGAGAGAGAGAAACACGAACGAGAACACTGACCAGAAAGATATGGCATGTTTAAAGCCCAATTCAGAGGAGACAGGCTGCATCCCCCTTCTCTTGTAAAGCTGAAGATGACAACTTGTCTGAGATAACAAGGAAAATCTGCTGCTCAGGGGCAGGTTTCAGCGCTAACATGAGCTTTGGGAAAAGTGTGTTAATAATGGTCTTGGTCCTGATATGTAAGCACAGAACACCCACACTCAAGGTATCTTTCTGGGATGCCTGTGGGGAGGTGAGGCACTCCCATTCATATCTGCGGTCTGTGGGTCACATGCTCATCCATCAAGGAGCCACCCAGAGGCTGGACAACCAAGCCTCCTGGGAAATCACTGGAATGATCTGTATTTCTCCACTTAATTCTCCCCTTTGGAGTAAAACATTAGAGATCATTTGAGAAACTTACTAACATAACCACAGCATGAAAACTAGATCTTTTGAGTACAGAAAAATGTGACAAACTTTTAACACCTGCCTTGGCCACACACATTGAGCATGTCCTATTAAAGGTACGCTATTTAAATTGGCTTGTTCCTAGTTAAGAGTCAAGTAACTCTTTATCCCTTGTAAATGTATTTTTATATAATGAACTCGCTTGAAATGTGAAATGTTCATATTTACTCGCTTGCACAGCGATAGCTTATTGCCAATGTTTACACACAGGAACATCAAGGCAAAGGCCATTCTTTCATCCCTTTTTAAACAGTCTAACCGTGATTTGCCTTTTAACACTTAAAACACTCAGGCTGGAAAAATATTCGAGAGTATGAGTCCTCCAGCCTAGAAGATGGTCAGGAAATATCCAAAAGGAATGAATGCATCTTTCCAGTGCCCAGTGATGAGTAAGAAGACAGTAGAACTTGCAAACTGCTCAAATAAAACACCTTCCTCTGACCTTAACTGGTCAGATGCCAAAGTAAGTGAACTTTCCAAAGTTAGGAGCCTCACAACTTTCACCAGGACAGCTGCCAGCTGCAGCAAGCCCACCACTCGAATGTGCCAGGCTACCACAGCGAGACAAACTGGGAGTCAAGGCCTCGGCGCCTCAACACCTTGAGACATGCAAGGAAAGGGTTCAGGCCCAGCTGCTTAGACGTGTGGCTCTGGGGCCCGGCCCCACTCAATATCTTGTGTGGCCCTTTTCACTATATTGCCAGGGGAGGAACTGGGCACTCAGATCGAGCAACTCCGGGTGGAAATCAGCTGCAGCCCAGCTGTACCAAACTCCCAACTTCCCAGAGTTTCCTTGGCTTTCAGATCCCACTCCCAGCTCCGAGGCCTCCGCGGCCTCCCCCGGCTCCGGGGCGCCGGTGAGTGAAGTGGCGGGCGCAGCCCGAGCTCAGGAGCCGCCCCCAGGAGCCGAGCGAGCGCAGGTGGCGGGCGTGGTTCCTCCAAGCCTGCCCCAGCCTACCCTGGCTCGGCCTCCGCGCAGCAGCCTCCGCCCGAGTTCGCCGGGTTCCAGCATCAGGCCATGGTGCGCTGCTCGTGGAAACCTACTTGGGCTCAATGGTCACCCACTGCCCTCCACCGGTCTACGTCGCTCTTCTGCCTCAGGCCCTGGCTAGGTTCCCAAGTCCCCATCTCAGGGCCCTCGGGTCGCGACCGGCAGCGGCGGCGGCGGCGCTTACCTGGGTCGCGGAGCCGGGGTCTGGCACGGTCCCGCAGGTGGTAGATGAAATCTTGGCAGCTGTCGTGCTCCAGGGCCCCTCGGGCACAGAGCTCGGCCAGCAGCTGCAGCGCCTGGTGACAGAGCGCGTCCCTGGCCCCGGGCATCGCCCCCCCGCATCCTCGGACCGCGCCGGGCAGGCGGGCGCGGGAGAAAGCCCTCCGCCTGCCAGCTCAGAGCTGCCGCCGCCGGCCGGTCCGCGTTCCCCGCCTGAGCCGCAGCGCCAGCCGGGTCGGCCTCCCACCGGTTGCATGCAGCTCTCCGAGAGCCGCTCGCTCGGGCTTTCTCCGTCTCCCGCGCGGCCCCTCGTCCCTCCCCCGGCGCGGAGGGGAGGCGGCGCCGCACAGCCCAGCGCGCCTCTCCGCGCTCCGCCCGCTACTCGGCGGCCGCCGGGGGCGGGGCCGGGTCAGGGGTGCGCGCCGCGGGCGGGGGTTCGCCGGCGCTGCAGAGCAGGCGCGCCAGCTAGGGACCCGGGACGGGGGCGCTCGTCCACTGCAGGAGAAGCGCCCGGTTTCGCTCCGGACCCTGCGCTCTGAGCGGCCGCGCCCAGGATCAGGAAGTACGAGCCGGTGCGCGTGCCAGACGCTCTTGGCACCCCATTTCTCCGCCCAGATGCAAACCTAGCGTCCCTCTGGCCTCTGGAGCCCCGCGTCGGTCCAAAGCACGTTCTCGGTTGTGTGGAGCGAAGGCTGAAGGGTAAACTACACCTGCCGAGATCTCAGTACCTTCTTTAAACTTGGAAAGCGCGGTCTGAGCAGAAACCGCGGGCCCAGGGGTATCACGCGCCCAAATGCGAGCTTTGGAGCCAAGATTTTCCAACAAAGAATGGATGTCCAGCCTGGTGGTGATTTGAAGAAGGTGGAGGCTCCGATAAGAAATGAGGACAGATGAATGACCCTCCGGAAAGACGCCGAGGCTCACCTGGAGCTTTGCAGGTCCTGATTGGTTTTCTAAGAAGCTGATTGGAAATGCCAAGGTTGCCAGCATTTCCCCGGCATAGGAGACAGAGGATCCAGAATTTGTAGATGTTTGGAAAGACCTCAGTCACCTCTCATCTACCCATCTCTTCATTTTTAGGCACTAAGCCCAGAAATAACCACAAATTATTTAGCGTGTTTGTGTGCTCAAGGCACTGTGCCACAGTCTTTTGTAGAGCTTCATTTAATTCTCTTTGATAGCCTTGAACGTGTGTGTGTGTGTGTGTGTGTGTGTGTCTGAGAGAGAGAGAGAAAGAGAGAGAGAGAGAGAGAGAGAGAGAGAGAGAGAGAGAGAGAGAGCCCCATGCTGCCACTAAAACAGCAGACTCAGAGAGGTGGTACTTGCCCAAGTTCATAAGAGACTTCTCCCCCACCCCTTCTCCCTTTCCCTCCCTGCCTTTCATCCACCCTCTCCTCCTTTTTCTTCTTCAAACTTCATTCTAGAACAATTAACTAGGACTCTTACCAATAATGTGCTGTCTAAGAATGTCTCATAGAAAATCATATTGCAAATAAAGAATGTTTGCTCAACAGACAAAATTTGAAGTTGAGTGGTGAGCAATGCTGGCCTTGGTGGAGTTTGTATTAGAGTAATAGAGAATGGAAGCTGCAGCTATAAAGGTAACTCCAGATAGCTGTGAAAAGGCACAAAGTCTCTTCTGGTTTTCCATTTTTAGTTTATTTTTTCCCACTTCCTAAACTTTTTCGTTAAATACTAAGGCATGGGGCAGGGGTGCAGCTTAATTGCTTGTCTACCATACTCAAGGCTCTGAATTTCATCCCTAGAACCAAATAAACCCAGTATAGTGGCATATGCCTATAATCCCAGCACTCAGAAGGTGAAGGCAGGAGGACCAGAAGTCAAGGTCATCCTTGATTACATTCTGAAGCAGTCTGGGCAACACTTGCCTCAAACAAACAAACAAACAAACAAAAAAAAAAAAAAAAAAAAAAAAAAAAAAAACCGGTACCTTGTGAATGAGGAAACCAGCTGAGAAGGAGCCAGTGCGGAGGGACACTAGGCAGGCACTCCTCTTCCAAAGAAAGGGAGTGGGGGGAGGGGCACACAACGGTGGTGACACGGAGGATACTGTATGAGGAGGGGAAGTGCAAGTTAAAGCCAGTAGCTTGTAACTCATGACATGATGTCAGAAAGTAGCTGAAATCTGTAAATTCAGTTAGTAATAACTCGAAGAGATTAAGATCTGGTGACAGCCTAGACCAGACTAGAAGCAATAGCTGATTCCAGAAACAGTCAAATTTGAAAGGCATTTCAAATATTAACAAGACTGTAACCAGTAGAATCTGAAAGAAACAAAGGCATAGACATTTTAAGAGAGGTGCTGGGTTTGACAGCCCAAATTTGTAATCCCAGTTCTCAGAAAGGTAGAGGCAGGAGGATTCATTCAAGTTCAAAGCCAGCCAGTTCTACATAGCACCTTTCAAGGTCTCTAACGGCATCTAGATGCTATCTTAGAGTTGAATGATAGGGGTCTGTCAGTCATTAATGGGAAGGAGAGAGTGAGTTGCCACATTGAGGGTTACCCCCAGAAGAGGATAGGAGATAACTTGAGCCTTTCAAGGTGACTCAACAAGAGGATGAAAAGTAGCAATTAGAAGAATTAGAAGGAAATGTACAGGAGTCCAAGGGGGAGTGTTTGATAGAAGTGATTGACAATTGCCAGTTTAGAGTTTAAGGGTAGAGGGGAATCTCAGGTGTGTTCCTAGAGCTTGGCATCCTGGTACATGCCTGTAATCACTGCCCATGGGAGGTAGAGGCCAGAGGATCAGGGGTTTGAGGCCAGCTTGGGCCACTATCTCAAAAAAAAATTATTTTTTCATTGAACTTGTTTTAATGAGTCTCAGAATTCCCTGGCAGGTTTTCATTCAAGGTGATCACCTTTAATCAAGTTGTAACAAACTGCTCTCTACTGGGGCTTAACCGTCACTCAGCAGGAATACTGTGCCATGCCTAGTACTGGAAACCTAGCTAACTACTCAGTGCTAGTAAAGTCATGTAGAGGAGAGTCTACAGTTACTAAGGTACTAAACCAACATGATCCCTGAAAACAATCTATAAACATTTGTCCTTATACCCATGGGTAAGTGTAGTCTTCACCCCTCACGGAGGAAACTTCTGTTTGCAACAGACAGAAACAACTACAGACGACCACAAGCAAGCACAATATAGAGTTGTGGAGTCCAGTCTCAACCTCAACCGATACACCTACAAAACATTCCTGCACCTATCCTCAGGGAACATCACAGAAGATGGGTGGAAAGATTGTAAGAGCCAGAGGATCAGGAGTTCGCTGTGTGGTTATTTCTCCTGGTAACATTAGAAGCTATGGTCATAAAAATCTCACCAATATGACCTCTCAAATGTGAGTTGAGCAAGGAAAACACCAATAGATAGGCCAAATGGAATTGGGGAAAGCCCGTTAGGCCTCAACCCCACACAAAGAACACCAGGCAATTGAGTGAGGCTGGGAGCAGGAGCGGTGGTCCTTCCCAGGGAAGAGCGTACCAAATGCGTGTCTAGTGTCAAAGAGTCAGCTCCAAAAACACACATACAAGTAACCTTATATGGTCTCAACAGGTTATATTTAGAAGTGCGCGCGTGTGTGTGTGTGTGTGTGTGTGTGTGCGTGCGTGCACATGTATAATATACATATATACATGTGCTAACAATTAGTGAAACAAAGAGGCCATGAATTTAAAGGAAAGTGGGAGAGGTATATGGAAGAAGGGGCTCGGAGGGAGAAAGGGGAATGGAGAAATGCTGTCATTTAATTATAATCTCAAAAACAAACAAAAATACTATCTTAAAAACTAATATCTTAAACTGAACACTCAGGCACAAATGGTTCACAAAACATTTTCCTTTCCTTCTGAAGGTTTTTACAGTGCATTTCGATCATTAACTAGCCTTCTACTATTACAGAAATGGCTGTTTAGGCATTAGGGATGATACTCATTTAGTCTTCTGAATTTTCTGGGTATTTTGGTTCCCTTGCTAGCTCTAGTAGCCTTCTTGTCTACAGCTTTGATGCCACCCACAGAAACTGCTTCATGGCACAAATGGCAAAATGACCCAGGGAGGAATAGTCAGAGATACTCCTGACACCTATGGGCTTGCCTGGGATCATATCAATAATGGCTGCATAGACCAGATTCTGAGAATGTAGGACCATTTTCTAGCTTCTTACCAGAATAGAGATCAATCTTTTCTGTAAGCTTAGCAAACTTGCATGCTTTGTGAGCTATATGACAATTCAATACAGGGGCAAAGCCAGTGTTATTTTGGCCTAAAGTGGTCAATCAGCTAAGCAATGAAGCCACCTGCTTTCATTGGTGGATCGTTCTTGCTGCTACCAGCAGCATATTCACATCTAACATCTTTGACAGAGGATATTTTCTTTACATTGAAGTCCACATTGTCCCCAGGAAGAGTGTCACTCAAAGCCTCACGGTGCATTTCAACAGACTTTTTACTTCAGTCGTGTGACACTGACTGGAATAAAGGTCACCCCCATGCCAGGTTTAAAAACATCAGTCCCCACTTGGCCCACAGTGACAGTAACAATAACACCAATTGTATAGACATCCTGGAGGGGCAGTTGCAGATTTATCAATTGTTCAGTTGGTGGCAGGATACAACTCAAAGCTCTCAGTAGTGTGGCTCTACCTACACCATGATCTTTATAGGTGACCTTCCTTGAATCAAGGCATACTGGCACTTGGACCCAGAATGTTGTCACCATTCCAACTAAAAATTCGTACAAATGCTACTAAGTCAGGGGTATGGCTAATTTTTTTATTTATTTATTTATTTTTTACTTATATAAGTACACTGTAGCTGTCTTCAGACACACTAGAAGAGTGCATTAGAGCCCATTACAGATGGTTGTGAGCCACCATGTGGTTGCTGGGAATTGAACTCAGGACCTCTAGCAGAGCAGTCAGTGCTCTTAACCTCTGAGCCATCTCTCCAGCCTGCTAATTTTCTTAATGTAGGTTCTGCTGTCTCCTGGCTGTAGGGTGGCTCCATGAAATCTACACTGTTGGAACCAACGATAAGCTATTTCACACAGTATGTGAGCCAGAAGGGCTCACAGGTTTGTCCTTTCTTGGAAATTTTACCAGCATCAAATTCAATACCAGCACAGTAATCTGTAATTATGTTTTTAATGAAGTCACTGTGTTCTGGGGCATCGATGATCATCACTTAATATTTGATGGTCTCAAATTTCCACAGGGAGATGACAATAGTAACACCAAGCTCATGCTCAGATTTCAGTTTGCCCAATACCTGGACATGGCCTTTTCCCACCTCAGTGCTCTCTTTTTCAAACCTTTCAGTGATTCCATTGTCAGGTCCACCACATTTGCAGATCAGATAGCCAATAGTGGTGGACTTGCCCAAATCTATGTGTGCCAGGACAACAACATGGATGTCTTTTCCCATTTTGCTTTCAAGTTAGCAGTGGTTTCCACAACACTTGCATTCTGAGGGCAAACTATTCACAAAACAATTTTAAAATCAAATCAAAATAAGTACCCTTTGGATCAAACACACACGAAGACATTGAAGAAGTAGAATAGTTAGAACACAACTGGCATCTTGCAAGATACAAATGTGTGTACCTGGAGTTTATCAGATAATACTAATAGGTTCACAACTGAATTGTTACTGAGATTACCCAAAGCAATGCATTTAAATCCATTAAAGTACAAGTGAATGCATCTTGAACTGTGTTGTTAACTATGATGCTGTGTGTGTGTGTGTGTGTGTGTGTGTGTGTGTGTGTGTGTGTGTGTGTATACATATATAGAGATAAATAGCTCAGGAAAACCTTGAACTCCCTATGTCGCCGAGAATGACTTTGAACTTACAATCTTCCTGCATCTACCTATAGAGTGCCGAGCTTACTCGTGTGCTCCACCATGCCCAGTCTTATATATTTTTCTTGTTGCTGTTTTATACCTACTGTAATGTACTTGGTACAAAACACATTTCTTAATCTGTTATTCATAGCATCCCAGACTGGAAGATGTCATGAGCTATATAACATTTTCATTCAAGAATAGACTATAATGAAACAGAAAAATTCCTATCACTCAAGTGATGTCTTAGCTATAAAAATGTTACAGCCCACTGCATTGCTCATCTTGGCAATGTTGGCATAAACAAACCTACTTGTATTGCTAGTTACATAAAAGTATAGGGTGTACAATTATGTATAGTACATAATACCTACCAAGTATAAAAATGACTGTTACTAACTTATGTATATACTATATTTTATATCATCTGGGACTTAAATACTTCTATTTATTAAAACAGTTAACTGTCACACAGCCTAGATATTCCAGAAGAATGTATTAATAGGATAGGAATGACAACCTTCTATTGTTCTAAATATTTTCCAATAGAATGAGATATGACGTTAGAAGCCATGATGTTGATGACCATGACCTTGTGTATGTTTTAGCTAAAGTGAGCTTCATAGTGGGTTCCATGCCAGCCTGACTCAAAAAGAAAATTCACTAAAAAATGTATAATACTTTCTGGGGAAGAAAATCCATCAATGGTCTTACCCAGATGTTACCTTTGAATATCAAACTACCAGTCAAGACACGTCTATTGGTGCAATAGTGGCATGACTGTTACAGCAGTAACCAACTACTTCCTAATTAGGTTGGAGATCTAACTACAACAGGAGGAACTCCTACCCGGTACTGAAAAGTCCATGGCTGGGAAAGTCATAGGCCCTATGGAAGAGCACCAAACTTGTACTATGCTGAATAGACATGGTGTCCAGCTACATTCTAAGTACTCATATTTACATCCACAGATTAGTGCTGTTCCTAGCTTTGGTCAGAGAAGCTTCTGTTTACAATGGGTGGTGGTTAATACAAAAACTCATAACTTGTCAAAGTGCTAAGAATAAGTGGCGATGAATGTTCACCCTTAAGTGGAACATCTGTATTACCCCCTCCAAAGTTCAGGGAACATCGTGGAAGAGAGGGAGGAAAGAATCTAAGATTCAGAGGATGGGAAGAGTTACTATGATGTGCTGTCCTCTGATAGGACCTGGCAGTTGTACCTGTGAACTCATAGCAACCTATAATAGCTACACAAGCAATGTTTATACAAGACTAAGACCTATCAACATTCCATCATGACTAGGAGAGAAGCTCATAAGACCCCTCCCTAAGGAGGTATAAGAAGTTCATTGTTGCTAGGAGGAAAGAGTCATATTCCTCAGAGTTGTAGCCACTGATAAGTAGCCCTTCCCCAAGTAAATATATACCCTACACACACACACACACACACGGGGGGGGGGGGTGCTAGATAACAAGGACAAAAATTGATATATGTATAGGTACGAAACTGTAGAAAAATAAATAAATTCATTGAATTCTGATTCCTGAGAGTCACACTGGCCTACAAAGCAATTTCTTTAAAAGTAGCCCAAACTCACACTGAGATTTAATTTCCACTGTAACTCATAGCTCCTTAGGGAAAGATGGGGTGGGATGACAGAGAGGGGATCAGGTTCAGAGGGCTCAGGATGGAATTGATGTCATTATTAAGGGACAAATTTGCCCCTTTTTTTTTTTTTTTTTTTTAAGATCTTATTTATTTTATATATGAGTACACTGTAGCTGTCTTCAGACACACCAGAAGAGGGCACCAGATCTCATTACAGATGGTTGTGAGCCACCATGTGGTTGCTGGGAATTGAACTCAGGACCTCTGGAAGAACAAGCAGTGCTCTTAACCGCTGAGCCATTTCTGCAGCCCAAATTTGCCCCTTTTTATTCCTCAATTTTTTCATCTTTTTCCATGTCATGACAACATGGAGGCCCTCACCTTCCTCTTGGACTCTCCAGTCTCCAAAATGGGTCTTACAATTTGAAGAGAATTATAAATGACTATTGGTCTTACCAAGTGTGATGGCACATGTCTGTAATCTGTGCAGAAAGGCTGAGGTAGTCTTGTGGCTACTTGAGGATGATGTAGTTAAGTCAATAAGTAAAGAACAGGCTTTCTGTCTCAGGTCTACTGTCACAGCAGCACCACACAGACCAGACCAGTGGCACTGTTGTTGCAAATCCTTCTGAAGATGAAGCTTAACAACTTTTAGTTTGTATTTAGAGGAAAAGCGTCTTTGGAAAAACACAGCTGATGGCAGTTATGACATCCTCTGAGTGATGTCATTACAGCTGATAGTTCTTGAGCATTTGTTACATACTGTGTATTTAACACAAATTACTACTGCATTTGACCTACGTTATCCCTCTATTTTATATATTAGCAAATTAGCACAGAAAGATCCAGTAGCTCTTCCACGTAGCTTAGTCCTGAAAGTCAAGATTCAAATTGGAGTCTGTCTGGCTCCAGGCCATGTGTTTTCCTTTGGGGGTGATAGTGGTGTTCATTTGAAAGAGTCTTGTGTAGCTGAAGCTGTCCTCAACCTCCTGATTTTCCTTTCTTTGCTCCCTGAGTGCTGGTATTATAAGAGTGAGCTGCCCACACTCAGATAGAATCTGTTTTCTACACCACACTGTTGCTTAACTTTAGGTAAAAGAATATCTTTACTCTTCACTTGAGACTGTGAAAGTCTGTTACCAACTTGGCCCTTGCCTCCCACATGACTTCATTTACAGAAAAATTTTTTTTTCAGAAATGTGCTGTCTGAACTGAGCCCAGCACCCCAGTGTCACTCAGCATTTCTGATGTCACCCAACACACGGTGCTGTGCCTCTTGCCTCCTTTGGGCTTCAATCTACTTTGCTTGGATGGCAGTATATAACGCGTGCCTCCCGTGTCGCCCCACGCCCGTGGAAGAGAAACACGAGAGACGGTATTCGGGTAGTTACTGCAAACGAGGCTTTACTCTGTAACACACACGTGGAAAACGCGGAAGGACGCGGAAGGGCTAGACGCGGAAGGGGCCTAGCTTAAATACAGCCTAGAGTGACGTATTCACTTCTGATTGGCTGTTCGCTCACCACCCAATATTATGCCTCGGGATTGGCCAGTGACTTTGGCGCGCCTTTTGCCTTTTGCAACTGCACAGATAATTGTTTACTTCTGGAGAAGGCACGAGGCCAGCGCCATCTTGGGATGGCAGATTATACCACCGTTAACAGCGGCTTCCTACATCAGTATCTTGGCTGCAGCAGATGAAACTCTGTATGTCCCAAGTATCTTTCATGCTGTTCATCGACCATCTCCTGTTAGCCATGGTACAGCGCCTATGTAAAACAAAACCAAAGAGGTGATGCCATGGATGAGCTCTCAAAACTCAGATTCCATTCTGGAGGAGTGGTTTGTATGTTAATGGCAGAAGTTCCATCAATCATCATTTCTGCTGATTCAGTTCTTTACCAGATAGTTGCTTTATTCAAAAGGAAATGAGAGCTGAGCTATCTTCTAATAACGAGCACTTCCGTGATGCAGTCACAAACCGCCTTCTCATTCGTTTTGCCACACTTTCCTCTGAGCTTGACATACAGTTCACCTTGACAAAGAAATTTGCAGTGACTTGGTGTTCATGTTCTGTGACAACTGCTTTCTTGTCCTTGCCATTAGTCTTTTTCATCCTTTCCTTTCCAGGTACATTTTTCTTGAGATGAAATGAAAGAAATTGGGAACTTGGTAGCAACCATTTCATCCATTTAAGTGTTCTCATGAACTATTACTCTAATGAGTGGATTGTTCTGCTCAGTTCAAGATCCTTATTCCTCTGGCTGGCCTGCCTGAGTCTCTTCTTGGTTTTACAGTTGATGACTCCGGAATTTGCAACTACCATTTCTTTTACTTTAAAGGAAGCAGTCTTATTAGCTCTATCATTTAAAAGCCACACCACAGTTGAAATGACTGTGAATGGACTGAAGGCAAAGCAGTGGCCCGCAGGCTTGGCATTCCTTTGCTATGCCTTCTCTGTGGTCATACAGATTTATATTTGTTTATCATGAAGCCAGTGGAGAGAACAGAAGTCAGACTTCTGGACCTCATCTTTCTCTGCCATCAAGTAAAAAACTTTTTTTTTTTTTTTTTTTTTTTGAGATAAGAGTCTCATACAGCCCAGGTTGGTATCAAATTCATTATGTAACAGAAGCTAACCTTGGATTTCTGATGCACCTGTCTGCTCCAGCTGGGTTATTGTCTTTTGTTTCTGGTGTACGCTGTGCTGGTAAAGTAACCAAGGACATTGCCAACCCAGGTAAGCAAGAGCTCTACTACAGCCTTACCTCCAGGCCCCAGATAAATATTTTTTAAAAACTATGAGTGTGTGTGTGTGTGTGTGTGTGTGTGTGTGTGTGTGTGTGTGTGTATGTGCTGCTATGTAACTGAGGAGGACTTCCTGCCTCTGTATAACTGAAGATGGTATCCTGCCTCTATCTCCCATGTTCTCTGTATAACTGAAGATGGTATCCTGCCTCTATCTCCCATGTTCTGGGATTGCAAACTTGTTCTACCACATCTAGCTTTTCCTATCTTATTTGTTTGTTTTCTCAACACCAGTGTTTATTTTATAATTTAAGGCCATCTCTTTTGTTTTTGAGATTATAATTTTATCATTAAAGTATTTTGAGAAATGTATAGTATTGCATTTACCTCATTTCAACTCTGACTTCTCCTCTAACTCTTCCCATGTTCATGCCTCACTCTTTCTCGATTTCATAACCTCTTGTTTTTAATCATTATTGCCACACATACATACATACATACACACACACATACTATAGTATGTGTGCAATGTACATATGCATATGAATATATTTATGCAACTGGTTGAGTCCCCTAAGTGTTGCTTGCATGTTTGTTTTTACTACTGACTGCTTTGGATTGGATAACCTACAGGGGGATTGTCCCTGATTCTACTTCTCCTTGCAGTCCTTAATTGATTGTAGCTCTTCATCTAGGGCAGAGGCCCCTTGCAATTTTTCCAATCCAAGTTGGCATATCAACTGGGCATTTTCATTATGCAAATCATGTTAAACTACCATATTGTTAGATTTCATGGGTGCGGTTTCCCTGTCACATGTAGAAGATAATCATACAGCAGACATCCTAGACCTCTGGTTCCTACAGTCCTTCCTCCCTCTCTTCTGTGATGTTCCCTGAGTCTTAGGTGTAGAGGATGCAAAGTAGATGAATCAATGAGGGTTTGGTACCTCAGTCTGTTGTTCTCTGTACTTTGGCCTCCATGTTCTATAGAAAAAAAAAAAAAAACTTTTTTTTTTTTTTTTTTGATGAGGGGAGAGAGCTATACTTCTTAGGAAAGTCTGGTACAGGAACTGCATGATCAGAGCAGTGTCTGGGGGGAGTAGAACCCCCCAATCACATTTAATCAATACAACCAGTATCCATTGAATGACCATTAAATGCAAAAGTTGTTTTTTAATATAACTTCTGTGTTGGACTTTGAATTCCATGATCAATAATCTTTCTACTTATATCTCACATAAATTAGTTATGCAGTTATTGCTATCTTACAGCAAAACTATTTTTTTTTTGCATTTATGTATAAAAACTTTTTCCTCTTGTCATCATTTTTTATCCCTATTGAAAACTTTCTTGCTACCTTCTCTTAAGTTCCTTCTTGTTTTATTTCTGAAAATATATTCTGGAAAGCATATCAAGAAGCAGAGGAGAATTTAGAATTCTAGAGGCTCATTTTTGTTATTTTAATTATTTTTACTGTCGATTTTAGCTCATGCCATGTGTCAGACGCTTTTTAAAATGCTATGAATTAGCTCATATAATCTTCATAACAATTCACTGGGAAAGATGTTATTCGCCCCCCACTTTTACCTAAGGAAATTAAGCTTGGAAATGTAAGTAGCAGAGGGTTGGTGGTGCTGCCTGTAACCCCAGCAGGAGGTAGAGATGGAGGCAAATGAATGAGGAGTTTAGGGCCAGCCTCGGCAAAATAGTGAATTTGAGGTCAGGCTGGGCTACATGAGACATTCTATAAAAAAAAAAAAAAAAAAAAAAAAAGGAAGAGGAGGAGGAAGCCATTTAAGTATCCTGCTTAAGTTCACACAGCTGGTTGGTAGCAGAGATGGTCTGTGTGACACCCAAGCCCTCTGTCCTCGCCGTTCCACTACAGTAGACCTTGACTTTGTTTTCTGCACCTGAACATGGGAAGGCTTGACAACCTGCGTTTGTGACCTGTGTGGCCTTTGCAAACTGTCTTTGTGCATCCATTCATGGGTAAAGATCATGGAGCAACTGTTATGTTGTGAGCTCCATGGGGTACCCTGTGCTTTATGTGAACTGGTTTTATTTCATGTGTCTGAGTGTTCTGTCTGTACTCATGTCTGTAGACCATGTGTCGTGCTCAGTGCCCCAGGAGACTAGAAGAGGGCATCGGGTCCCCAGGGACTGAAATAACAGATGACTGGGAACCTTAATGTCAGTGCTAGGAACTGAACCTGAGTTCTCCATAAAAGGAGCCAGTGCTCCTACCTGCTGAGCCTTGTATCTGGTCCCCAATTAATGTCCTTTTAATTAGTACTGCAACCAGTTAAAATCCTTACTATTATTATCATGCTGATTTTATAGTCGGGAATATAAAAATTCCGGGGCCCCAGTCACCTGCCCAAGGTCACACTACAAGTAAGCTATGGAGCAGAGGTTCCAGTCCAGGAGAGGGGCCTCCAGAGATTAAAATTCAACTGCTGAGCAATGTGCCTCCCTCTGACTCTCATTTCAGAACTGCCTCACAGGAGTCCTTCATATTTTTATATCAACTATCGGAGACTTTTATGATTACCTTGGACAATCAAATACACATTCTAAAAATGAGTATTTTATGATGCTTAGGGAAATCAAATACACACTTGAAAGTAAGTTATATGTGACTTCCTAAAAAACTGATTTAAGCCCTGGGGATTATGCAGACTCCAAGCAACACACTCTCTGCTCCTATGTTCTGCTCAGCCAGTCTCACTTCCCAGGCAGCAGCCTTGCTTCCTGACTATCTCCTCCTGTGCGTCCTCTCTGCTTCTCCTACAATTCTGCCCCATGACCACGTACATGTTGAGTTATCTTCTGCCAACAAAGAGATGCTAATTTCCCTAGCAATCAGATTTCAGACTTTGTGTGGTACAGTCTCCATGAACAGCACCTGTGTTTCCCCCCACCCCCCATCTGATAACTGGGAGTAAGTCTTGTTCTCTATTGCCAACACAGAGCACAATGCTTACTGCAAAGGCAGTAAGATGTAGCTATTGTCTGTATCAAATATGGGTGAGGATGGTGTGGGAACATGCATTCAGGTTGTCTTGAATGGAAGTGGTCAAGTGACTTTTTAAATAGAGAATGTCATAAATCAATGCGTTTGACAAATGCATTCTGAAGACATCAGGTAATCGGACTCTAGCAGAATGAGGAAATCTCTGGGATAGGTTTTAGGTGTTCTCTGATGCCTTTCTTAGCTTATGGGTTCTTGGAAAATAGAGGTCTGCTAAGAAGACATTCCAATGGTTTTACCTGACAGTCAAAAATTCAGGTTACAGAGGGAGCAATGAAAGGCTGTTAAGAGATATACAGATCAGAGATACTTTTGACTGCAGACCTGAAGCATTCCAACTCTCTAATCCTGAAGATCTAATTGGTCAATTAGGCTTGTGCAATCTTTAAATCTTGCACACAGATTTTTATCTGAGTATCAGCTCACGCTATCACACAAACCTGTTCTCTTTGCCATCTTAGGTCTGTCTGTCTGGGTCTTTGTCTATGTTTCTACCTTCCTCTCTCTCTTTCTCTATTGTAATGGAAAAGACTGACTCTGGAGACATGCACGAACCACTTCACTCCCTAAGAAAGAACATTGGTTTCCAGGTACAGTTAGAGTCCTTGAGACTCAAACAGCACTGCAGTGAACCAAGGCGACAGCTGATTTTCTATTTCCTGAAGAATCTTCGATTTAGACCTCCTTTGGGAGAGTTTGGTCCTTTGTAAGGAAAGGAAATTTACAAAGTTCAGATAATGGGAGTTTTATGCAAATGATGAACTTCACTGGCCTGGAGGTGGCTGTCTGGTTTTGAGGGTTTAATTAGGAGTAGTGATGCACCTTTTGCACTATAATTTTAATCCTCATTGATTAAAATAAAACACGTGTCCTAGCTTTATTTTATGACAAAAAAATAAAAAATAAAAACCAAGATCAGCTCTTGTATTTGAAGGAGCCCTAGCTATGGCAGCGCGCTGCATTTGTGTTCTTTAGCTGTGTCACCCGAATAGAATAGCAGGAGCTCATCTTGTTCACGCCTTTGTTTTAAGATGTTTTGAGTTTGAAAAGAGAAATTCGGGACTTATTTCACAGGATTTCATTTTTTCCTTTTTTGCCTTTGTTAGTACATTTATGAGGAAAATGTTCTGCAAATATGATTCAAGAAAGGAAAAAGAAAAAAGGGTGGGTTTTCCAAGGTATTCCCTGCTTCCACTCTGTTTCCATTTTTCTTCAGTCTCAAGTGGTTACTAGGCTCATCTGGAATTGAAATTCACATGTATCTGTGAGGTCAGCTACAAGATGAAGCAAGGGCCCTCACCTTCAAACAGTCTCACAGAGTGGGGCAGGGGAGGGGGAGTTGGGAGAGGGAAGAGAAGAACTGGGCCTTGTCTTTTCTGTCTAAGATCTGCCTTGGTTTGTCGTTTGTTCTCTCTGAATGAATTCTTCTCCTATGACTATCTATGGGGTGTCCAGTTCCTTCTGTCTTGGATACTAGAACCTGGAACTGCTCCAGAAGTGGTCACTGAATGTTGACACCCGTAATATCAATAGGTTACACTGACAAACACTCCGGGAGTGATTACCATGACTGTGCAGAGCCCAGCAGGTAGCCAGAGTAAGGTAAATTCTGTCTAATGGAGGTTTTCATTTTGTTTTTAGTCACAGTGTAGGCCCAATCAAGGATCCAAAGCTTTTTAACAAAAAATGTTTCTTAAGTACTTGCTATAACACTTTGGAGGTTTTATTGTAAAAGCAGAGGCTTATGTTCTCAGCTCATATCCTCCCCATGGATGGCTCACTCTAGAATGGCATTTCTTGAGCTTGCTCATGTGTCTGCAGAAAGGCCAGTCTGCTGAGACACAGAGGGTCAGCCAACAGTCAACTAACTATAAAAAGCCCTTGAAAACAGCCTTGGTTAAACCAAAGGGGTTACAGCCCCATTAGAAACTCTTGCCCAGACCTGGCTGAGATGTTAGCAGATCCTAAGACTTGGAAATTGTGGAACCATCCTGCCTAGTGTTCTAAGCCACTTCCTAATGCTAAGATAACACAAGCATCATTCTCTGTGTCCTGCAAAGCATAAGCTAGGGGTTTGCTTTTTTTTTTTTTTTTTTAAATTACTGATCTCCCTAACAGTAAGGCCAAGGCCTTTGCTGACCTGACCCAACTGACTAAAACTTCAAGAAAGGGCAGAGATTGAGAGAGAGCCAGCTTCTATCCAAGTCCAGACCCGGGAAAATGACATTCCATATCAAAGCCCACTCCCCATTTTTTTTTTTGTTTTGTTTTTTTGTTTTTGTTTTTCGAGACAGGATTTCTCTGTGTAGCCCTGGCTGTCCTGGAACTCACTCTGTAGACCAGGCTGGCCTCGAACTCAGAAATCCACCTGCCTCTACCTCCCAAGTGCTGGGATTAAAGGCGTGCGCCACCACCGCCCGGCATCACTCCCCATTTTTGAAAGAGAAAAAATTCAGGAAGCCTAAAGATCTAGTTCAGTTGAAAGCCTGCTTGCCTAAAAATCAACAGTGGTGACACACCCCTGTAATCCCAGCAAATGAGAGATGCATGCAGAAAGATTAGAAGTTCAAGGCCAGCCTAGTCTTCAGCTACATATCAAGCAGCTCCACCCTGGCTGTTTAATCATTCATGCCTCTTGCTCCAGCTCTTTCTCTAAACTAAATCTCACAAATCCTGAATATGGACTAGGGTTTCTGGACTCCTTTACTTGTTTTTCCTAATGTGGTCACATTGATTAAATCTTCTCTGCTTTTCACTATTTTATGTCCCTTTGATTATTGGCATATGGTTTTGGGTGGCTGAACATAGCCACTTGCCTAAGTCCTGGATTTTACGCTAAAGTTCCAGATACCTTGAGACAGAGGCTTATATAAATGAGACGGGTCTATGTAGCCTACTGAACTTCAGAGATTTCTGCCTCTATTTCCTGAGTGTTAGGATTACAGGTATGTATCGCCATGCCTGGTTTTTGTAGTGCAGGGGTTTGAACCCAGAACATTATGCATTACAGATTTGATGACATCAAGTTACTGCCTAATCCATAGGTGGCTCCTAGTTTACCTGGAAACTTGGTTTAATAGTGATACTGGCCTGTCCTATACCTTCCTCACACCAGCTTATACTAGTCTCCCCTCACTCAGGATGGCCAATTTCACCGTTCTTTGTCTGTTCCCAGACAAATCAACATGTTACTAATTCTCTGGTGTTTCCTTTACTCTTTCCTCTGCTTGGGTATATGCTGTAGCCAGCGCCTGTGTTTTCTTCAGATAGCAGCCTGAAAAATACTGTGTCCAACACGCTTCCATCCTTGCCATATCTTGATGCTCCATTTCATACCAGTCTTTTTCCTTTGTAACCTTAGTAACTATCAGAAACTGTCCTCTATATCCTATCGGTTTTATATTTATTGGGCATCTGTGTGTGCTAGACACTGCTCTGGGTGTTGAGTATTTATTACTTTAGTGTTTCTGCTTATTTTTTTATTTTTCTTTTTGAGACCAGTTCTTATGTAGCTGGCCTTGAGCTTTTTGTGTAAGTGGGATCACAAGAGTTCACCACACCTGGCTCTTTGCTTATCTCTTGCTTGGTCTCCACATCCCATTGCTTTGCCAACCCAGATGTTCACTTTCTGAAGGTGAGAGCTTTGTCCCTCATGCTTGTCTTGAGAACCTGATATCCAAGATCATGCCTGACATGTCTACTGAATAATTGTTAGATGAAAAAAAAAAAAAAGAGGACAATGAATGACTGATGGGCTACTCCAGAGATGGGACAGATAAGTGCCAGTGTCCAGTGTTAGACAATGACCTGAGTCAGCTGATAGAAACCAAGAGAACATTCGGGATGTGGATAAACTCAGGAAAGGCAATAGAACTGTGCAGAATCAGCAGTGAGACAGAAGCATCCACGTCGACCAAGTTGAGCTACTCTCCATTGCCAACTTTTTACCTGCTCTGATAAACACAGACCCAAGCTAGAAATCATAGCTATCATGGGGTGACTTGGGACTGCCCCTGAAATTTGTGTCCATTTGGAATCTCAAGATACAACACCGTTCAGAAATATGGTATCTGCATGTGTGATTGGCTACGTTGGAAGAGATGGAACCGTCCTGGATGTAGCATAGGCTGCATAGTCAGTGACTTCTTCCTTACAGGCAGATGAGAGATGCATGGAGAAGATACAGTCAGAAATCAGAGTGAGCACAAAGGAGCACAAAGGAGCTGCCTAGAGTAATCCCAGGCTAAGCAGTAGCGAAGCATTCTTTCCTGGGGCCCCTCTAACATCCCTGAGGATACCTGGATTTTCTGACTTGCACTGTCTAGAACTGTAAAGAGAGTTAATTCTGTGGTTCAAGCCAGGAAGTTTGCGGTAATTTGTCATAGCAACCCTAGGAATGTACTGTAGCAGTTGTGTCCCTTTTCTCTTTCTGAACATGAAGTAACTGTTTAATAGCTCAGCCAGGCAGATTTAAAGGCAACAGCTCAGAGGTCTGCCAGAGTCTGACACATTCAGAGGAGGATGCTCACAGCTAACCATTGATCTGATCAAGGGGTTCCCAATGGAGGAGTTAGAGAGAAGACCGAAGGCGCTGAAAGGGTTTGTGGCCCCATGAGGAGAGCAACAATACCAACCAACCAGAGCTCCCCAGGGTCTAACCCACCAGCCTGGGAGCACATAGGGAGGGACCCATGACTCCAGCTATATATGTAGGGGAGGATGGCCTTGTTGAACATAGGTGGGAGAGGAGATTCTGGGTCCCATGAAGGCTAGACACCGAATTGGGGGGGGGAATTAGAGGGTGGGGAGGTGGGAGTGGGGGGGGGATGGGATAAGGGGTTCCTGGGTGGGGGGGAAATGGGTTAAGGGGATAAAAATCTGAAATGTAAATATAATATCCAATAAAGAAAAAAGAAAAAAAAAAGAAAAAAGAAAGGCAACAGCTCAGTATTTGGCAAGGAGCAGAAAATTTAAACAGCATTTGTTAAAAGAAATGTCTAATGACTGAGGGATGTAGCAGAATTAAAACAAACAAAAACAGTTTGGGGCATTGTGCACATACCTTTAAATGCCTTTTAATGCCTCAGCATTAAAGGGAGGCAGAGGCAGACAACTCTCTGTGAGTTCAAGGCCAGCTTGGGCTTTGATATAAGAACTTGTCTAAAAGATAAGAAAATTACACTGACACCAGGAATCATACTTTGGGCTGGAGAGATGGCTTAGCAGGTAAGAGCACTGCCTGCTCTTCCAGAAGTCTAGAGATCAATTTCCAGCAACCATATGGTGGCTCACAACCATCTGTAATGGGATCCGATGCCATCTTCTGGTGTGTCTGAAGACAGCTACTGTGTACTCATATAAATAAATAAATTTAAACAAACAAACAAGCAAACCTTATAAGACAGATATCAAAAGCCTTTAACAATTCTGTCCATGAAGAATCAACGGCACCTGTGAAACCTGATCTTTTATGCTTTCTCAAATGAAAAAGCCATGGCCATGTGCAAAGCAAGTCAAGAGAAGAGGTTGAGGTGGGAACGAAAGTGTGAGAGCTTAAAACAGTTCTTCCACTCTTGGCTGGGTGTGCAGTGCTGAACCTTGGATTTGTACCCATGTTTCACATTTATCACTGCTCTATCTGTTGTAATGAATGACTCCATGGACCCAGGCCAGGTTCCCTCATGTCATGTTAGGCTGGTTACTTGAGTGCTGACTCCCTGGATAACTGTGGCTCCATCAGCCACTGTTGCTCTATAGAGCTGAAAGAAAATCTTCTTGCCCATAAGCTTCAAGTTTCTGGAGGTGGGGTAGATGGGGAGATACATTTAAACAAACCATAATGGTTTTTTTTTGTTTTGTTTTGTTTTTTTTTTTTTTAAAGGGTTTTAGGGCTGGTGAGATGGCTCAGTGGGTTGAAATGCTTATATAGCAGTCTGGTGACCTGAGTTAGATTCCACAAGGGTGTTAAAGAGAACCAACTCCCAAGAGTTGTCCTCGAACTGTCCCATACACATGGTGACACACATGCATGCCAACACATATACACTAAATAAAAAAAATTAAAGCATTTATAATGTCATAAAACAGTGCAAAGAAGTACAGAGAACAAGTCTGTCTAGAGGAGTTAGTCTACTGCCTGATTGTGTCACCATAAGAATATCACTAAATATCTCTCTGATATATGTGTTCTATTGGTAAGAGTAAGTGTGTTTGATAAGACAAGATTCTTTTGGGCCCTGCAATCTAATATTATCTGGGATTAAGTCTGAACAGTGTGTACTAGAGTCTCATCTCCCCTGTTAGGCTCCTGTGGAACAGGAATAGTGTCTCCATTTTAGTCCCAGGCCCAGGACACTGCCCGGTCCACAGTAGGCAATGGCTAACTGAAATATATCTTTCTCCCTTTGTTCTAATATCTCAGGGTGGTATAGAATTCAACACTCTAAACTGACATGATTCAACAAGAAATTAAAAATAAATAGTAGATACTAACTGAGAGTTACTTTTTTGTTGCCTGGAACCTTACTGTCAATGAATCCCACCAAAGGGATTCATGTAGGGCTGGGTGTCTCAGTTTCACTAAGACTCTCCCTCACTGTATAAGCTTCTCTGATGAACATCTTAAACCCATGGCTGTCACATATCTGAATGCGTGTAACTTGAAGATGTGTTTGTGTGTGAGAAGTATGCATACATGTGTGCACACACATGCAAGATATCTCAGAAAGACATTTTGAGTACGTGTTTACATATATTGATTAATACAGTGAGGGGGCTGGGAGATCTGTAAACCCTGAAGAATTCCAAGAGCAATCTCTAAATTTGAAAGCTTTCTCCTGTCTGTTATGGGGTTTATTGCACAGAACAAGCATGAGTGAGGCTCATGCCTCTTGTTTGCCTGTACCTGGGCTGTCATCCTGATCCTGTAAGGAGGAATCTCTTCAATGTAAACCTTTCACTATTACTGGTTTTGTTGTTATTATTAGACATAGAAGTTTCATGTCTTCAAGGCTTTCCTCTAATTAAGACAGCCAAGGATGAGCTTGAACTCCAGATCCGACTGCCTTGACCTCCTCAGTGCTGAGATTACAGGCATGTGCCACCATGCCTAGTTTATGCAGTCCTAAGGGTAGAACCCAGAGTTTTATGCGTGTTAGTTAAGCATGCTAATTGAGTTGATTCCCCATCCCAATTCACTGTAAAGCTTTAGCTGAACCCTGGAAAAGCTATAGGTTTGGGGGGCTTCCTTTAGAGTACTGACAGACAGAACACCAACACTGGCCTTTCTGTCCTGAATAAATGACATTGCAACTGCCTGGTCTGCTGTCTGGAAAGTTCTTTTGCAGACAGTTGTTTTAAGTTTATATCTTTCTCTCCTCCCAGAGAGACAAGGAGATCAATCATTTGTTTTTCAAAAGTAAACAGAACCATAAAATGAAAAACAGTGGGCCAATAAGCAGAATTTTGCTTGAGTTTAGGTCATACTTGCCTGAGTAAATATGTCTGAGTCAAGGCTCACCAGGGCTAAAGTGTAAGAAGGTCCAGGTGCAGCCCTCCAGGGACTATCCCTTGGGCATTAATATTAATATGAGGTTTTCATGGGACACAAAGTAGCCTAATGTCATACCACTAACACTGTTTCTGGGTCAGCATGACTCCGGAGGCAATAAGAACTTTTCTGCACTGCAGGAGCTTAAGGTTTCTTTTCTTGTCCTTGGTGCCTGCCACCCTCCCCCAGCACTGGCTGTCTCCTTGCAGAATTAAGTGTTAACATAGGCAGAGCCCATTTGTGGAGCTGTTGCTGTTCTAAGCACTTTGTAGAGATTAACTCATTGATTCCTCAACATAATTCTGTAAGTTTAGATGCTGTATTACCTCCATCTCATAGACAAGGGCTCTGAAGCCTGGAGAAAAGTGGATCACTTGCCCAAGGTGACACAGACTATTAGCAGAAAAGCTGGGGTTCACAACCAGGCAGTCTGCCTAGAAACAGCTTTATTAACTGGAATACCACACTTGTGATTGGCTAATACACTACTGCAAGCACCCTCTCAAAATAACTTTTCATATTGATATTAAATGAAAATCATGGCTTAAAATAGAACAGACCTTTGGCAATTACATTTCGTATATTAATTGATTGCAAGGATTGTAACAAGGGAAATATGGTGGAAACCACTGAATTTGTTGTTTGGCTCAGAGGTATAATAGAAAGTATAGAGCTTTTCTGTGTCTTCTTTTCTTGTCTGCCAACGACTTGATCTCAGAATACAAGGACCCACCTATCTCTCTAGGACTCTGTTGTGTTGAATCCTGGGAACTAAATTCCTTAAAAGCACAGAGATAATTTTTAGTATGTGTGGTTGGGGTTTGAGAGATCCATAGCTGGTGGCTTCTCGGCTGCACATTTCAGTATCTTCCAAAGTTATGGTCCATATACAACAGCTTCACTTACAATCTGTTGGGATTTTTGCCAATTTTTCACGTAACTATATGTGTTTTCATGTTAGCAGTTCTTTGGATGCGCAAGAAGAAAACTCAAGAGTTGCTTTACTAGATCTCACTTCAGCTCTGTGTGTGTGTGCATGTGTGTGTGTGGGTATTTATTTTTTAAAGGTTCATTTATTTAATCTTAAATGTATATGTGAGTGTCCGAGTGTATGTTTATGCTCTTTGTGCTTGAAGAAGGTACCAGATCCTCTAGACTGGAGTTGTAGGTGGTTGTGAACTACCTAGTAGGTTCTGGGAACCAAATCTGGGTCCTCTGTAAGAGCAGCAAGTGCTCTTTACTGAGGAGCCATCTCCACCTCCCCAACCCCCCCACCCCCACCCCCACTTCTCAAGATTTGTATTTCTGGTTTTCAACTGTACCTTTTCCACTGTTATTATAATCAGAATAAATAGGTTGCATTTTTTTCATACTCAGAAAACAAAACAAAAAACCCCACTTAGTTTGCTTTCCCACAAAGAAAACCTAGTACCAATTCTGCTAACTTCCTACCCTTCCCTTACTCTCATAGGCAGCCCTCCCCTGGAGCTAACTTGTTTCACATGGGAAACAATTGTGTCATCAGCAGCAGCCAAATTGCCAAATGACACCTTTCTTCTCTCTGATGTGTTACCATCCCAGGGGTTCAGTTTAGCAGAAATCTGTGCTGAGGCCCAGAAAAGCACTAGTTATCATTCTTTAAAAAGCTCCAAGAAGAGCTCCAGTCAGCTACTTTCTTCTTCTCCCTCCTGGCAATCCTGCCATTTTTATAATGTAGTATTTGTACGAGTCTGCATGTGATGTGCAAGTACATGGTATGCACAATCATATATACTGGACTTCCCAAACAAAACTGCACAATTCATGAAAAATACATTTAACATGTGATTACAAAATGAATCTTCCATATGCCACTGCTCTCTTCTTTATTGATTTAATGAACAAGAATTTTAAAGCATTAGGTTTGTCCTGTCATCAGAACAGCTTTTGTCAGTCAAATCTTTGACATTTAAATTTCTAAGAGACAGTGATGACCCTAGATATAGGGTGGTTGAGGAGAGGTGTAGAGAATACCACAAGATGGTGATCTGAGAGTGGTGTGCAGGAGAGATTTCTGGAAGCCAAACATCATTAGATGACCTCTTTTAAGAAGTGCCGTTGTGCTAACTTTGCAAAGATGAAGGAAAGTTTCCAATGGCATACAAAATAAGGATGGGCAAAGCAGGTTGCATATGAAAAGGGAAGGAATGCTGAAAGAATGCTGAAGAGTGTGGATCGGGACTATGCATGGGTAAAATTACAGCTATGCAAACTTGATCATCTACCATTTGTTTCTAGATGTCGAAATTAGGAGAACTTCTCATATGTACATGCAACAAATCGGGACGAGTGAGACCAATTGATCTCCTGTTTGTGATGCAACAAAGCCAACTAGAACTTAAGCATCCATTACAAAGTGAGTTCTCCTTTTCTGAGGGGTTCCCTGAGCCCTGAGGGGAGGGATTTGGTGGAGATATCCCTTTAGGGCTTACTGTTCCAAGGTCTCTCATTCTGCAGAGTCAGGCCCTGGAACTGTATTTATTTCCAAGAGCTGCAGAAAGAAGCTTCTCTGATGATGGCTGAAACTAGCTATGAGTTGTGTAATCAAATCCTGGATACTGAATAGAGTTTTTATCTAATTTATTAATAAATTGGCTCTAAGTCAGAACTAACCACCATGAAGTCTAGGTTTTGGTTGAATACATATTTGTCATGTCATTCTTTTTTCTTTTAATGAAACTAGCTTTTTTCTTCTCATATAATATATCCAGATTACAGTTTCCCCCTCCCTCTACTCCTCCCACTCCCCCCCTCCCACTTCCTTCCACCTCCTATTCAGATGCTGCTTCCTTTCTGTCGCATTAGAAAACAAACAAGCAACAAAAAACCCCAGGCTTCTAGAAAATAATATGATAAATAATATAATGTAGTGTAATATGATAAAACAAAAACAAACACAACAGAATTGGACAAAACAAATAGAAAAAAAGGAGTCCAAAAAAAGGCAAAAGAATCAGAGAACCACTCATTTTTACACACTCAGGAATCCCATAAAAACACTATAAATCTGTGTATGTGTATATATTATATGTATATATAATAAATATATAATATACAATAAATATACAAGGTTATAAGTAAAACATTATATATATTATATACATAAAGTATATATATTATAAGTAAGTATATATATTTGCTTATATTATAAGCAAAGAACTGGGTGCAGACCAGGTCTGTCTGCTTGCTGCTTCAACATAATTGAGTTCATATGGGCTTGCTCAGTTGTTCTATAGCAGTTTGTTAACTTTCCTAATGCTGCGACCCTATAATAAAGTTTCTTATTTCATGGTGATCTCCAAACATAAAATTACTTTCACTGCTACTACATAACTGTAAATTTGTTGCTGTTATGACTTGTAATATAAGTATCTGTTCAACAGAATATCTGAAATGTGACTATCTCAGAGAAGTCACAAGTTGAGAACCACTGATTGAAAGGGTGTTGTTTTGTTTTGTTGCTCTGCTGATGTCCTGCATTCCCTTTGGCTCTTATATTCTTTCTGCCTCATTTTCTGAGGGGTTCCCTGAGCCCTGAGGATTTGCAAGGTCTCTTACTCTCTGTATAATGTCTAGCTGTGGGTCTCTGTATTTATTCCCATTTGCTACAGGAGAAAGCTTCTCTGACGATGGCTGAGCAAGGCATGAATCTATAAATATAGCAGAATGAGAATAAAAATCATTTTATTGCTACAATTGTTTTAGTTTGTTTGGTTTTCTTTTTTGTTTCCTTCTTTCCTCCCTCTTGTTTCCCTCCCTCCTTCTTTGTTTCCTTCCTTCCTTCCTTCCTTCCTTCCTTCCTTCCTTCTTTCCTTCCTCCCTTCCTTCTTTTTGTGGGTTAGTCTGATGCTGCTTGTATTGTAATGCTAATATTGGCCCCTAAGGCCTGATTACCACCTAGAGACTGGAACAGTAGACCCAAATGACCACTATGTGACTTTGCCCCCTAAGTTATTCTTGATTGGTGAGTAAAGATGCTTACAGCCTATAGCTGGGCAGAATTGAGATAGGCACAGCTTGGGGGTCCCAGGCTTGGGGTAAAAGGAGGAGAACCAAAGGTGAGAGGAGAGGAAGGAGAGTGTGTAAAAAGGAGAGAAGGAGTCTGCCATGGGGTAGGTGAGTCATAAGAATATGGCCATGAGGGCTAACCAATTGGAGTTAAGAGCTGCCCAGATTGAACAAGGCAAATTTTAAAATGGAGTTGTTGATGAGGAAATAGACATAATAGTATAGAGGACAGATGTCTGCTAAGCTCTAGTGCTTGGGAATTGAATACTCAAAGGTGGGATAGAAGCCCCAAATTGAGATTTAATAGTTCCACAACACTTTCCTTCTCTTTCTTTCCATCTCTGTCTCCTTCCTCTCCTCGGTCTCCTCCGTCTCCTTTATCTCCATCTCCCCCTTCATCTCTGTCTCAGTCTCCCCCTCCTTCCATCTCCCCCTCTCCCTCCCTCCCTCTCTCCCTCTTCCTCTTCCTCCCCCTGCCCCTCTCCATCTCCCTTTCTCTTAGAATAGTAGTACTAGGCTTTACTCTAGCTCTCTGGGCAATCTAGTCTCAGGTTCTTGGTCACCCAAGCAGTTTCAGGTATGGGTTCCATCTCATGCAGTGGACTTTAATCAAATCAGATGTTAGGTACCAAAGTCTCATGAACGTAGGAGTGAAGGCTCTATGTAGACATCGACTTGACTTCTCCATGTTCAATGAGTTGTGTAGGTGTTGTCTTCAGTAACAGGGTTTTCCTGTCAATTTGTGAAGAGCAACCTATAGTCTTGGCAACAGCCTGGGTTGTTTGAGGATTTCCATGGGACCTCTTTGGCTAACAACTCAACTAGATGTAACTCAGTCCCAGTACTGGAAGCTTCATTTGGTGACAAAAGATGACCATTTGGGGTTTTGTCTCATCCATTATTTGGTGGTTTTATTAAGATCGACTTCATATATGTATATATTTTAGAAAGCTTTTACTATATTAGGTTTCCATACTACCTCTCAATGGCCCTTAATTTTACTGTTTCTTCCCAGTATTCCTTTCTTTGTTGCCCTCACTTCTCCCCATTTGACCCTCTGTTTCAGCCCCTCATCCATCCATAAGTATCTACTGTATTTCTCTCTCCTATCAAGATCTGTCATGTCTGGTCCCCTACTCCCAACCTACCTAACCTTTGTGGTTCTATTGATGGTAGCTTGGTTATCTTTGACTTAAAAGCTACTAGCCACATACAGTAAATACATACTATATTGTCTTTCTGGATCTCGAATACCTCACTCAGGATATATCTTTTTTTTTTTTTTTTATAGTTCCATTACTTTACCTGCAAATTTTATAATTTCAATTTTAAAATGGATGATTAATATTCCATTGTATAAATGTATCACACTTTCTTTATCTATTCTTTTGTTAAGGGACAGCTAGGCTATTTCCAGTTTCTGGCTATTAGGGATAAGGCAACAACGAACATTGCTGAGCAAGTGCCTTTGGGGTAGGATGAAGCATGCTTAGGGTATATGCCCAAGAGTGAGCCACGTAGCTGGATCTTGAGGTAGATCAATTCCCACCCTCCTGGGAAGTTATTCTATACTTTTGCAAATCTTTAAAATTTCTTAGAGAAAAGCAAAAGAAAGGAGAGGATCATTCTATTTGAAGGAAAGGAGTATAAACTCCTAAATGTTTTAGGTCCTACTTTCACTGCCCACTTTCACCACCTCTCTGCCTTTGCAGATGCAGATAATGAAGCTTCTCCATTTTCAAAAAGTTTAGGATTATTTGCCCAACCCTCTCCTACGAATGGTTGTATCCAGGGCAGAGGCCCATCTCTTCACAGAGGCAGACAGACGCCCCTTTGCCTGTGCTGTTTTACTGATCAATCCTCTGGAAGCAAAGCTTGCTTTGCTTTTTTTTTTTTTTTTTTTTTTTTTTTTTTTTTTTTTTTTTGCATGTTGTCTATGATGAGCAGAATGCTTCCTTGTGTTCACACTTTCGTGCTACCTCCTCCAAATTCCCAGTGTTCCAGCAGCTGGCATCCTCATGTTTATGTTGGGTGCTGGGCTGGCCCCCATTCTCTACTTGTACTGATGAGCTTTTCCCTTGTGGCTATAGATTATGGTAGGCAGAAGCTCCCAGTTCAACTGCTTGAGATTCAGAACAACAATGAAAGGATGGCCATTTTTAAATTAGTGCCTTCTGTAAGATTCAGAGAGAGTTGGATTTTCTTGTTTGAGTCCAGTGTCCACCCACTGGAAGAATTGTGGCTGCCAGGAGGAATGGGCATCATGTTGGCAGCCTATCTGGCCAGTGAAATGGGAACAGGGTAGTTTCCCAAATGGAAGAGGAGAGCTAGTACCGACAATGAGAGGAAAATGCCAGAAATAAGAGTGAAAATATTTTTATAACAAAAGTCGTTTGCATGATGCGTCCACAAATATTCGTCACTAGAATATTCACTTTAATTCTTCACAAGTTAACCCTAAACTTTAGTTATGGGTAATTTACCCTTGTTCGTGGGTCTCTGGAGGATTCAGACAGGACTCAGAGAAATAACATTGTCTGAATAGACTTTCATGGGGTTGGCATGGCCAATGGATGTGACAGAGGATGGCAGTTACAGAGCTCCAGATGATGGCTGGGACACCTGAGGCACATGTTACAGTAGGTGTGGGACTAGATGGTGACAGACATGTCTTCAAGCATGAACTGGCCTAGAAATGGATGTCATACAAACTATTCCTTTCCCAAAATATACAGAAAGTGAAAAGCTTGAGGATGTGTTCAGGGATGCTCCCGCTTATATATGTTGGAGATTTTCCAGCAGGGTATGACAGAAACATACTACTCTCCCCACCCCGCAGCTTGTTATTTTGTTTATTTTCTTGAGACAGGAGATCTTGCTATAACAGTCCTGGCTTGCTTGGCCCTCACTATGTAGCCTAGGCTAGCCTTGAACTCATGGCTGCTCCTGCCTCAGCTTTCCCAATGCTGAGATTATAGTTATATGCTACTGTGCCTTGCCTGTATCTCTTTTCTCATTTTCCTCTACCTCCCATCCCCACTTCCCTACTTTATGACATGCTTCTCTCCATTTCTTATAAGAACCAAATCATGTTTGGAAAATAACTAACTCTGAGTTTGAGGAAAAGAATTCCATTATTTTGTTTATATGACTGAATATGAGAAGACTTCATAGATAAGAGAAAATGAAAACTGTGCTGTTTCAAAGCAAATGAGTAAAGACACGGGAAGGCAGACAAAGAGACAAGCAGAACAGTATTAGAGAAAATCTAATATGACAGTTTGCTAAAGTATAAAATATAGTAGTCATATTAGTTGCTTCTTTTAAGATACCATTTTTATTTTATTTTTGAGAATCTCATAAATGCACGATGCAATGTATTTTGATCATATTCACCCTCATCTTACCCTTCCATCCTCTAAGAGCCACTCTGCCAACCTCACCCCTCCCATTAGTAACCCTCGTATCATTACCACAGAAGACCTGCAGAGACTGCAAAAAGCAGGGTTGCTTTGGCAAATGGTTTTAGAGTGAGTGCTCTTTTCCTCTTGGGCAGAACATCATAGTAACAGGACTTTGTGTCAGAAAAGCTTGTCTTTATGATGGACAGAAAGCAGAGAGAGGAAGGGACTGGAGACAAGATTCCCGGACCCACCCCTAATAATAAATATACTTTTTCCAACTGGTTCCCACTTCCTAAAGTTCTCAGAACTTCCCAACACAGGGTTGCCAGCTGAAGTTGCTTAACTCATGAGTCTTTAGGGGACATTTCCGATAAAATTCGTAACATGAAGATATTTCCGTGGAAAATGAAATTCCCGGGAAGCGTGTCTTTGGGGCTATTTTCTGAGGAATCTTGACTTCTTACCAGAGTAACTTACAGAGTAGCTGTGTGTGATTCCCAAGACACAGAAATGCCTTCTGAAGACCTGAATGCAGGTGTCTTCAGTGGTTAGGCCCAATCCCAACCAGCATGAGGAAGGACTCCGAGGCTACAGGATTGATATGTACACTGGAGGTACCTACACAGTAAACAGCCATTGGTCAGTCTAAGCTGCACCCACAGTTGCTCTAATACACTGCCTTGGTGTGGCTCTTGAGCCAGTGTCCATTATGGGTATCTCTGAGGCACGACTTTCCTTTTACTTTCTATCAAGTTCACAGCTCAGTCAAATGGAGGCATGAGTGCTCTTTTATTCTCCCAGGAGAAACATTTGCCCTCCCGGAGTGTGGCCATGCTGTGAATAGAGAGATCACAGACTACTGCTCTGCAGCCTGCTTCCTTGGTAGCTGATCACCAGGCAAAATGTCAGAGCAGCTGGTGCTCATCAATTCCCCCTCTGTGATTCCAAATACCAATTACTACTGTGAACTCCTAATTGCCTCATTTCTAGTCACATTTTAAAGTAATTAATAAGTAATTGAGTAATGCGTTAATAATAGTCTTAATCATTTTTTCTAATGATCAGCTCCATATATACTCGTCTTTATGACCCATGGGAAGCATTGCATCTCAGGTCATATCTTGTTAATAGCACCCCCCAAGCAATCATTTCTTACTAGAGCAGTTTGCTTTCCTTCCAGTACTGGGGGACGTGCATTCAAACTAAAGCTTGTTAGGCCTCTGGGAATTTTCCTCTTTCCCGGCCGGCCCTATGCTTTCTTCTCATCCAATTTATTCTCCAATTGAAACTCAGATAGAGGTGTCAGTGTCCAGGAGAGATTTCTAATTTCAGTGAAGCCTTATCTTAGCTGGGAGATATGAAGGCATTTATTAACCTTTGGATTTTGATTCAAAGGGAAGGGTAGCTACTGTAGAACTGCCCAGCCCATCCAGAGAGCTAAAGGCAAGACACGGAGAGTCAGAAATAGAACTTCAAATAGGTTGAAACTTCCTTTCATAAGATGATCGCGAAGGGTTGAGATCCAGGGCGACCAAGCCATCTGGAAACAAGTTGAGGCACTGTGGTCCCTATGGACTCTTACTAACCTATGGGACTGAGAGCTTAGGTACAGAGACACCAACTGCTGAGTAAGAGTTCAGCCTTGAACTAACTTCTTATTTTGGAGCTTTTTGATCAGTCCTGCAAATGATGTAATCAGGTTTCTGTAGGTAGGTCTAAATCTGATGGACTAAGAATGATTCCAATATGATTTCTCAACTTTTTGGCTAAGAAAATGTGTAAAATAATAACCTATGTATTCATTCCTCTATTAGTTTGCTTTTTGTTGCTGTGATAAAGACCATGACCAAAAGAAACTTGAGGAGGACAGGGTTTATTTGGTTTGTATGTCCATGTCACAGTTCGTCATGGAGGAGGAAAGTTGGACTAGGCACGAACTGAAGCAGAAGCCACCAGGGGCAGCACCGCCCACACCAGGCTGAGTCCTCCTGTATCAACTATAAATCAAGAAAATGTTTCCATGACTTGCCTACAGGCAAATCTGGTGTGTTCGTTTGTTTTTAAGTGAGGCTCCCTCTTCCCTGACGACCCTATTTATGTCAAGCTGAGAAAAACAAAGCAAAACCAAACCAAACCAAACCAAAAAACAAATCAAAACAACAACAAAATCCCCTAACCATCCTAAGCCCCTTGGACTGAGCACTTCTAAAACACTCTGCAGATTAGATCTGATGCAGGAGGTTTATAAAAGGAGACTCTGAGTGAAGTGTTTATAAAAAAATAAAGAGATAAAGAGAATATGTTTGCCGGGCAGTGGTGGCGCACGCCTTTAATCCCAGCACTTGGGAGGCAGAGGCAGGTAGATTTCTGAGTTCGAGGCCAACCTGGTCTGGTCTACAGAGTGAGCTCCAGGACAGCCAGGACTACACAGAGAAACCCTGTCTCGAAAAACAAAAACAAAACAAAACAGAGAGAGAGAGAGAGAGAGAGAGAGAGAGAGAGAGAGAGAGAGAGAGAGAGAGAATATGTTCTGTGGGTGTGTGAAGAGGTATGGGGGAAGGGGATGTCTCAGTGGGCCCATGCAGAGGTATCTCTTCCCACTGAGGGACCAGCCACACACTGGTATAGTATAGAATAGAGTTTATTCAGGGCATGGGGAAGAGAGCCAGGAGGGTAGTAGAGGTAGAGAGAGAGAGAGAGAGAGAGAGAGAGAGAGAGAGAGAGACCAGCCATGAGCACATGGAGAAAGTGGGGGGAGGGGAGGAGGGGACTGGGAGAAGCAAGAGGCAAGAAAGAGCAAGAGATTAAGAGAGAGGGGAGGGGGCAAGCAGCCCCTTTTATAGTGAGCCAGGCCTACCTGGCTGTTTCCAGGTAACTATGGGGAGGAGCATACCTTGCTGTTGCCAGGTAACTGTGGAGGTGGAGTTTAAACAGATTATTAACACTAAGTCTGGCCTTGAACTCCTGATCCACTTTGGGAGTAAACTCAAGAAGCCCCAAGGATACCAGAATCTGCCAAGGAAAGGCTGGCTGTGGGGCTCAATCATGCTGAGGTTCCAGACAGTCAGTCGTATGGGAGCACAGAAGTTGGAACGACCCTTAGAAAGTGTCCTGAAGGGAAGACACGGAGGCTGGACCCTGATTGCCCTACACTGACCAGTGACTAGGTGTAGGTGTAGAGTGAAAAATTATATATACAGGCTTTTTCTTTGCTCTTAGACCTGAGCAGAAAGAACGCAAGTTCCAGAATGCAGAACTAAAAATAAAATTTCAGGCCTTCACTACCCCAGACACATTCTGGGTGGAGGACATTTATCCCTGAATCAGAGGACACTTGCTAGATTAACATTCCTCAAGCCTCAGGGAAGAAAAATAGTTAATCTGAAATAGTTGGTAAATGACAGGGTGGGGCACAGTGACATAGTAAAGCTACATTCTTGAGAGGAATGAGTGTGCAGAGTGATTTTCACATGACTCTGGATCAGTTGGGCTGGATTCCTCTGGAATGTTCCACTGTTCTTGTTTACCCCTCCCTCCCTTGGTCTTCCCAGTGTTATGTTTGTAAAACAACCATTCATGTGTAACCGTGCAAAAATGCAACCAATCATGTGTAACCGAGCGAAAATGCCTTCCTTTCCCCACCCCATGCAAAAAAAAAAAAAAAAAAAAAACCTCAGCTTGCGAGCCTTTTGTCAAAATTCTGTTCCTGAGTGGACGAGCAGTTTTGACCATTGGCCAGCCAACTCTCCCCAATAAACCTCTGCTGATTGCATCCAGGTATGGTTTCTTGTGATTTTTTGGGTGGTCGTGATTTCCTGAGACTTGAGGAAGGGTCTCCCGAGTTTAGGGGTCTTCATAGGTTGCTGTAGGGAAGAAACATCTCATATGCACAATTTCTGGTGAGGGACTTTGTCATGAACAACTTGTATTTTAGCTTTTCTGGAGTTAGAAAAATGAGGACCCTCTTCCTACATGGAGGACCTAGAAGTTACCCCAACATCTAACACCATCTTTCTCTCTAAAAGTTACCCTTCTCAAGCCTGTTCAGTTGCTTAGACTTTTTCATCTGTTTTTGTTATTTGTTTGTTTGTTTGAGTACAGCATCTCACATAGACCATACTGGCTTCAAACTCAACACCATGTGTAAGTGCGGCTAACCTTGCCCCCTTGATCATCCTGCCCCTAGCTGCAGTGCCGGAATCACAGGAGTGTGCTACAATGCTGGGTTTCCACTTATCCTTTTGCAGAGGTCAGTGGGCTCCCTGCAGCACTGAGACTTTCCTCCGTTTGCCTCCACCCATTCTGTGGGGACAGGATTGGCTCAGTGTTTCCTCACATTTTCAGGAATGTGGTGCTATTGACTTGCAAAGATAACCAATCACGCCTTTTCTTCTCAGAGACTTCCTTCTGGTCTTGAGTACTTCCTCTAAACCAGTTCAAAGGGCAACTAGTCAAAGTCAAATGCTAAGGGAATGACTCCTCACACCCTGAGGCTATGCAGTCTTTTAAGATTTATTTTTATTTTATGTTTATGAGTGTGTGTGTGTGTGTGTGTGTGTGTGTGTGTGTGTGTGGCACCACATTCATGCCTGGTGCTTGCAGAGGCCAGAAGACAGCACTGGATCCCCTGGGGGCTGGAGTTCCGGTGACCTGACCCTGACCATGAGACTCACAGTGGGTGCTAGAAAGTGAAATCCAGTTGTCATGGCAGTAAAATACCTGATAGTCTGGCTGCTGCCCAACTCCCAGAGCTTTGACTTTTGCAGACACATCAGATGCTTCATACATTCAGAATGTTCCATATTCTGTCATGCTTCTTATGTGTCTCATTCCTGTTGATCTGAAAGAACAGCCAGTGATCTTAACTACTGAGAGAACTCCCCAGCACAAGGGGCACTTTTTAGTTGCCAACACTTTTGACACTACTAGAATAAGTATTTCATACTTTAAATCCCCCCTCTCCTCCTTTTCCACTTTTTATTTTTACTTTATGTTTCCTTTATAATTTTTGCTCTTAGGCCTGAGATTCTAGATTTCTGTCTTCTGTCTATCTCTAAATCAGTAAGCTGCTCTTGCATTAGGACCAAGGCTTGCTTCCCAGAACCCACATCAGGCAGCTCATGACTGTCTGAAACTAGTTTCAGGGGATCTGATGCCTGTGGTCTCCTCGGGCATATGCATATATGTGATGCCCACAAACTCAGGTAGTCTCACATGCATAAATAAAAATAAAAAATATAATAAAAAACCCCCACCAAATTGTATTCTTTAAACAGTAATTGTTTTCCTATAAGCTGTCCATATTTTTTGATGTCTCTATGTATGATGTTCTTTTCAACCATTTTGGCATGTATGTGTGATGCTTGGGCATGTGCACTCAAATATCTTGTACAAATTAGATGTTGTGTTTTCTTCCATCCTTAACTGATGGCCCTCTGTAATCCCTGCCTCTGGTAACAGCATCACTCAAGCCAGTCTATGCTCCAGCTTCACCTCATTCTGGAACCAAAGAGCAACTTTGTTTATCCTACTTGATAAGAAGCTTTCCGGTCTTCCACCCTTCCCCACATTGCTACCGACTCTAGCTGCGCCTCATAAATTCTCACCCAAACCTTTTTAATAGCTTCCTAATGGGTTCCCTCACTCCATTTCCCTTCCCGCCTCTCATTTCCCACACTGCTGCTAGAGTGATCTGCTTAAAACACATGTCTAAATCTTACTGCTCCTTCCTTAAAAGCCTTCAAGTTCCGATTGCCTTCTGGATAACGTTCAAAGTTTTAAATGGCATTAAAACACCTCATGGGCTGGCTGTTACCCAGCCCTTAGAGCTTCGTTTCTCACAGACATATCAGAATGTTCTGGATTCTATCATGCTTCTTGTATCACTGTGTCTTATTCCAGTTGATCTGTTTTAAACATCCTTTCCTGTAGAACTCAGAAAAGAGTTGGTTTTTTTTTGCCTCTCCCCACTTCATAATGTGGTTAACCTGACTTATTGTTTAAGGAAAAGAATTGTTAAGATGAGGACCAGCTGATCAAGATCACACGAGTATTCTGAGGTCTATTGTGGGGCCATGAAAGGATGGCTTGGTTTTTGGTAGAGCACTTGGCTGGAGATAGCCGGAGACCCAACAGATGTCCATGCCTTTGAAGGACGGCATATATTTCACTGTGCTCCCAGCCTCCATGTTCCTAACACACGGTCTAAGACCTCCATTTGATCTGAGCCGTTCAGTCACATAGGGCAACGCCCCTACCAGCCCCTCCACAGGTAGAGGGCGTGACTACAGTTCTCAGGGCCTTGAGAGATTTTCATATTAATGAGATACCTAAAGGCCAGAGGTGGTAGCCACTTAAATATTCTTTCCCAGACTCTCCTCCTTACAAACGGTATTTAACCAAAGGCCGGCCATGGGGGTGCAGGGGTGCATCCAGATCCATTTACAATCTCTCATGAAAATAAAGCCTGTAAAAACCAAGAACTTCCTCGTGTCTTTGGGCCCACTGTGGGTAACCGTGGAGAAGGTCTCAACTATCGAGCTGTGTCTAATCTCCCCTGGAGGACTAATCTCCCCTGGAGGACTTCTCTACGTTCCAGCCATGGGGACCGCAGACTCAACCATGCTTGCAGATCTAGCTAAGCAAGTAACAAAGAGTCTCTCTCCTGAGGGGTGTTGTCGGGGCCTTTCTCCAACCCCCCCCCTCATCGTGTCTCCGTCCAACCGCGGCCCCCCAGTGGTATCTGGGAGCCCCAGAATGGAGGCCACTGGCCTCCCGGTCCACTCAAAAGGCCCTGCTCCCTGAAGGACTTCAGACTGAGTTCTCTCCCCGCCTGGAGGCACCCCGGCGGCTTCTCACAGCCCAGCATTTGCCTGGTGCCGCGTGGAAGGGGCTCAGTTAAATTCCCACACTTCTACCACTTTGAGTTGCGGTTCTAGCCAACTGAGCCGTGGCAGATGTGTGGGGACCACAACTCCACCCAACAAAAACCCATGTCCACACTCGAGGTATCATCCCTGCAGTCTATGAGATGGGGGAAGAGGTGCGAACTGAGACCATAATTATTTCTTAAAGGCTTATTTATTTTATTTTGTTTGTATGAGTATTTGCTTTCATGTATGTATGTGTACCACATGTGGCTTCCTAAGAAGCCACCCCTGGAACAGAAGCCACCTTGTGGGTAATGGAAGCAGAACCCGGGTCTTTTGCACAATCACTAAGCACTGTTAAGCACTGAGTCATCTCTCTAGTACCCATAGTCAATTCTTCAGGTGAATGTACTTCCATCACTACAAATTTAAGGTTAAAAAAAAGTCGAATATAAAACTATGTACAATTCTGAGAATGGAGAAACCTAAGTTCCATTTACTGCTGGAGCAATCCAACAAAGACCAAAGGAAAATCAAAGCTCAGTTATTATTAACCTTGGGAAACAGAGAGGGGCCAAACTGGAATGCCTGCAAATTCAGGTGCACACAGAGGGGAAGGTGCCAAGGGAGCCTAATGCCCACTGTCTGCCGTCACCTGCTGAATGCAGGCAGAAACTTGTTAGGTGGCATCTCTTGGCTTCTCCCTCAGGTCTGTGCCACCTGCCTCTGCTTTCCAAGAACCAGCCAAAGCTAGAAGCCAGATCTCCTTGCAGTTGCCTGCCTCTATGACGGCCTATTCACTGGGCACATTCCCGTCCCTCTCTCATTACAGCCTAGTAAGAGGTTAACTTGTCTATCTGCCACAACCTCACAGTCAACACTGTCCTCTGTGAGGCTAGACACAAGTTCTGAAGCTCTACTCACACCCTGGCCATGTATGGGAAGGCCTGTCCAGAAGTCACTTATGGTCTTTTATTTACTTCGAGACAGGGTCTTCTGTAGCCCAAGTTGGCCTCAAACTTGCTAAGTAGCCAAGGCTGACCTTGAACTCCTGATCTTCCTATCCCTATTTCCCCAGTGTTGGAATTACAGGAGTGCACCAACACACCTGGCCTTATGCTGTGATATGAATTGAACCCAAAGTTTTGTGCGTATTGGTTAAGTAGTCTACAAATTGATCACCAGCCTTAGCCTACCTATGACCTTTGTAGGAAAAAATAAAGTTGCTATTTCTCTAGCTTTATAAGCCAGGATCACAGGCCTTTACAGAAGCCTTGCCTGTGGTGGGGGTCAGGAGTGGGGAGCCTAGTTCTTCAAGGGAGAAGAATCACAGAGCAAGTAAAGGACAAAGGAAGAAAAATGGCAATAAAAATTGAGTTCAAAGATATTTTCTCTGAACTGAAAAAGCAAATATTAGGTAAAATTACTGAGAAATATGTACATACATATTTCTGGTGACATTTTAGAAATAAAAGATGAATAAAATAAAAATAAATCCAAATGTTTAAAAAATGATACCGGCAGCAATGTCTTCATTTATGATACTGGAAATACCCTCCCCAGTAGGCTTGTAAAGGGAAATAAATGGTAGTTTCACATTACCATAGTCAATCAAATTTTGTTCACTCATGACAGCAATATATTCATACTTTTAGATGTGAAAACACTCAGAAGTATCACTGATGTGTTAATAAAAAGATAAAGAGATATACAATATGTTTTGTGGGTGTGTAGTGAGGTATGGGGACAAGGGGCTGTCTCAGCAGGCCCATGCCCAGGCATCTCTTCCCCATGAGGGACCAGCCACATGATAGTATAGTATAGTATAGAGTTTATTCAGGGCATGGGGAGGAGAGTTAAGAGGCAGAGAGAGGGAGAGAGTAGAGAAGTAGAGGCTGGCTATGACCACATGGAGGGGGGTGGGAAGGGAGAAGCAAGAGGCAAGAGAGCAAGAGAGTAAGAGAGTAAGAGAGGGAGGAAGGGGCAAGCAGCCCCTTTTATAGGGGGCCAGGTCTACCTGGCTGTTGGCAGGTAACTGTGGAGAGGAGCACATCTGGCTGTAGTAACTGTGGGGGTGGAGTTTGGACAGAGTGCTAACAATCACATCCACATTTTCTTTCTAAAAACAATAGAAATCCATTGAAGCAGTCCAGTCAAATGAAAATTGCATTAGCACAAAGATCTCAAAACAGCCAAATTTTGATGTCTGAGAAATGGTCGCAATCAATGATACCAGTGAAAATTCAATTTAAATAATAGTTATTTCTATGGTCTAGAGATTCACAGGAATTGTTAAGAAAGAATTTTGAGATAGAAAGGACATGATGTAAGAAAAAAAAAAAAATGAATGAATGCCCAATATGGAAGTAAACTGGAGTGCAGGTTCCCAAGCTGAAGTGCTACTTCCACCAACATGTCCTGCTATTCCAAAGAAGAGCAAATTACTTAACCACTTGTGCCTTGGTTTCCTCCCCAGTATAATGAGATTAATAACAGCACAGGCTTCATAAGATTGTTTTGAAGAATGCATACATCAGGACATATAAGGATTTAGAAGAGTATTTATCATGCAATAAGTGCCGAAGAGGCAGGGTATTTCAGCATTGTCATTGTCACCATAACGGTTACTATTATTACTATAATTATTATATCACCCAGAGGATAGAAACATAATCACTATTTAATTCTTTTTTTAATTAAAAAAATTTATTGGATATTTTAATTACATTTCAGATGCCATCCCTTTTCCCCATTTCCCCTTCCTAGAAAACCCCTATTCCATCCCCCTCTTCCTTTTTGCTTTTATACAATTTTTTTTAAATGTTGATCAAAGGCTTTAGACGTTCGGTAATGCTCAAGAACAAGATGCCCATACACTCAGAAGTGTAACCCAATACCCAACCTAGATATACCAACTATCTTTGACTGGTGGAGACACACGAACATTCACCTCCATGTCCCCCAACCCCGTCTCCTAGATCCTCCTCTCCTTCTCCTCCTCCTCTCCTTCTCCTCCTCCTCTCCTTACTCTTTTTCTTCCTTTCCTTAGCTCCTGCTACATATCACCCTTCCTGTTAAAAATAAAACTTTTCTCTCAAAATACAATTAGAGCATAACTATACCAATTTGTGTCAGTAAGGTACAAGATAAACCCAATACCCAGTCCATCATTTTGTTGACTAACCAGAACCTCTGTCATCTCTCCTAACTAAAAGAATTAGTTCTGAACCTGGCTTTTTTCTTGGCTTTAGAATGAATGTCAGCTGAAAACCATCCTCTCAAATCTTTTCTCTCAAAGTAAATAGCCAGGACTGGCTATGAGACTATAAGTCTTCAACCCTGTCAAAAATCCAGAATGACTGAGTTAACTGAAATTATGGGAAGCACAAAGAATAGCTTCTAAAACTTAGACAATTTATAGAGACCGCTGAACACCTTGACAGTCTCTATACTACAAAACTTTGGAGCATCCAATCTTCAGCCTTCTGGCCCAGGATCATCTGACAGACCTAGTGATGCAGAATTATTAAGGGGTGTTTACTCTGTCTTGGCAGATACAATCAGTTGACTATTCTGCAAGTGTGTCCTTTTCTGGACAGTAATTTGTCTGTAGATGAAAAGAGGCAATTCTTGCCTAGTGGCTGTCTCACCACAACTAGAATAACTCCAAAGAAGCTCAATTTCTTCTTAGAATCCAAGACAGGAAGCTGTCAGGAGCAAACAGGTTTCTAATCAAAATGAACACTAATACAGAAATGTTTGTAATGTCAATTCTGTGGACTTCTGACGTTTTGAAAACTAACTATCCATGTAAGGTAATCTGGACTGTTGTCTGTTAACTCCTCTCAGCTATTTCTAATAAAATATAGAAGACACTCTAACAATTAACTCAGAGCCATGAATTTGCTATAGTCCCTTAACTCACAGGCTAACCATCTCAAATCAGTTTAAAAAGTTAAAGAAGGACTGGGACTAAGACTTGTATTCCTAAATGTGTTATGTAGGCACAATGCCTATGAGAGTAACAATATTAATCTCACTTTTATATCAATAAGAAACTCATACCAATGAAAACCTTAAATTTGAAATCAAAGTAAATTTTGTACCATTTATAAATTATAACTTTATCTTAATAACAATTATACATATTTCTACTAATAGGTTATGGCTATGCAACAAATCCTAGCTATTCCTCCCTGTTCCAACAAAACCACTATTTTTCCCTAGAAAGACAACACAATATTAACCACCTCAGTCCCCAAGCCCAGGGAATAGGGGCGCCGACTCTTCACTAACTTCTTCAGGCTGATTACAGGCATTGAGATATTAGAAGAGGGGCAGGGGGAAGAGTAAATTGATAAGCCTCTGATGCTGTGTCTTCACTGCATCCAGCTGGAATTCCAGGACATCAGAGGTTCAAGCAGGTGTGCTCAGCTTGCTTGATAAGTAGATACACCAAGGCTGTATATTCTGCAATATACAATTCTCAAGACAAATTTTAGTATCAAGGTAATTTTTTGTTTGAATTCTGAAATCTATTCTTCTGGCGGCCTGCCTCTGTCATGTCTAATCCATATAATTCTGAGAGTGTCAGGGGCAGCTTTGCTTATACACTGAAGGCCTAAAATCAGCCATAGGCCTAAGTCAGCCTGCTAACACAAGGTCTTGGGTCTCTGTGGAAAAACACTGAAACAGCTATTGTAAACAAGCAGCTTTGGTGGAAAATTGCCAGCCTAAATAGTCGTAGACCTTGGGTAGCCTTGGTGGATAGTACCAACTTAGATAAGGACAAGTGAATCATAGGCGGAGTCATAGTGTTCTGTCCCCTGAACCTTCATCCAGCTGACACTCTGTTCTGGAAGTTATCTGTACTCTCCCTGAACACCTACGCTCCTGTGTCATCCCCTTCCCCACATCCTGCCTTTTTGTGTATATAACCCCTGTGTGAAAAAAAGTAAAATTGCGGTTTGATCAGACTATCCACAAGCCATGGTTCTTTGTGTTCCCCTGTTTCCAGTTCTCTCTTCCAGATCTCCCGGATCCTAGTTCACTGCCCCGCAGGTCGGGTCATGGGAGTTTCTATGAGGGTGTGCTCCCACCACCCTTCCATTCCTGCTTCTCTGCTCTTGAATTCCCCAATACTAGGGAATCTAAACTTTCAGGCACCAAGGCCCTCCAGTTCCACTGATGCCTAACCCCTTACCCCATCCCCCCTCCTCCTATTACTATGAGGGTGTGCTCCCACCATCCTCCCATTCCCACCTCCCTGTTCTCAAATTCCCCAACACTAGGGAATCCAAACATTCAGGTACCAAGGCTGTCCACTTCCACTGATGCCTGGCAAGGCCACCCTCAACTACCTATACAGGTGGAGCCATGAGTCCCTCCCTTTGTATCCTCGGGCTAGAGATTTTAGAATGGCTACTCCAGCTTATTTCTTAGAACCATTTGCTTGAAAAATTGTTTTTCAGCACTTTACTCTAAGGTAGAGTCTGTCTTCGTCACTGAGGTGGGTTTCCTGTATGCAGCAAAATGCTGGGTCCTGTTTATGTAGCCAGTCCATTAGCCTATGTCTTTTAATTGGGGAATTGAGTCCATTGATGTTAAGAGATACTAAGGAACAGTGATTGTTGCTCCCTGTTATTTTTGTTATTAGAGGTAGAATTATCTTTGTGTGGCTATCTTCTTTTGGATTTGTTGGAAGAGGGTTACTTTCTTGCTCTTTCTGGGGTATAATTTCCCTCCTTGTATTGGGGCTTTCCCGCTATTATCCTTTGTAATGCTGGGTTTGTGGAAAGATATTGTGTAAATTTGGTTCTGTTGTAGAATATCTTGGTTTTCCCATCTATGGTAATTAAGAGTTTTGCTGGGTGTTGGGCAGTAGTGGCACACGCCTTTAATCCCAGCACATGGGAGGCAGAGGCAGGCGGATTTCTGAGTTCAGGCCAGCCTGGTCTACAGAGTGATTTCCAGGACAGCCAGGGCTACACAGAGAAACCCTGTCTAGAAACAAAACAAAACAAAACAAAGCAAAGCAAAGCAAAGCAAAGCAAAGCAAAGCAAAGCAAAGCAAAGCAAAGCAAAGCAAAGCAAAGCAAAGCAAAGCAAAGCAAAGCAAAACAAAACAAAACAAAACAAAAAGAGTTTTGCTGGGCATAGTAGCCTGGGCTGGCATTTGTGTTCTCTTAGCGTCTGTATGACATATGCCCAGCATCTTCTAGCTTTTATAGTATCTGGTGAGAAGTCTGGTGTAATTCTGATAGTCTGCCTTTATATGTTACTTGGCCTTTTTTTCCCCCTTATTGCATTTAATATTCTTTCTTTGTTTTGTGTACTTGGTGTTTTGATTATTATGTAATAGGAGGTATTTCTTTTCTGGTTTAGTCTATTTGGCATTCTATAGGCTTCTTGTATGTTTATGGGCATCTTGTTCTTTAGGTTAGGGAAGTTTTCCTCTATAATTTTGTTGAAGATATTTATTGACCCTTTAAGTTGGGAATCTTCACTCTCATCTATACCTATTATCCTTAGGTTTGGTCTTCTCATTGTGCCCTGGATTTCCTGGATGTTTTGTGTTAAGAACTTTTTGCATTTTGCGTTTTCTTTGACAGTTGTGTCAATATTTTCTATGGTATCTTCTGCACCTGAGATTCTCTCTTCTATCTCTTCTATCTCTTGGTGATGCTTGCGTCTATGACTCCTGATTTCTTTCCTAGGTTTTCTATCCCAGGGTAGTCTCCCTTTCTGATTTCTTGATTGTTTCTACTTCCATTTTTTTATGTCCTAGATGGTTTTGTTCAATTCCTTCACCTGTTTGGTTGTATTTTCTTGTAATTCTTTAAGGGATCTTTGTGTTTCCTCTTTAGGGAATTCTACCTGTTTACCTATATTTTCCTCAAATCTTTGAGAGTGTTATTTATGACCTTCTTAAAGTCCTCTATCATCATCATTAGAAGTGATTTTAAATCTGAATCTTGCTTTCCTAGTGATATGGGGAATTCAGGACTTTCTTGTGTGGGAGAACTAGGTTCTAATGATGCCAATTGCCCTGGGTTGCTGATGCTTATGTTCTCACACTTGCCTTTTGTCATCTGTATCTCCTTAGTGCTTCCTGCCCTGTCTCTGACTGGAGCCTGTCTTTCCTATTATCTTGGTTGTATCAGAACTGTGTGAGGTAGGTGTTACTACTGGGGTTAGATCTGGGGCCCAAGATCTGCTCAGTGCTCAGGCTCAGACAGGAAGGAATCAGTGCTCCGGGCCAGGAGTGACTTCCTGGGTCCTAATGGGTCCCAGTTACTCCCTGTTTGGGTGTTGCTGTCTGCTTACCTAAGATACTGCCCAGGTTAGAGCTCCTGAGAGGCCTGCTTCCTCTGGGTTCTGTGAGATTGGGGCCAGAGTTGCTGCCTGGGATCTGCTTGCCCAGGATCTGCTCAGTGTTCGCCACTATTTAATTCTTAACACTACTAAGAGATAAAAAGGTTCAAATACTCATTTAAATTAGTCAAACCAGTAGAAAATTTGAAACAGTGTATAGAACTTTGAAATCAATGGAAGAAAAGGAGAACCAAGGTAACTCAATTAATTCAGTTAATTAATCAGGATGACAAAGAGAGCACATGTGGATTGTTCGGGAAGGATTAGAAACTCAGCTTTGAGCACCTTGAACTTTTTAGGGTCTTCTTAAACAATCTGATATATGGGGACGCTGCTTAGCAATGTCTAGGCTATATATATTTAAATTTACATTTGGGGCATTTTAAGAAGGAAGATTGGGGTAATAATGTGTGGATGGGAGGTCTGATAAAATGGTTTGTTGTGGCCATGAGGACAAACCTAATCATAGCAGGCAGGAAGCAGGTGATATACTGGATGTGTGGAGAATCAGATGGCTAAATTGGATCACCATGCCTGGGAAACGTTCTCCTCGGGAAGGATGCAACTGTTTTTGTGCAGAAGTAGACCCAGACCCAGACAAACAGCACTCAAAGACTAGGACACAGGCAATGAGGGGAAAAAGGGTCATTATTTTACCCATTCAACAAATTTGTATCAAACATCCATGTGCCAGAGGCTACACTAGATTCTGGGGTATGTGGATGAAAAGAATATACCCATATTGTCCACATATAATCTTTCATTTTTTCTTTATCCTTTTTGATACAAAGTCTCATATAGCCCTGGTTGGCCTTGAACTTCAGATATTTTTGATTCTACTTCCCAATTGTTGGGGTTACAGGTGTGCACTTCCATGTCTGCCTCATGCAGTGCAGAGGATAGAACCAAGGGGGCTTTGTGCATGCTAAACATCTTCTTTACTAACTAAGCTATGTCCTATCCTGAGACTTGTGTGGGAACACCTACTGCTTAAGCTGGGGGTGCTGTTTTGGGAGGTTGTGAACCTTTACAGTTAGAGAGGCAAGTCTTTGATGGTTATAACCCAACCCCGACTCTGCCTGGAGCTCTCTGCTTCCCAATCCACAGTGCCATGAGATGTCACTTCAGGCTTCTGCAGCCTCCATAGCTCCTCTCCCCTGCCATTATGAACAATAACTGTGAGCCACACTAACCCTTTCAGCCCTTAAGTTGCTTATGACAGGTATTCTGTTGAAGAGATGAGGAAAGCAACCAACATTAGGTCTGTAACTGTAAGAGAATAAAGTCTTTCCTTAGCCCATAAGAGGGACAAGTTTTCTCTCAGGCATTAAATCAACAAGCTAAATATTGATATATAAGGCAACACCTTCGTTCTTTACTTCGCCAGAGGGAAACATTTATTTTTATAGTTTCAGTATTACTCAGATATAGACCTGCCAACTATATTGCAATTTGTATTCCAGAGGCAAGTTCATAGCAAAGAAGGGTCTGCAAGCTCCCTGCAGACTCTGGGTGACTTATGTAGAGGTCTCAGAAGTTCTTGAGATCAACCCAAGGAGAAGCCTGGGCCAGGTGAGCCCTTGCTCACAATCCCTGTCATTAATCCAGCACAGACTGACTCTGAGGCTCTCAGTCTCATGAATAACCATTACTATTCCATCTCTGAAGCTACACATTCTTACATGATTTCCTGGCATCCCTTTCTGCAAGAAAGGCACAGAGACTGTTTCTCCTCCATTCCCCTGAATGCATGTTAGAAGCCTGTGTAGTCAGAATTCCATGTATTACTCCTGCATGCATACAGCACACTAGGACTGGGAATCTTTATTTACAAGTGTAAAGCAAGGAACACTCAAATCAAATGCTCCTGTGTACAAAGCCTGGACAGGAACATCGGCTCCACAGAGAATCAGGAAGAGCTGACCTGCTGTTGCTGAAATCCAGTGAGAAAAGAACTAGAGATCATTAAATCTGAGATCCTAATCCATCTAGGCTGGCTGGCTAACATGATTCAGGGTTCTGATAGTCTCAGTCCTCAGCCACAACACTGTGGTTACAGATGCATGTTGCTGTGCTCAGCTTCTTCTGTGGGTGCTGGTTCTAATGTTTGTCTATGTGGGATGCACTTTTACCAGCAAATCCATCACCTCAGCACAGTTGTTGAATTCAAGAAAGAACATCATCTAAGCACATCTCAGTGAAAAGATAAAGGAATTAGAAAGTCAGAACAGAAGACTACTCAACAACAACTGTCTTAGTTACTTTGCTATTGCCAAAAACAAGCACCATAACCAAGACAACTTACGGGAAAAAAAAGTTTATTGGGGTCTTGCTTACAGTTTCAGAGGGTGAGTCCATCCATGATCATCCATGATCGTCATGGCAACAGGCAAGGAGGCAGGCACGACACTGGAACCATAGCAAAGAGCTTACAGCTGATCAACAAGAACCTGCCAGAGAGTGACAGAGCTAAATATGGGAAAGGCTCACCCCTAGCAACACACTTCCTCCAAAAGGCCACGCCTCCTAATCCTTCCTAAACAGTTCTAGCAACTGGTGATCAAATATTCAAATATGTGGGACTATGGGGCATTCCCTTTCAAACCATCACACTAACACATATAAATATTATAATTGCTGGGCAGGCAAGATGGCTCATTGGGTAGAGATGCTTGGCAAGCTAGCCAGACAACCTGAGTTTAATCCTCTAGATCTATAAGATAATAGGAGAGATGCCAATTCCCATAGGTTTTCCTCTGACCTCCACACTACTGCTGTGATGTGCTGCACATAAGTCTCCCCCAGACACAAATAAATAATTAACTATGAAGTAGTAGGTCCAGTGACTATGAGGAGACATGAGAGAATAGATGCCTGAGCAGAGTGGACAGGAGGAATTTAGGTAATTCCTTGGTTTATACAAGGTAAACACGTTGAATTTGTTTTTGTTGTTGTCTTGAGGGGGGTTGTTTTGTTTTTAAAGACATGGTCTCAGGTAGCCTAGGCTGGCCTTAAAACTGACTAGAAAGCTGAGGATGACCTTGAAGTCTGTATCCTCCTGGTTCTGTCTCCTAAGTGCTTAGATTATAAGCACATGCTACCATGCCTGGCATGAACATGATAAATTTTGAGACTCCTGTGAGACATCTTAAGGGCAATACTGGTAGGTAGATGTACAGCTCTGTATCATAGACATAGAATTGAGTGGAAGAACAGCTGCTATTTATGTACATATAGGTGACACTTGAAATTGTAATTATATCTAGATATAATGACCTAGGATACTGTGCAGAGAGGAGAAGCCAAGAAAGGTCATGTTCCTAGAAACTCAGTGTGAGAGCAGAGAAAGTAGAACCTCTTTCTCCAAAGCAGAGGTCAGTGTCATGTAAGAACCAAACAGTCATAATTAAAGCAAACAAAGAAGCAAACACTCAAACAAACCAAAAAGGAGTCACAGTATTTTCTAAGGCTAGAGACAAGTCAATGAGATAAAACTTAGAAACCAGTTAATAGGAAATTTTATTCTGCTTTTGCTAAATTTTATTGAGCCTTCTTATATAGTTTCTAGTTTTGAACTGGAAAGAACTTGATTTTCAGTGGACTGTGGGTAGGAGGGGTCATGTTAATAAGAGATTCTTGTTTTAGGCTTATAACCCACAAAGTCATGTGTACTCATGTATATTATACATATATACATATATATACACATATACATATATGTGTATGTGTGTAATATATATGTACTCTGATATATATATTATGTATACATATATATGTATATCTATCTCAGATTTAGTTTTTCTATAATTCTTTTGACTACTGATTTATTATATATATTTATGCCACAGGCACATACTTACTTGTTTTTAAAATGATCATTTATAGCCAAGTGTGATAGTGAAATACCCATCATTCCATTTCTTGGGAGGCTAAGGCAGGTGAATCACAAGTTTCAGGACAGTCTGGGCTACACAGCAAGACTTTCTCAAGAAAATATAATAAAACCCCATAATTTTAAACTTAAAGGTATATAAATTTAATACATTTCACTATGATTAATCATTGATCCTTTATAATAACCACTAAAATATTTTGATTATTCTTTCTTTCTTTCTTTCTTTTTATAGATCATTCCATTTGTTTACATCTCAAATGATCTTCCCCTTCCTGGTTACCCCTCCACCAACCTCTCATCCCACATCCGCCCTCCTCCCTCCCCTACCATTTCTTTCTAATTATTTATTTTACTGTATTTATTTCACCTGATAGCTACTTGATAAATGTTACTTAAATATTCAGGAGCTGTGTAAATATGTAAATTGATGATTCTAAAGACTTAGTCCAGTCACAAGTTTAGCTTCCTTCTTCAGAGACATAAATGCTATGATTTATCACCTGGGTGCATGGATGAGCTGGAGACAATGTTAATATGACTGAATGAAAAGGTAACAACGGCCATCAGTCATGGAGATAGTCCCTGGGACAAGCATGTTACCTACACATCTCTGTCTGTCAGAGTCTGCATTCTGTGACTACTTCAGGTAACTATTTCACACTCTTCTTTCCTGGAGTTAAAAAAGAGAACAAGGTCAGATTACAGCCTTTGCTGATTTGTATGTTGTGAAGGGTACCAGCTTGGCCTGTTCCAAGCTACTTCTATGCCGTCACTGGCTGTGAATGGGGAAGAGTTGCTAATAATCTGATGTGGGGAGTCTGGACCAGGGGGGCTTAGAGAACCTCTCAGGTGCTGCAACTCACTCCTTGCTGTATTCAAAGACAAGAATCTAGTACTTCTCATGTCTCCATTTTGAAAGAACAGCTTCTTTCTGCTGAAGTGTCTTTATCAGCCTGTGAACACACTATACTGTTTTGCCACTAAACATGAAAAACAAAAGCTTACATAAGTCAATTTCTGTCTTCAACTAGTATGCATTTTCTGCTCTCTGCATGAAACTTCCTGAGAGAGGTTGGTATACTAGCCATGTGTAGGTGGTTCTTCCCTTCCATTGTGTCTTAGACTCAGTCAGATATTGCCCAAGCACTCCACCAAAACTATTCTTTTTCAGATCAATAATGACCCTGGAATTGTGAAAACTAATAACTAACCCAATACTGAATTCCATATTTAAATTCCTTTGAGCCAATACTAAATTCTACATCCACATGTTAGTTGGCCAATCAGTAGTGCTGAACCCTTGGCTTCCAATACCACTTTCTCTCTCCTAGTTTCTCCCTGCCCACCATCAAGTCTCAGCATCTCTCCTGTCTCCTGATTTCTGAGTTGGGGGAGGGGCTCAGCCTATGGACTTTGGACTTCTTTTCTCTGTTTATTCTCACTTTCTTCAACACCTCTTTTGTGGATTTAATGCCACCCATAGAAGAACAACTCTTAATTTTATGTCTGTAGCTCACACTTGCCAGAACGCCTGAGTTATCTATTTATTTTTTTAAATATCTGTACTCAAATGCTAAATTAGCTTCTGAAATGTACCCAGCCCAAGCTGGAGCTTCTTGCACAGTCCTACCTGCTCCACATGCATAAAGAACATCCTAGCCTTGGCACCCTTCCCATTTGTGGCTCAAGCCATAAACACTGCAGCCAAAAATGATCCCCTGTCACACTTCATACCAATGTACTAATAACTAAATCCCACAACATCCACATTCTAGGTAGCTCTAGAACATGATCAGTTTCTCCCTTCACATCCACTTTTACAACTCTTGCCTACCTGGATGTATTCTAAATGCTTGCCCTGCCGTCACAGCCTCTCTCTACCACCCATTCTTAATTCTGGCCAAGACAGCAAATCTTTTGAAATTGAAATGAGATCATGCCCTCCTCTGTTCAAAACTACTCTGTGCTATTTCATCCCACTGCAAGTAAAGCCATGATTCTTTCCATGATGGATAATGTCCTGTGTGACCGGGGTCTCTGGCACCCTCTGATTGTATCTATGAATGGTCCTACTCATTCAGATTCAGTCACACACTGGCTGAACTGAAAGGTTCCTTGAATGTATCGTACTAGCTGTGCCTCTCTAGATGTTGCCTGATTCGGCCTGGTGCAGCTTTCTGATTGCTATGATGTCACTTTCTCAGGAACAGCACCCCCACATTCACTCCAGACATCACGGTCTCCCTTAGTCTGCCCCTCATCGCCATCACACTCTGCTGCGCTGTGCAATTTGCTAGAATCACTAGTTTTGTGATGGTGGGAATCTCTCTCCTCGGCAGTTACTGCCACATACCAGGAAAATACTTCCTGATGACAAAGACTTATTTCATCTCACTCTTACAATGCTCTGACATGGACACTATCAATCTCCTTATTACAAATTTGGCTGTAGTTTGGTGGGTAGAATGCTGACCCAGCATTCAGAAAACTCTGGATTTGACCTCTAGTGGCACTTGCCTGAAATTTCAGCATCCAGGTAGAGGCAGACAGATGAAGAATTCAAAATAATTCTTGGCTCCATAGCATTTTATGGTCCCCATTCAAGTGGATGAAATAATGGATTGCCAATTCAGAGAGTCCTCATAGGGTATGGACCTCATTAAAATATGAACCTTTGATTATAATATGCTGATTTTTCTTTCATTATGTTTAAGAAAATAATCTGGTTATATAAAATACTTATAAATAATAATGTCTTCCAAAAGGTAGGAAGCTTAGAAAAACAAAACAAGAAAACAACCCAATTCTCATGATTTCGAATAGGCACAACTGCTCAGTTTCTCTTATTAAAACTTAATAAAAGCTGGGCATAGTGGCACCATGCCTATAATTACAGTTTCTTGGGAAGCTAAAGGAAGATGGCAAATTCAAGGCCTGCCTGAGCAATAGTGTGACTTTAAGAGCAACCTGGACAATTTAGTGAGACCGTGTCTCAAAGTGAAAAACAGAAACAGTTGAGGAGGCACTGAGTGATGTCAGTGCTACCAATGCCATGGCCAGGGTTTGGTTCCTAGTGCTGACCACAATGGCAAATAATAATAATAAAACCAGTAGCCACATGGGTGACACATGTCTTCCATCTCAGCACTCAGAAAGTGGAGGCTGAGGACTGAGTTCAAGCCCTGTCTGGTTATCTCAAAAATGTAAAACAAAAACAAACAAGTAAATAAATACAGTAAATGAGTAAGTAAAAAAGAAATAACTGAAAATCATACATATCTTTAGATGTCCCTTGCTTTGGGTGAAGAAAATTTCCCTTTTGAGCCTGGGGCCAAGATAGGTTTCACTTATTTGAAGATACTATACTGGTGATCCAGGATGACAAGTAGTTCAAAGTCAGCCACATACTAAGTTTGAGGCCAGCCTGGACTACAAGAGACTCTATTGCATCACCCCTCCGAAACAGTAGAGAAGCTAGGCTAGATTAAAATACTTTTACAACAGCTCACATGTAGCTGTATATTTAATATGAGATTTTTTTTGTTGCTGTTACGCTATTTTTCTGACTGTCAGACATCCAGATATAAGATGAGAATAAGTAGAAACCATTATGGACTCTCACCTTTGAAGGACAGATAACAGGGCTGTCAGGCTTTATTACTGGATGGCAGGAAGGAGTAACATACAAAGGGGCAGGGAAGAAAACTTGGGAGAATGATAGTTGCTGAGGACAGTGAGCCTAGGCTGCTGTGTAGCAGGAAGCTTCGTTGTTTGCTTTCACTACTTATTATTTATCTGGGTGTGTGCATGTGTGTGTGTGGGGGGGGGCAGTGGGTTGTGAGAGGCAGTTGCGTACCTGGTCAAGCACGGGCCTCGAACCCCAGATAATACCCTAATGGGATGGTAGGTGTTCGGCCTTGCTCCTGGGCCCTGGTTTCTTTCACTAATCCACAGCCCCTGCCAAAGAAAGGTTTGTGGCCTTAGGTCATGTGGCACAGGTAGCACAGGTAGAGGGCTGTGACTATAGGCTGCAGAGCCCGTTACGTCCAGCCCGTATGCCCCTCTGAGTCCTTCTGTGATCTTCCAGTGGCGTCTGAAAGCACAAGGGCTGAGACCACCCGTCTCCCGCCAGCTGCCTCAGCCCAGAGAGCCCCCAATCTAAGAGCTCTACCCCTGTGGAACCTCAGACTGAGATCTCCCCAAGCTCGGAGCAGAGTTCTTCGACCTCTCACAGCCTGATGTCCGCCCTGCTGCTCATGGAGTGAACTCACTCAAATTCCTGCACTTCTGCCTCCCTGAGGCGCCTGGGGCGGCAGACACTCAACTCAGCCCAACAGGACCCATGCCCACATGTGAACCACAGACCCACACGTGTGTGTGTGTGTGTGTGTGTGTGTGTGTGTGTGTGTGTGTGTGTGCTTTTTTGCATTTCATCTTAGTGGGTTTGTGGCTGGTGTTGCTGGCTTTTCCGTTTGTCATTTTGGAATTTAAGCTGTAGATGGCTGTGGAGGTCTTCTGGAGTGAGGAGGGCGAGTGCTGATGAAATGTAACGACTTGAAGGAAATGTGAACAGAAAGAAAGTAATCAAAACATACAACAGTGCACTGACGGAAACACCCCTGAGACTGAGATAAGAAGAACGCACATGCATACATACACCCACTGCTCTGCATCCCTAGAAGGAAGGGCTTGATAAAGATGTACACGCTGACAGTCCTAGCACAGGCAAGCTTCCAAATGGGCAGTCATTGTCCATATCTGTCACAGACAGTGTACACAGAATGGCTTATGTTCAATGGTTGTAGAATTCAGTATTCAGTGGCTGTAAAGGAACATGCAGGGTTCTAGACTGTTAGAACACTAACTCATTCTGGGCCTGCATTCTGGTCTACTGTTTAGTATGTACTATATTGTCAGGTAGACACAGAGTAATGTACAATGTCTCTCTACCAAAAGCAATCTACCTACTATGGCTCATGGAAAGCTGTCTTAGCAGATATTGAGGAGTTACAGCTCATGCAGATGATTGTCAGAGAGCATCCAGGTTCCTAGATTTTGGACCGGCACAGATGGTTGTCATTGCCGTGTCTTCTGATATACTCTGGGTTGTTGCAGCAGATGGGTGGCTGTCATGGTATGTGAGGCTGACTCTCTCTCTCTGGTCCTCCATGGTGCGGAACAGCTATCAGATTACAAGACCTGCTTCATGTGCTGTCAATGATGTGATGGTATTTGTATCACACTGCATGTAGATTGATTCAAGGGGGCATTCCAGTGTCCGTGGACTACAGTGGTACATACACACTGATACACTTTGGGCTGTTACAAATGTGTGGGTGTGTACGTGTTTGTGTGTGTCCATGTAAACAAGCACATACTTTAGTACCAAATGGGTTGCCATGGTGTGAATATGCCAGCACAACTGGATGGAGGATGGACTGTCGCATGCAGACAACTAGCAAGCTGCTGAACAAGTCTCTTACCGTGTGTCCTGGTAATGTGTACCTCTAGTTAGGTTTCAAACAACATGGAATTGCTAATACTTTTAGTTCAAGGGGAATTGTGAGGTGCATACTTAAAATTTTTCTGCATTTTAAGGAGAGCATTTACACAGCCGAACAATTATATTCCTTTCTCCAGGACTTACAAGGATCTTTGGTTTTCATTCCTCTTTCAGTTATTTCACTTTATGATTCTTTCATTTCTCTACACAGATGGCAGGAAACATATTTTGTTTCCCTAACAGATAATTCTGTTTCCTACTCACAGAGTTCACTGTATTTATAAACATACATTGCAATATTTATCTTTCACTTCTCATGACTAAATAGATCTGTAATATTTTTTAAGTGATTGATAATATTTAATAGTTTTAATTGCCAAAATAAATTAATAAAATATGTTCTATGTATGGAAACTAAAATACAAGATAAATATTTATGAAGAACATAATAATATAATATCATTTGGTCTGTATGACAGAATTTTTTAATAAACTCCAGTGTAATGCAATGAGACAGATAATACAGATTCTACTATGTCTGCCAGGGCTCCAACAACCTGACTTCACTTTTCTGTCAGCACAAACACCTGATGTGCTGAAGTGTGCTTGCTGCTCTCCCACCTCTATCTCAGTGGCTAAAGTCTGAGTTTTAAAAATAAGCACAGCTGGCAACACTAGCTATACTTACACGGAAGAAGGAAATGGGACACCATTCTCTCAGTTATAAAAATCAATTCAAAATGGATCAAAGACTCAAATAAATGTAAGGCCTGAAACCATGAAACTAGACAAATAAACATGGTGATGATGTTTCAGGACATTGGTATGGGACTTCCTGGATAAGAGCCCCAAAAAGCACAGACACCAAACCCAAAATAGACAAGTGAGATTACATCAAACTAAAGTGCTTCTGTACAGCCAAGGAAACAACCACCATAGCAGAGACAACCCACAGTTTAGGAGGGAATATTGTAAGCTACTCCTCAGAAGAGAAGATGATAAAATATCCATGGAATTCAAACAACTCAACAGTGAAAAACAAACAAACAAACAAACAAACAAAACAAGTAAATGATCTGAATAAATATATCCCAAATGAAGAAATAAGATCGGCAAGGTGGCTCAATGGATAAAAGTGCTCACTGCCAAGCCTGAGGACCTGAGTTCAATTCCCCAAATCCACACAGTATAATAAGAGAACCAACTCTCACAAGTAGTCTTCCGGCCTCCACCCATGGGCCATGGCATGAGCATATCCGTAAATACCAGTGCTCCTCCCTTTAAGCACACATACCTTCCATGGATCCATATGAAGCTCTTAGGCTCACAATTAAAGACTTATCTCACACATCTTTCCTTAGTAGTTTCTTTTGTTTTTAATGTTCTGCTCAGTCAACTTCAATGAGTCTGATACCTAAACTTTCTCCCAGGAATTTTTGTTCCTTTTTGCTTTCTGGACTTATCTCCTACCAATTTCCCTAGTAATGTCCCTCACAGCAAAAGGTTCTACCTTAGAACTCAAAGACTATAACAATAGGAAACTCTCTCTCTCTCTCTCTCTCTCTCTCTCTCTCTCTCTCTCTCTCTCTCTCTCTCTCCTCTCTTTTTTCTTTGCATTGGAAAAGCCTCACCATCCTCAGAGTTCATGCCTCTCAAAGATGACAGACCAGTTATTCTGCAGTATGTCTGTCTGCTTTGGTGCATCTGGTGTCTTGTTGTGACCAAACTTGAGTGATATGACTTGGCAAATATGCCACATTTAGCAGAGAGACATCCTGGCTTGGGTTAGCAATTCATCATATTTGATAGTGAGAGTTGATCTTAGTGAAGGTATTGCAAACACCCTCTTGTATGCTTTCAATATGGTTTAAATGTGTCTCCCTAAGGCTTGTGCACTGGGAGCTTGACTGTCCTTCAGTGTGACACTGCTAGAGGATGGTGTGGAAACCCTAAGAGGTGGGCCTGCTGGGAGGGCTCTGAGAGTGACTCCCAAAGTGATTATTAAGACTCTTGAAGCCAGGCAGTGGTGGTGCATGCCTTTAATCTTAGCACTTGGGAGGCAGAGACAGGTGGATTTCTGAGTTCGAGGCCAGCCTGGTCTACAGAGTGAGTTCCAGGACAGCCAGGGCTATACAGAGAAACCCTGTCTTGGGGAAGAAGAAAAAAAAAAAGACTTTTGAAGAATTTTCTGGTTGCTCTCAAGAGAGAACAGGAGAAGGGGCCATGCTGCTACTGGGAAACAGAGTCCGTTTTCTGGGTTCTTAGTCATGCAGATAAAAGAAGTTGAAAATGGGTTCAGATGGAAACTTTAGGATAACTTTATTAGAAATGGAGAAAACCACGAGGCTGAAAAGCTGGAGATCTAGAGGAAGGAGAGAGAGAGAGAGAGGAGAGAGAGAGAGAGAGAGAGAGAGAGAGAGAGAGAGAGAGAGAGACAGAATATTTAGAATTCAGGAGGAAGGCAGGCATAGCAGAGGGGTCTGCTAGCCACTGTACTGAGAGGTGGCTTCTGCTGTCCACAAGTACATCAAGGCTGTAGTTATTCTTCCCATAGTCTTAATGTCTTCATGTGGTTCATGTTTCTTGAAGTTATAACTTTTAAAGGGTGTCCCCTGTCCAGGTGATTGGCAGGCCCATTGAATTAACTCTTTAGGGAAGTGGCTATAGTATGTCTTTACAACCTTATAATTTCTGAATAGCTTAGACAGACAGTTACATCTTTACCCAGGGCCAGGGGTACAACTCAGGTCTCATTTTTTTTTTTTTTTTTAAATTAAAAAGCATGCAACAGTGCAGATATAAAAGAATTAAAGAAAGACTAGTCTGAAAATTTCTCAACTGGATAGCCCTAAATTTGCAACTATCTTCCTGCCTCTACTCTCTGAGTGCTGGAACTACACATATGCATTGCCTTGCTGAGCTAAAACAGTCATGTGTTAGCAGGATGAAATATCCTTCCTTTAACAGGTCGTGTGGAAGCCTGCTACCTCCATCTTCCTCCCTTCCTTCCAGTAAACCTTAAGAAGGACAGTTGTAGCACTAGCTCCCTACTTTCACATGGCATTTCAAGGACTATTGGGGACAACTGTGACACCTTCTCTTTATTAAAATTGTGCCCTTCCCCCCAAGCCTTGAGCAGGCCTGAGAGACCTTGTTTACCACAACAGACCAAGTGATAGGATCTAGGTGGAGTTACCCACCTTGGCTGCACAGAACACAGAAGCAGAACTGCCCCTGGGCTTGCCTTAAGACATCTCTGACCGTGACCTAGAACAGATTATGGATTATCCCACCCATCTGAAACCAAGAGGGGTTGTGGGTTGGGCCTTCCCCTTTAAATTGAGAGCTGAACATTAAAGCTTTGAGCCTTGATCAGAGAACTTTGTCCTGGCTTCATCTCTTCTTGTCCTCCGCCCCCTTTCATTCCCAGCCCCCTTTCAGGTGAACCCAGTTGACTTGTGGCCGCAGGCAGCTACAAAAATTACTATGTTACCAAAGATAAAGGAGATGGAATCCAAGGCTTACTATGAACGAGGGGCCTGTCCTCAATGATCTGCAATCTTGCTAATGCCTGACTAGCTATCTAACAATGCCACACATTGGTTTTGTGAATTCATTCTACATTTTATTTTGAAGCCTATTCTATAGCAAACAAATTCTCAAGCTGACTGATTAAACCCAATGAAAAGTAATTTCTTCCTTATATAAAAATCTAAGGCAAATATTCCTAGTAGGTAACTGTTAATTTCAACCATTTAGGGTCACCGGACCTAGTACTTCTGTTTCAGCTTCTTCTAGGCCTTAGTCCTGTAGAATTCATCCCAAAGGTGAATAATGAGCAGCTGTGGTATCTTTTCCAAGGCCCCAGCATGAGCCCCAGGATAACACAGAGGGCTGACCCCACTTCAGACTCTATGTATGAGTTGCAGGTTGCCACCTAAACTTCTGACTGCCTGACTGTAGATGGTTTTCATGTCTGCTTCAGGTCTGGTAATTCAGTGGAGCCTCTCACAGAATTCATGAAAGGCTTTCATTGCCTACCACTCATCCATAACTCAGGAACTAATAGAGGAAAGGCTTCGGAGGGCATAGTGGGGAGAAGGGGAGTGGCTTCCATGTCACTTTCCAAGTAAAGGGTTCCTAAATACTGTCCTTAGGCATGAGTGGTAAGCTGATTGGCTATTAGACACCACCAAAATCTCTCATCTCTCATCCCTTCCCTAAGGCCCCATGACAGGCTCCAACTCCAACCCCTTATCTTGATCAGACTGCACCTTGTCCCAGAGCTATCCATGCAGGGTCTTCTCATCCTGGTGATCCCAATTATCACAAGAGAGACAGACCCTTAAGTGAGATGATTCCAAGGTTTTATGTGTATGTTGGTATATATGTATGCATACAGGTATTTGTGGGGGTATGGCATGCTTGTGGTGGTTAGAGGATAACTTGTAAGAGGCAGTACTCTTCTTTAAACATATGAGTTCTGAGGGTTAAACTCTGGCTTGGTGGCAAATGCCTTTACTCCACTGAGCTATCTCATTGTCCCCAGATCTAAGTGCCAGTAACCCAAGTCAGAGACCAAGTACTGCCATTATTCTAAAACAGAAGCTTGTCTCATTCCTATGGTTTGAGCTCACATTCCTTTGTTCTATGGCCATATCTAAGTGCTATTGGTTATGAACATCACAGACTAGGTGTGGAATGAGCAAAAGGAGAGAGTAGGGGTGATGGACAGTTCGAAGCCTCAGCCTCACTGCTATGACACAACTTTTCAGAATGCAGTTTTGCCTCAGTATACTGGTTGCTCTGACTCTTGCCTCTGGCTCCCCACAATGACTAGAAATGGGTTACAACCCTACACATATTATTCTGTTTTCAATTTTCTTGGATTGCCATCAAGAAGAGTCAAGGCACACTATTCTGCAGCAAGGTGAAGAGCCCAGGCAATAGACTAGCCCTGCTATATAACAGTTTTTGCAAGATGAGAGTGTGTTTATGTAAAAGGTGACCCCTTACTTTGTATACTAGACATCCGGGGCAGCCGTATGTGACAGCTCTGCTGCATTGGAAAGGAGAGAGCATGGGTCATATGCATGGGAGTTACAAAAAAGAAAACCTCCCTGAGGTTTGTCCTCAGAGAATTTAGAGGACAAACATTCTTTGTATCAAAACATCAATGAGAGATTAACAGATCAAAAGGAGCTAAGATAAACCAAGGAGGAAGCAAGGGTCATGCCCCAGGAGGTTGATTAAGCCAGTGGAGTCCACAATTTATTTGAAGGCATAAATCTGCAATAATAAGAACCTGTTATAAAGAATGATAATAACAGAAGCCTTACCCAGCGGATGTGAAAATCTCCATCAACTTTGAACAATAAGATGCGGGTGTGAAAAGGAGGACAGAAACAGAATAGGAACAGAAAGGGTGTTCCGAAACAGGTCCAAGTGCAAATATTATTTTAGAATTAAATCATTGGCATTTAAAGTCCATGAAGAAATGACTCTTATAAAGTAGCTCTGACTATTTGCCTATTTTGGAGATGATGAAGGTGAGTCTTTATAGCATATGAAATATGAGCCTTATATGGCTTGATAGTCCAAAAGAAGAATCTGCAATTGTGCTAAGGCTGGATACGAGGGATCAAAAGAGTGTTCTTTTACCACCTCAGGGCATAAGAAAGATGCAAGCCTAGAGGTTCTCAACTGCATAAACAACCGAAGCTACAGGATAAATGGCAACAGGAAGGAGCCACCTGACAAAGAGTAGGGGCTTGACAAGTGACAATTCTCACAGTTATCCACAACCCCTGTGCCCCAGGGTGAAGGAGGGCGATTACTATTGTCTGCACTTATCACTGTGGAGACTGAGGTTCTTGAGGGTTTACACAATTTCACCAAGGCTAACCTATAGTTCATTCCTGTAGTCTCAGCTATGCAGGAAGCCCTGGAGCTGAAGGTCAGTCGAATCAGTTTAGTGAGATCACATCTTGTGAGATTTTTGTGACAAAATATGTGTAAGACAACTTGAACTATGGTTCCAAAGTTTGCTTAAGCAGTATATTCCATCACCTTCTAAATGTACAAAGAACTGGAGGGGTATTCACATCATAAATTATTCAATATAATATCTGCAGTGCCTAAGAAACATCCACACACGATTCAGAAAGAGACTAACTCAATAGGAAAGTAGATACAAACAGAAAATTAATAAAATATACATGACTAATACAAAGTTCTAAATTCTACTGGCAGATAAAGAGATGCAAATGAAATGAAAATCAGATAGGTTTTCAAAATACATCTTGCTTGGCAATGGGGTGGAGAGTGGGCATCATTGCTTGGCACGGTGGGAACATGCACCAGTACATATGCAGACACTTTTGAAATGTTGGCTGTCATTTTAAATATGTATTTAGGACCCCATATTTCAGATCCAGGAATATAGCCTGGAGAAACACTGTATTTTGAAACATTTCTGTGCCATTTCTTCATTACACTTATTCATTGCCGCAGAAAACTGGGATAATCCAAATGTCTGTTATTGCGATGTAGTTACATAAAAGATACTATGAACACAAACTGGAGACTGTGTAGTTCTTAAACCCTTAGACTTCTTAAAGCCCAATGTCTTATTTGGGTACCGGGATGTAGCTCAAATAAGGGGGTTTGCCATCATCATCAGAGTGAAAAAATGAAAGACAGAAAATCCAGAATTTAGAGATGATAGGAGAAGCAGTAACTCTCAAATACTGACTGATGAGCACACTGGGCAGGGGACCAGAAATGGAACCACAGAAGAGTTATCTTCAGAAACTGATGTAGCTGTGGTGAGGGGCAAACCCAGAGTCTGCTGAGGGATCTGGCGGGCTGCAGGTACAGCATGGAGTCGAAGTTTGTACTGGTTACTTTTCTCTTTGCTGTAACAAGTACCTGACAAGAGCAATATAAGGAAGGAAGGAAGGGTTGATTTTGGTTCACTGTTTAAAGGCACAGCCCACCATGGTGGCAGAGTCATGGTGGCAAGGATACATGGCAGTGGGTCACATTGCATCTGTCATCAGAAAAGAGACAGATGAAAGTTGATGTCTAGCTCATTTTCTCCATTTTATTCAGCCTGGGACCCCAGCCCACATGATGGTGTTTCCCACATTTAGGGAATCAACATAAAAATGCCCTCACAGACATGCCTTGAGGTTTCTCTTGTAGGTGATTCTAGCTCTCGTCAAGTTGACCATGAATAACCATCATGCAATTCAAGTCTGAAGGCAGTGTATGAGCAGAACTCTCTGTAACTCCAGGTAGTCCACACTGTGATCTGAAATCAGCTTTACTCAAAGTCTATTGATTTACATGTTAATATCATCTTTAAATACTTCCTCAGAATCATCTGAAACAGCATTTGATCAAATATGTAGACACTATGGCCATACAATGCTCCTTTGTAAAATTAATCATCACAAGCAGTACATAAATTGTCTTTGGAAAAATGTCTTTGACATGTATACAAAACTGAATGCTATTACACTCTATGACCCGGCAATCCATCTTTTATAGAATTGTTAACAGAAAGCATATGTGTTATTTCCAAAAGATAGGCACACAAGAGCTATGTGACCCATTGCCATGTACCTTGTAGGCTGAGGTATCCCTCTCAGTGGCATAGTTTTTGATAAACAGAGATAAGGCCCTGGGTTCAAGTCCTATGTCTCACAGAAAAAAGAAAGAGAGAGAGAGAGAGAGAGAGAGAGAGAGAGAGAGAGAGAGAGAGAGAGAGAGAAAGAATAATAACAACAGAGACTTAACAAGCAAACACAAATAACACTTACAACTTAGAAACCACTCCAAAGACCTCCAAAGGTCACTGGATACATGTACTGAGATGTGGTCAGTACAGGACTCTAGACAGCACTGAAAATGTCTAACTATATGCAGCAGATTGGACTATCTTAGGTATGTGGTCCAAAAACAAACAAAACAAAAAGCCAGACACAAAGGTGACACAAAATAGTAGTTGTCATTCCATTACTTTAAGACACAAAGCTGGCCAAGCTAACCATTTTTATTAGAAGCCTGGAGTTAGAGTAAGGCATGGTAGAAATGAAAGGAAGACTACAGGGACCTGTGAAGGACCCTCACACAAGAGTTGGCTGAAGCCTCTACCAGTTGAGAATCCAGAATTACCATACAATTAATAACATTTGCTTAAGGCCTTTCTCAATTGTAAACCTACAAGTTCTAAGAATTTCACCAAGAAACTGAAGTAAAATAGTAAAAAGACATGTTCTAGTCACCTTGTGGAAACCTAGTAGCTCCTGGGTTTATCTTATTAGACTGTAATACCATCCAAGGCATTTAAGTCACTTTATAATCTCATGTATTGAAAAAGAAGAGGAAGAGATGGGGGAAAGAAACGATTTCTTAGCAGCCCTTTGACAAGCTACTTGGAGCCACCAAAATAATATACAGCCAGTAATAATACACACATACACACACAATACACATCTCTTAAGAGCAGCTCGCTCTTAGAAATGTCCACACCTTTACTCCTGTGTGTCTTTCCTTTCAAGCACTACTTGAGAAGTGAAGGTGAGGAATCTCTGGAGGAAGCAGTGGAGCCACAGCACCAAAATATCAAGCTCCATGTTAAATGAGACCCTGTTTCAGTATATAAGAGGAAGAGTGATAGAGGACAATGCTCGATGTTAACCCTCAGCCTTCACACACATGCACCTGCATTAACACACCACACACACACACACGCACACACACACACACACTGAAGTAAAATAGTAAAATGATTTGTTCTAGTCACCTTGTGGAAACCTAGTAGCTCCCGGGTTTATCTTATTAGATTGTAACACCATCCAAGGTTACACACACACATGTAACCACAAAATGAACATGCTCATGTTCATATAAACATATAACATTCATATGTACAAACAGGTTTTCAATAATCTCTGACTTTGTTTCATACTAGCTTGCCCTAAAATTCTTTTCTACACTGAAGCCAAGAACTGGTTTTACTTGAAGTCCCTAAAAATTAGTGACAGTCCTCAGGCCTCTACTCCATGGTCAGCAATATAGAGCTGTGTCTTAGTCCCTGCCACTGTGTCTATGACTGAGACTAGAAAAGGACAATAATGTGGTCTCCTGGGATGCTTGAAAGTCCTAGGTTACTGCTATCATTTAATTTGAAACTAGTTAAACAAGTATGTTCAGTTTATGGAAAGTCATTGAGATATACAACTGTGGCATGTGCATTTTTATACATGCAAGCAATACTTCCACAAAACATAAAATACTTGCTTGTAGAACAACTTTTGTCATTTGGTCCTGTAACCCAGGCTGGTCTAGAATTTGTTATGTAATTGACTATGGGTCTTGAGCTATTGATTTTCTGCCTCTACCTCCTAAGGGCTAGAATTATATGTGTATGCCCCCAAACCCAACTCAATATAGACTAAAATATATTTCACGATCCATCCTGTGCTAGTAAAACAGTAGATACAAGTGTTGAGGTTTCAACATTAGCAACCATCAATTTGTTGACAATTTGATTGCTAACAATGGAACATGGTTGTAACAACCTAGAAAAGTAACCAAAGCATGTTAACCTATTCTCATAGCTCTGTATTATTTGATGTTTTTCAAAACATGGTGCATGTATTAGTTTTATGTTTCTTTAGAGAGAAAGGGTGAACATGCTTTGAAACATCTACTTATTCAGAAGTAGGCATAGAACCTACTGTTGTAATTTTATATAGTCTGTATTCTAAAACTTCCATTTCTTATTCAACAGGCTCCTTCTGGTCAATAGAGTTCATTTTTGAAAGCAATATGAATTTCATACATCATAATTTATATTGCCAGTCCATCATTGATGGACATTAAGATTTTTCACACACTTTCAGTGTTGTAAACAGAGTTGCAAAGCAAATGTATTTTCTGAAGTGTGAAGCAGAAGGTGGTGCCTTGCATCTTAAGACAGACTGCAACTGTATTCCCTCAGGCCATCTGGTTCACACCCTCTAGAGTTTTAAATAAGATGGCTTGCGGCCCCCTTATAAGCACGCATTTGAGTTCATCAATAATTTTAAACTTTTGGCAATTTGATAGGGGAAAAGACTCTTCATGTTTTCCTGGCATTTCTTTGATCATTCATGAGACCAAACACTTTTCATGTGCTTTATATTTCTTTGTTGATTTACCTTAGAGTATTTTGTCCATTTTTTCCATTAAAACATCTAACATTTTCCTTATTGATTTTTAAAAGCTCTCTATTTATCTGGAATATTGATTCTTTGCCTTCATTTTACTGCAAATAGTTTCCCAATTTGCCTTCTACCTTTCAAAGTTTTACAATGTTTATTTTTGTACAAAACTTTTTTTTAAAAAAAGTAGTTAAATTTACCAGTCTTTCCTCATATGTTTTCTGAGGCAGACTTGAAAGGTCTTCCTCACCCAAGACTATACTATGTACCAATGGGTTACTTTTTCAGTTTCAACAGGAATTAATTTTTGTATGCAGTAGTTCCAGATTCTTTAATTTTCTTCAAATAGCTAATTAACTTCATAACCATCATCATCCCCACCAACTAAAGACATTACTTCTCCAAGATACATGAGCCCCATATAACTTGGTTCTGATCCTGAAGTTATAGCCTTTCATTATTCTTTCTGGTTTCTACCAGTGATGCAATTTTTGTTGTTTTTATTGTATAATGCAGGTTCATACGTGCTAAGACAAGCCAAACTTTGCTCTCAATATTTTTTAGAATTTTTTCACTTGAATTCTTTTATAATTGTTTTGTGAAGTTGAAAAGACTTTCTATTGGAATGTAACGGGATTGCACTGAGTGAACAAAACAGATATAGGATTTAATCTCTCCTTTCCTTTTCTCTTTCAGCACAGGTCTTGTTATTCCAGTCTTGCTTTGAACTCTAGGTAATTCTTCTGCCTCCATTTCCGAACTGCTGGAATTAACAGGCATAGGCAACAATGCCTGGTTAAGAAGGATACACAGATTTTACTTGGAGAGAGGGTCTTCTTGCTATGTGTTCCTGGTTGACCGGATACTCTATGTAGCATGGGTTGGACTTGAACTTGTAGCAATGACCCTTCCTCAGTTTCTCAAGTGCTAGATTACAAGTGTGTCCTACTATGACCCACTTTGGTCTTTGTTGTATAAATCTATCTTAAAACAATATTAAGATGAATATGAGATAGCTCAGTGGGAAAAAAGTAACTGCTACAAAAGCCTAACAGCTTGAGTTCAATTCCCATACCCCTCATTAAAGTTAGAGAGAACCAACCCCACAAATTTGTCCTCTGACTTCCATATGTGCACCATGGCATGTGAGTCCCCACCACCCACATTATACATATGAATATACACAGTAATAGTAAATAAACTTAAAACAAACAAAAACCCAACGTTGGAATATTTATTTGTGTTTTGGTGGTTTGGTAATCTCATAAGGTACACTATTCATACTATGACCAGTTATATTGTAGGTGGTTGTTGCGGCCTGAGCTTGGGGGCCAGAAATGTTGAGAACTGCACTGTCAATGTTGGAACCAGCACTGCCAAAAGCCTTGGGGGCTAACTTGTTAGCCCACACTGACCCAAGCAGCTCTGGTCTGCAGGTCAGGGATCAGCAAGAGAGAGAGTGAGGATGGACTCGAAGAATGGAGACCAGACAGAGTGTGATTCAATCCCGTTTATTCTTCAGTCTCTCTTCTCTCCAAGTCCCAAGTCTTGAGTTTCTAGTCCCTAGTTCCTAATCCCTAGTGCCTCCAAGTTCCAAGTTTCTTCTTCCAAGTGCTAAGTGGCTAATGTCTAATTCCAAGTTCTTCCTCCAAGTGCCAAGTGCCTAATACCTTCTAATTCTTCTGAGTTCTCTAGTCCAAGTGTCTTCTTCCTCAATGCCTAATTCCTACTCCAAGTTGTACTGAACTCTTCTGTCTGCCTCTCTCCTTTTATATGTCTCACTTCTAAGCCACGCCTCTAAGTCACACCTTTAAGTCATGTCCTTAGGCCTTGTCTCTAAATCTGATCTCTAAGTCAAGCCCTTAAGCCTGGGCTCTAAATCACACCTTTAAGTCTTACACACCCAAGGGAAAATCCTGGGTATCTAAAACAAGATGTTATCAGACTGTGCTCAGCTGTTGTAGGCTATTGTAATCAAGTCTTTTGTCAGGGTATATGGCTCAAGATGGCTGCAAAGATGATAGCCACCTTCTGTCGGCTCCCCACAGGTGGTATAGCAAAGTAGGCTTTTTTCTGTGATGTCTTCCAATTGCATCTTAGTGGTACATAGAAGATGTATTATTTAAGTCACAATTAATTCTGCAACCAGTTATTCCATTCATTCTTTATTAGATCCTTGGGTCTTATTGGTCCACACTTATTCATTTTATTTCATTATCTTGTGCAGTAAGGCTTACAATTATGGGATTTGTCTCTTTCCTGCCCTCAAGAACTCAATCATTACCACGTGGGAACTTTAGGGCATTTTGTTCATTGCCTGGTTATTGTGCATAATAGTACCTGAACAAAATAATACATGTTTATGAAAAAAGAAGTATAGCAATGAATGCTAATTATCTAATTCCAGTCTCACGTGGCTCATACCACACAAAACATCAATCTAATTATCTACTAATCTATCTTTCTACCTATCTTTCCCCCAAAGAATACATGAGATTGAAGACCAGGAAGTAAAGGTGGGAAGCCCTTTCCTCTGCTGCCTTAAGATCAGTTCTGATAACTATATTTTCCCAGGGTCTCTCTTGCCTCTCTGGGGCTATGGCTCATTAGAGCCTCCTGCTCATTCTACTGCCAGGTGTTTTCCCACCTCTCCTTCCTAATTCCTTCATGAAACCCTCTGGAGGAAAAATTATTTCAATGTTCCATCTGTCCACTTGTTGGACTCAGCTGCTACATTCAGCAGCCACAGCCGCAGCGCTGACTTTACCAGACGGCTGTAACAAATGATTTATTGGAAGAGCAAGTTCAGTGTGATGCCTCATCTCACTCATTCCTACCAGTTGTGTGTGTGTGTGTGTGTGTGTGAGAGAGAGAGCGAGAGAGCGAGAGAGAGAGAGCGAGAGAGAGAGTTAAGTGTATGTGCATGCATGTATGCATGTTCACATGTATGTGGGTGCATATATGTGTGTGTGTGTGCGGCTAAGTATGCATACATGTGCATATGCTTGTGAGGCCACAGGTGGAAATTAAGTATCTTCTTCAGTTGCTCTCCACCTTATAAATTGAGACAGGGTCTATCACCTAAACCCAGAGTTCATCAATTTGACCTACTTGCTCTGGGAGTCCCCTGTTCCTGTCTCCTCTGTGTTAGGACTACAACTGGCCCTCATTTCTAAGTGGTACTACATGGATCCTGTGGTACAAACGCCAATCCTCATGTCTGCATCACAGGTGAGTTTCTCCTACAGAGCCATCTTCCCAGCCACATCCAAGTTTTAAAATTAAATATTTTGTCACCAATAACCAGAAACTTTTAAAATCTCTGGCTTGATTTAGTTTTCATCAGAATGTAAAACACAATTTTACTTAACTTGAGGGGGACTCTGAGTGCATCAGTAGTAACTTAAGAATGAGCCATTCTGCTGAGTCAGGATCATGGAAGGCATGGTACCTCCATAGGTAACTCTTCCTCCACCTCTTGCTTTGACCTCTGAACAGCAGTATCCCCCCCCCCCCGCCCCCCAACAGACTAAGTCCCCTCTTCAAATGCTGATTGTAAAGGAAGTTCTTTCCTTTAGAATGAGCTCTCCAGTCCCTCTGGCCACATTTCAAGGATTGAGTCTTCACATGCAGCAAATGCTACTGCACTATGGGGCATAGTGCAAGACATTTCTGTTCTCCTAGAAAGACACATTGCAGAAGTACTTATATAATAGTATAGAATTAGATCTGCAGCTACAGATGTAGCTCAATGGTAGAACTACTGACCACCATGCACGAGGTCTAGGGTTCAATCTCCATCAGTGAAAGAATGGAAAGGTACAGGCTGTCAACTCATGGATCATAACTAAAGAACTGAGGGCCACATGATTTCTCATCTGAAAGGGTGTCAATGATAGATTTACTTTATACTGTAATTATTTATCAAGGACAATGCAGCTCGTTGTCTTACCACATCTTAAAGTCCCAACACTCTGAAGGCTGAAGCAGGAAAATCCTAAGTTCAGAGCCATCTTGGGCTACACAATGAGATTCTATCCAAAAAAATTTATACAATTCTGTATGTATGAACATATAATAAATGAGTTATGGAAATTTTGTATATTATTCTGTCACTCTTTAAGCAAAGTATTTTGAGTTTTATAGTGTACATGTTATATAATTTTATATTTGTTTATCTTGTATATTACATATTTTTAGTGCACATGTTTTAGGACAAAGTCTATCAGTGATAGTTCTTAGGAATGGATGTAAGGTGTGGTGACTTGCACAGAAAACACTAATTTCTTCACAAAAATTGTGAGTCTGATTTTTTTAATTTAAATTTTGTGGAACATAAAAATATGGAACATGACACTGAATAATAAAATAAACATAATGTGTCTAGCACCTAGAATTAATAAATGTTAGCCTTTGAAACTTTCTTCATAATTTCTGTGTGCAGTTCATAGAATCTCACCTGAGCCATATGTATGACTCTAGGTTTGGAGCTGTCACCAGAGCCTGGTGGGCACAGTAGCTGCTTGGATCCTTTCAACAAATCCTAGTCTAGTGCTGTTTTAATAGAATTAATAGAGTAAACACAATGAATTGGTCCATCATTGGCCAAAACATTCTTCTCCAGCATATGCTTATATCTTTGTTTCCATTTGAAACTTATTTTTTTTTACATACATTTTATACACTTAGGTAGATAAATGGGTCAATATTTTCCTCTAAGGCTTGTGTTCTTAATACATCATGGAAGAAGGTTTAAGAGAACCCACTGTGAATTGGGAACATTTGGATTTGATGCTAGCACTACACACCTTTGTAAGACAAGGTTGTAAGAATGTGCACATGGCTATCCTCTTATGAAGATTCTTCAATGGATGCTCTATTGTCCTTCTAGTGACATTAACTGGGATATATAACACACATACACACATATTACATACATACATACATACATATACACACACACAGAATGTACCCATAAATATAACTACATCTAACAGAACAGTGTATCTGTAACTTTATAATGAAAAAAATTTATCTGTTCTTATTATTCTTCCACCACTGTGTATCAGAGGCCCCAGTCTCTGCCACTGCCAGCCTGCCATTAGCTTAAAGACTATCTTGTGTATATCATAGTAAGGATGTAAACATTAGTGGGGTATTGTTGATAACTTCCAGATTCTAATGTAAACTAACAGCTAGAATTTGGGCTAGGGATTGTGTCTCAGAGGAGGAGTGCTTGCCTGGCATATACGATCCTCTGAATTTGACCCTCAGCATTACAAAAATATATAAATGAATAAATAACAAATTTTCAAAGCAAAATTTAACTCGAAGATTTAAGGTTTATATGAATTTGATAAAATGGAAGGAAGCATAAAAAGAAAAATATGTCCCCTCTCATGTCTATTTTTCAGCAACAGAGTAGGAGAGGTTTTACAGTGTTCAAGGGCGGAACTTGTTTTTCATGTTTTGTAGGAGACTATGCACTGTCTTAGCCCTCAGGACTGGAAGGCTTACTTGCAGCTCATCTCCTGCTGGAGGGCACATCTCTCTTCATATAGGAGGTGATGGGAAGGGTCGATGATCATGTGCACTGGTCTACACTCGTTTTCTCTTTGGCGATTGTAAGATTCATTGCAATCATTCCATTTTCAGTGTTTCTAATTCACTTTTGTCTTTAGGAAGAGTTTTTTTTTTTTTTTTTTTTTTTTTTTTTTTTTTTTTTTAACTAAATGAGGCAAATTGATTATCAATCATCTAGTACTTTTTACTCTGACATGTAATATTTTAATATGTTTATTTTTCTGGCACCTCATCTACAACCAAAAGGCCAACAAGAAACCTGTCACTATTGCATATTGACTATGCCATATGAAAATATATCAAACTAGACTTTTTGACACTGTATATAAATGATTTGTCCCTGGGAACAAATACTCTAAAACATCTTGTGACGATACTCTAAAACAGGATAATTTTCTATGTTTTATTACTGGTATATTATTAAAGAAAAAAAACTTTAATTATTATAAGCCCTACTATGGTCCAAACAATATGGCTTTTCTGGACATTTATCTCTTTACAACTGTAGATTGTTGGTTCTGGTTTGAACATTTTGAGGCAACGTCTCATTGTGTAGCCCAGGGTGGCTGCAAACTTATGGCGATGTTCCTGATTTGACCTTCTCAGTGCCGGGATGACAGGCACGCATTGCCACTTCCAGGAATAAAGAAATGCTCTGTGTATCTGCTGCTTGTGCCACTTGCCTGTGGTAGCAATATCTTCCACAACATTATGCCATTGAGTTTTACACAAAATAGTTGAGTATATCGGGTACTTTAACCAGGTTAATATTTGATCCTAGCTTTAAGAAAAAGGATGCACACAACATTAGGCCCAATGAAAGACCTCTACGAGAAAAAGAGAATGGTGTAAAAATGAAACCAGAAATTTCTTATTAAAAAAATAATTATCTATTGAAAATGAAGAAGACAATACAAATTACACATTTGTAAAGCTAAGAACAACCATAACAGCTGGGAAAGCCCACAGTCCTACGTCCAGCTGACACAGACTTTTTAATTCTTTTCCTCACACATTTTTATGCCTATTCATTGTTTCCTCAGATGATTATGAGGATCCATTTTGAGAGAGATATAAAGCAGTCTTTCTTTAGTATGGCTATCTACAGGTATTAATTATACTTCATATGCTGACATTGCAAAACTTTTGTCAGCCTTTTCTATAAAGTTACGCTTTGCTGCTTCTTACTTACGTTATGTCTCTTCTATGTGTAATTGACTGTGGGGGTCTGAGCCTGCTTTGTGGCCAGGCTGTCACGACTTGTGCTGCCACACTCATGGGCACCCAGGTTCTGGGATTCCACTGCAAGCCACCAGTGGCTCATAACTCATAAGTTTCCAGTAATAAATTATTCTTTTAAAATCACACAAAAACATTTCTTAATAGAGACACAGAGAAAGTCAACAGAAATGATTTTTTTAACTTGTGTGTTAGTGTTTCACCTGAATGTGTGTGTGTGCCTTGTGTTGAGGCCAGACGAGGACATTAGAATTGCAGTTACAGAGGGTTATGGGCCACCATGTGGGTCTTGGGAACAAGTGCTCTTAACCACACCTCAGCAGCCCCACTTGAAATGGTTCTTTTTTTTGTTTGTTTGTTTGGTTTTTTTTTTGTTTTTGTTTTTTCGAGACAGGGTTTCTCTGTGTAGTCCTGGCTGTCCTGGAACTCACTCTGTAGACCAGGCTGGCCTTAAAGTCAGAAATCTGCCTGCCTCTGCCTCCCAAGTGCTGGGATTAAAGGCATGCGCCACCACCGCCCGGCTACAGATATGATGAAATGGTTCTTAATGCTGTTAGGCAGTTACCTCTTAGATTTGTTGTTGTTTTTTTTTTTTTTTTTTTTTTTTTTTTTTAATACTGACTGCACTGGTTTATTGATGTGTACCTTAATTGCAGGTACACTGTTCCATGTTTTACATCTTGGTAGCAACTGTATATGACAGGTGAGAAGAGCTGTCACTTCACTAAGTTGAGGTCTAGAATTTAGGTAAGATTTTAAAGATTTCTTAGTTATAATTTATTTATTAGCATGTGTTTTTGTTTCGGATTGAATGAACTTTAGTTTGTGGTCACAGTTTGTGATAGCATGTACTTTACAATAGCATGAAGTTTGTGATTGTGTGTACTCTGTGATAGCATGTACTTTGTGATAGTGTGTACTTTGAGATAGTGTGTACTTTGCTTGTGATAGCATGTTCTGTGTGATAGTGTGTACTTTGTGACAGCATGTACTTTGTGATGGGGTGAACTTTGTGATGGTATTTTTTTGTGATTGCATGTATGTTTGCTTGCAATAGCACCTATTTCATGATAGTGTGTACTTTGTAATAGCATTTTTCTGTGTGATGAACTACATGAACTACATTTGTGATAACGGGTATTATGTTCCAACTTGTACCCTAGAGATACAGAACACCAATGGATTGTATTTCATGAAGTCTGAAAATTAGAGGATGTTCATATCATCTGGCAGGAACTCAGAAATTCCTGTCAGATGCTCTGGTGCAGGGAGAGGTCTGTGAAGAATCCCAGGAGAGGTCAGCTCAGTCCCTTGTGCACCTAGAAACACTACCAGCAAGTCCGATTGTCAGGCAAGGGATAACTTTTGCATTTGTGTGCACTCCATCTGCTCTTGGCTCTTCCACTCAGGAGCAGTCAAACATCACCTGGGAATCCAGAAGGAGGAAATGGTCAAAGAGCAGCTTCCACCTCTGAAAGCATCTAATTCTGATGCTCTTGGTGTGGGGGAAAGGCATTTAATAAGCGTTTATAGTTTGTGCAGAGTTATGCAGTATAGATTATGAATCTTATTGTCAAAAATAATACAAGTGAATTGAAAATTTTACATCCTGGGGATGAACAAAAAGTAGGCAAACTCATTGAAATTTCAAGCAGAAAGAATGGGTGAGAGGCAGCCTGAAGGCCAGCATCTTTTTTTCTCATTCTACTGAATACAGCTCATTCAGTACCAGGCACATGCTTCTGGTGTTTGTTTGTCTGGAGAATGTCTCACTGCACTGGTATGTGTCACTCATGTTTGTTTTAGAGATGTATGTTAGGAAACCCTTTCCCCTTTTCATTTTACATGCTTTCCTGTATTTTCTCAAAAAGTCTAAGTTTGCCTTACATGTACATGTTAAAGGACAGAGAAGTTGTTTTAAGCACAATTTGAGGTAATAAATGTATTTTATATACTTCCCAGTTGTCCCAGATTGAGCTATTCCATTGGTTACTGGTTTCCACACTGATTAGCAATGCCACCAAAGCAATGTCACATTTCACTATTTGTCTGAACCTGTTTCTGGTTTTTTGGGAGGCCCTTTAGGTAACAGCAAGCAGTGTCTTTGTTCCTTAAATTTCTTCTTGCGAACATAATAGAAGTTCGTAAAATACTACATACTACATATGTAATTATATGTCACAATACAGGACATATGTAATTACATAGCACACACAACACAGGACAGTAGACAGACACTATTTGGCCATCTAAAATATATTTACTATCTCTGGCAAAGGTATCACAGGTCAAAAATTAACAGCAAGAAGATGGCTAGAAATGCCAAACTCCTAAGAAAGAAAGCTTTACTAAGGATAGAAACTCAGCTTTGTGTCCTGACTAACTCTTAGGCTGAGATATCTAGGTCTTGCAACCCCCACATGCCTCCTGTTTTCTTTGGAGTCTGAAAAATTTAAAAAGGTAAGGAAGTAAAAATCTTACTGAAAGTCACGTTGAGAACAAATGCTGTAAGAAATCAATATACAAATGAAAAACTTGTAAAGATGAGGCTGTACTCAGTTGGTAGACTGCCAAGGACATAAGAAGCCCTGGGTTCAGTTTTAAAGCATTGAATATGACAATGATAACGTGACAATGCCTAAAATTCCAACATGAGGACAGTGAATATAATCAGGTATAGAAGTTCAAGGTCTTCCTGGGTTACATAGAAGATTTGAGGATAGCCTGAGCTACCTATGACCCAGTGGGGGGTGGGGAGGAGAGAATTCCAAAGTATAAAGTCATACATAGAGTTCAACTCATATATTATGATCTATAATCTCATCTATGCAGGGACAGTTAACACAGAGGGAAATAGTGTGCTGGTGAGGATGTGGAAGAAGAGAATCCTTGGACACTGTTGGTGGGTATACAGATTTGTTTAGTTACACAAATATTTAATATAGTGAAAACACTATGCACAGTTTTAAAAAATCAAGATGTAAACCATCATAGGATACATAAGTCCTCTTCTCTCTCTCTCTCTCTCTCTCTCTCTCTCTCTCTCTCTCTCTCTCTCTCTCTCTCTCTCCATGAAACCTATACCTCACACACTCATACAGATATCTGCACCCCATTGTTTATGGTATTATTCACAGTAACCAAGACATTGTAGCAACTCAATTATTCATCAATAAATGAACAGAGACAGTATTGCTTATGCATGTAATGGGATATCAAAAAGAAGGAAATCCTGAATTCGTAAATAGTGGATAAGCCTGAAGTTTATGGTAGGTGAAGTAAGACAGAGACATAAAAATACTGTATTCTCATATGGGGAAACTACAAAAAACCCAAAATGTATAGAAAACCCACAAAAGTTGTTAGCAGAGGAGGGGCTTGGGGAGATGTAGGTCAAAGGGTATAAACCTTACTTGCTGTTTCTCCTAGCCATGAGCTCATGGTCCATCGCTCCTTGATTGTGCAGGATAAATCTAGAGGTCAGCTTACAGACGGAGCAGTAGGGTGAACCACAGAGAGAGCACTGCATCCTGCAATTAGCTAAGACAGATTTTAGATGTTCTTACATACAAAAAGGTAAAAATATGAGATGACAGATGTGTTAGCCTACCATAATCATTTCACTGTAGAAAAGAACCTAATGTATATGATAAGAATAAGAAACTGTATAATCCACCTGTATATATCGCATATGTGCCTTCTGGTATGCATCTGGTTAGTTTTACAATAATCATACTGCTCGTGAACTTGGTAGATTTTGGAGCATTTAAGAAGCTCCTCTACATTCAAGAGATTCTAATTAAAATACTTAGAAATGTTTGATTAAGTTTGAAATCAACATTTAAGTGTTTGGAAAAATTTAATCTGTAGTGAATAAATTTTATTTATTAGTTGTGTACATGCTGTGTAATAATATTCAGTAGGATGTTATTAATACTTAAGTTATAGATAATGCTACTTGTAAACATTAATGTTATTAATGTTTAAATAAGTTTTAAGTTTGAAGGGTTAATAAATTGAAAGATAACGTTTATAAGTGATAGTTACTCTTTAGGAATAGCAATTTTTTTGACATAAATTAGTCTCATTGCCATGACCTGCACAGCTTTCAGACTGAGCTGACTGGGTGATGGGACTGAAGAGAAGATAGACATAGGTACAGAAAAGCTGGGACCTAGGGTCATGCAGTCTGATGGAGAGGAACCAGCATCCTAGAAACTCACAGTGAGTATACCTTTATCATATGCGGCTGATGTAGGACGCGGTTTAGCTTATCTCTGTACGGGAGCTGTCTCAGGTTTCAGTCATCCAGGAGGAGGCCATGGCTGACATTTTTGTATATAGTTAACACCGACACTCTGACCTAGGAAAGCTTTTTATTCCATGGGTCTGAGACACTGGGGTCCCTGAAAGGGTCATGTAAAATGAATTATATATTCCATCTATCCCATATAAAAGACACACAGTCCTGGTATTTTATTTACAAGCTGTAAGCCTAAATTGAACAAGTCTTGGAGCTATTATAACTTGTATCTCTGCCATATGTCCCTTGCTTTGCCATTTCTCCTGGCCATGAGCTCATGGTCCATCTCTTCTTATGGCTGCCTCCTCCTCTCCCTGTGCCCTTCTCTTTCCTCCTCTGGTCTCTCTTCAGACCCCTGCCTGGATCCTCAAGTCCCACCTTTCTCTCCCTATTGTCCAGGCTCTAGCCTTTTATCTTTAAATTGGGGAGTAAGATTTACCTAACATCACTTGGTGTATGTAAGGATTTCCTCATGGAGGCAACCAGATCTTGGGGTCCAGTAATTAGCACTTGAACATATAGCAGCACCAGACCAAACCCCAAGAGGGCCAAGCTCATGTCAACAATACACACACACTGAGGACTTCATTTGCTCTACACATGTCACAATGGCAATAAGCTATGCATTTTCCTTAGTTGTCTTATAAAAGAATGGCTTGCTACTTTGGGTCCTCAATTTTGCCATACGAGTTTTAGGATTAGTTTGATAATTTCTGAAACATATTCTGTTTGTTATTTTCACTGAAATTGTACTGAATACATTATATGGAACACATTTTTCCTCCTTATGGGAACACAGTTTTCTATTTCTATGTCAAAAGGAAATGCTTCTAACACCTCCCAGTTAGGATATCTTCTTGCATTTGAGGAATCTAATAAGAAATCCAATGTCAATTTTATTTTATTCATTTGCATATTATGCAGATATTAAAGCCATATTGGAAATATGATTTTCACATGCTTCTCCCATTCTGTGAATCATCTTTTTCATTCTTTCATATTGTCTATTTTCTTTCCGAGTAAGGGCTTCATGTAGTCCAGGCTAGCTTTGAACTCCCTATGCAAGAATGATCTTGAACTTGTTTATGCCTCTTCTTCCTGAATGCTAGGGGTGCTAGAACTACAGGTATGCACCACTGTCACCTTATCCAGTTGCTGAAGTGCTAGGACACCACCCAGGGCTGTTAGCATGTGGTAAAGACTGTTGACTTATAAGTGATTCTGCTAGGCTCCTCCCAGGGACTTAGCAATAGATTATGTCATCATCTTCTCTGCTGCCAGATGCAGGAGGCCTGGCAGAGTATAAGAGGACTGTTATCCTTTTCTCTCCATCTCCCTCTATGTTCTCATATGTTCCTGTCCAGCCTCTTGCTTTCTTTTCTGTTCTCTTCTGTCTCTGCTTTCACTGCTCTCATGGCTCTGTCTGCCTCTACCCCTTCTCCAGGTTCTCACCCCTCCCTTCCCCCAGATACACCTCCTTTATACCAGGTCTGTCACATGGTGTGATTTTTCTGGGAGACACCTTGGCATGGGCCTACCAGACAGCCACTTATTGCCATCACTGCAGCATTATATTTCATAATAAGGACTCTACTATTGAAGGTGAAATCAGTACCTCACAGAGCTAGCTATGCCCCTACTGACATTTCAAAACCAAGTCTTATTTGTGTAGCCCAGTCCGACCTGGAACTCAAGATCTGTCTCTTACTGCGAGATGTTGGGAGATGTTTGTGCACCATCATGCCCAGCCCTGTTCTCCTCTTTAAAGCATATCAGCTCTTATATCTCAGACTCTTTCTACCACCATTGTGTGTGCTACAGGAACCTTCTGATGGGAAACTCTTGTGAGTCCCAGCACACCAGCAACCTCAGTCAATGAGATGGGTAGCCTTGCCTCCAAATCAGGCTCATGATTCTCCAGTCTCCTTTCCCTTTACATGGTGGAACAGCCATTGTTTAATTTGTTTGCAATTTCCAGTGTCCAATACTTTCCATGGAAGGAATACCTCAGCATTTCTCCCAACAAGTCTGAGTTCCACTCTGGCGAGCTGGACTTTGTCTGCCCTCAAAAATCAAAAAGTTGAGGCTGAGGGAGCTAGAGAAATAGCTAAGAGGACAGGAGTTCTTGCTGTACAAGTAAGACGACCAGCGTTCAAATCCCAAGGATATATTTAAAAAGCATGGCTATGAGGCCTGTAACCCTAGAACAATGGAGGGGAAGGACAGGAAGATCTATGAAACTTGCTGTCCACTGGCTAGCTCCAGGGTCAGCAAGAAATCATGTCGAAAATGATACTGGAAACCTCTTTTGATGTCCTCCTCACTGCATACATCATACATATATACATATGAAAACTTGGGGCCCAGACTATAGTTCAGGTGTTAGAGTGCTTGTCTAGCAAACATGAGATTCAATCCCAGCACTTGGGAGGTGGGAGGCAGGATGATCAGAATTTCAAGGTCATCATAGCATAGAAAATTCAAAACCATGTGACCCTGTCTCAAAAACAAACAGGGCTAGCAAGATGGTTTAGTGACTAAAAGCACTTACACCCAAGTTTTACAACCTGACTTCAGTCCTTGAAACCCACATAACAGAAGGAGAGAATCAACTCCTGAAAGTTGTCTGACCTTCACATTCAATGTAGGACAAACAAACATACAGTGCATAGACAAATGTAATTTTATTTATTTATTTATTTATTTTATTTTTTTGTTTTGTTTTGTTTTTTCGAGACAGGGTTTCTCTGTGTAGTCCTGGCTGTCCTGGAACTCACTCTGTAGACCAGGCTGGCCTCGAACTCAGAAATCCACCTGCCTCTGCCTCCCAAGTGCTGGGATTAAAGGCGTGTGCCACCACCGCCCAGCCTTATTTATTTATTTTTACTTATCCACTTCATATCCTGCTCACTGACCACCTCCTTGTCACCGCCCCCATAATCGTTACCACCCCCCCCCCCCCCCATGCTCCCTCCCCTTCTCCTAGGAGCTGGTGAGGGACCTCCTGGATATCCCTCCACTCTGGCACATCAAGTCTCTGTGAAGTTAGGTACATCCTCTCCCACTGAGGCCAGACAAGGAAGCCCAGCTAGGAGAACATAACCCAAGTACAGGCAACAGCTTTTGAGGTATCCCCTTTCCCCACTCCAGTTGTTTGGGACCCACATGAAGACCAAGCTGCACATCTACTACATATGGGCAGGGAGGCCTAGGTCCAGCCCATGTATGTTCTTTGGTTGGTGGTTCAGTCTCTGAAAGCCCCAAGGATTTTCAGGTTAGTTGATGCTGTTGGTCTTTCTGTGAGGTTCCTATCCCCCTAAGGGGCTACAATCCTTCCTCCTGTTCTTTCATAAGAGTCTCCAAGCTCCATCCACTGGTTGTAGGTGTCTGTATCTGTCTGAGTCAGCTGCTTGGTGGAGCCTCTCAGAGGACAGCCATGCTAGACTCCTGTCTGCAAGTATAACAGAATATTATTAATAGTGTCAGGGATTGGTACTTGTCTATGGGATGGGTCTCAAGTTGGGCCAGTTATTGGTTGGCCATTCCTTCAGATTCTGCTCCTAAATAAATCAATAAATAATAAACAAACAAATGTAATTTTAAAATAAAAAGTTAAACCCTTGTACTTCTGTCTAGCCTTAGTGTCACATGGTCATCTTGATGGATTGGGTGCTAGATTAAAACTCAAATTTATCCCAGGATTGATTGAATATAACTATCATAATTGATGATGATGATAATGATGATTATAGCATCTATCTTCTGTTAATTACCAGAATTGTGTTTATTTCTTTCCTAAGCACATATTTTCTCAGAAGATTCTACAAAAGTGCTATTATTTTCTTCACTTCACAGGCCAGGCTCAGAGAGTTATAAGACAGAAGTACTCTCTGGTGAGAACAAAACCCTGTGCCTGTCTGGAACAGCTTTCAGAGTTCCTATGGAGACTGCATCAGAACTGTCTGGATGATGACAGGAGGGTCATGTTCATTCTGATTCTCTTGGTGGTGTAGTTGGAGTGCAGATTGAAATCAGCAGCAGACATGAGAACTGGAAGATGGACTGAAGGGCTGCAAAGCACCATGGCAATCCAGAATGTGGAGGTTTGAATGAAAACACCTCTAGGCTTCTAGGGAATGACATTGTTAAGAGGTGTGGCCTTGTTGGAAAAAGTGTGTCACCGTGGATGGGCTTTGAGGTTTCATTCAAATGCTCAAGCTAAGTCCAGTGTCACTCTCTCTTCATGCTGCCTGCTGACCCAGATGTAGAACTCTCAGCTACCTGTTCATGTCTGCCTGTGTGCCCCCATGCTCCTTATCACGATGCTGACAATGGAGTAAACATCTGAACTGTAAGCCACATAAGTGTTTTCCTTTATAAGAGTTGCTATGCCTCTTCACAGCAATAGAACCTTGACTAAGATGAGGAGTCCATAGCGACTATAGTTACTGCATAGGACCTGCACCATCCCAGCACTACAAATCAACAGTCATGGACAGGAGCAGGGTCATGGGGTTCTACCCCACACTGCAGAACTATACTGTACTGATGGATTCTGGGAAGGGGTATTCTTCAGTTGAGTGCCTACTCCTCAACTCATTTATGCTAATAAATATCTCTATACCCTGACCTGATGTATTGCTAATACATCAAACTGCAACTGACTTGTCTTAAAATTGACATATCTTCTTATTAAAAATTAATAAGAAGAGTCTTTGCCAGCTACTTTGGATTCCCCAACTGTTTAGACATTATCTTATCATCTATATATAATCAAATGTTACTTCTACCTTTGCAGTATTTACTTCCCTTATCTGTAAAGGTAAAAGAACAGCCAAACATTACAGTCACGAGTGTGAGCATCAGTGCTGATGAGCCACCTGTTCCTGGGATGGGGCCACATGATTAGTGAGCCTGAGAGGGTCATTAACACTCACAGGTGACCTCCAGAGACAATCAGAGGAGAGCTTGTAGCGTGAGAATACTAATGGCATGTCAGGACAACGGCCAGGAGAATCTAGTTGATGATTATAGACTGCTCATTACTATTGACCTGCCTGGTGACCTCTGTGACCAGGGGAACACGAAGCAGACAATGTCAATGTGAAAAGTATGAGAGCTGAACAGTGTGGATGAAATGAAGGATTCTTGGGGATAGCAACATAGATCAAAGCAAATAACTCACAAGATATGAAAAAAACAAATCTCAGATCTCAATCCCTAGAGAAATGATACAGGCAATAACTTCACATAAACATTAACGTGGAAAAATGACAGAAGATCAGTGTCCCCAGACTTTGACTTTCCCAGGTTTGTATTTTTCTCTCTAGTTTTAAAATTTTGAGGACTAGATGTTGTATCTTCTTTTTATATGTGTGTCTGTGATGTCTGTATGTGGGAGCACGCAGGTATGTAGGTGAGTGCACATGTATGTAGAGGCCAGAGGTTGATGTTGGATGTCTTCTTCAACTGCTATCTACCATTTTGTTTTTGCGCAGTGTCTCTCTCATTGAACCTGGAGCTTTTTCTAGACCTTATCTGCATCCCTGGGATCTGAATGCAGGTCCTCACGTTTATACAGTGCATCCTCTACAGACTGAACCATCTCCCTCTTTAAACTAAATAAGAGTGTTAGTGCAATCTTCCATATTAAGTTAATACTTTTAATTTGCATTTTATCTTGTAGATTTAATTATATTTAACATAAATTCTGGCTGTGCAGTTACTATAAACTCTATGCATAAGGAGATGATACCTCCTTATTGTATTACATAGCGATTAAATAATTTAAAACCAGAAATTCATTAAAGAAAAATACTATCATTACCATTTTTCGTGAGGAAAGAATGTTTCAAAAGACTAAGCATGGTGGCACACACCTATAGTCCCAGGTCTTGCACGTTAGAGACAGAATTGCTGCCAGTTTGAAGCCAGTCTGGGATACATACAGAGTTCTAAGCCATCCAGAGCTACTGAGCATGAAACCACATATAAAAAAAATAACTATTTTATAACTAAAATTTAAGAATGACACAGACCCAAAATACAGTTTTGTAAACGGAATGAATTTTTAAAAACAAACTAATTGTTCTAATATCTCTCAGTTAACAATGATAACTGTAGTATCACCAGAGACTGGCATGGTCTGAAGATTAATGTGAGGCTGTCAGACCTTGAAGATCTCAACAGTGTTGCACTGCTGTGTGGGACTGATACCTACCCATGAGGATCCTCTGTTACAAGACCCTCAGTCTTATACAAGCACCTGAGACCAACACCTGATGAGTGGCACAGATGTCAATCCAGCCTGTAAATATTGTGAGACCAAGCAGATGTGAAAAGCGTGAACATATGCCATTAAAGAAATTAATATAAAACAATTTCCCTGGAGTGATAAGAAGCAGTATCCCCGAGCTGGAGATTGATGTCTCTCATCACCAGATCAAAGGAAGCCAGGGTTACTTAATTTCTCAGATTACTAATTCAAATAACTTTAAATCCACGCAGTTAGAACGAGAGCCCTAAGAGCCAAGGATGGGAAGAAAAGAATCTAGGAAAACAGGTACAGAGCACTCAGGGGCTGTGTTTTCTTACCACAGATCAATTATCTTGCTAAGTTGCTGTTCTCTTTGAAAGAAGAAGAAAGACATTTCGGGAACCACACTCAGAGAACATTCCCCGACTCTAGTGAGCACTGTTATGATGGCTAGAGTCGGTTTTACAGAAAAGTGCACCCTGGAAAGACAAGGGGCCCACATCTGAACACACACAGCTTGGGGACCAAGAGACAACTGAGAAGTAGTAGAAACAAAACACACCTCAATAACTATAGGTTTCAAAAAAGCTTAAAAGGTTTTAAAATTTTATCACACATTTGCAAGGAGGATTAGATGCAGGTGGGTAAAGGTCAAACAGTAAAGCAGAATGAAATTCTAGTTCTTTGGAATATCCTGCAAGGATTTCAAGCATCAAGATTGAATGGACATGCTTGTGGACATCGTGGCACGAGCATGTAAATTAGCACATGAGAGATGGAGGCGGAAGGATTGCTATAAGTTTTAGGCCAGCCTAGTCTACCTAGTGAGATAGATGGATAGATGGATAGATAGATAGATGGATAGATGGATAGATGGATGGATAGGTGGATGGGTGGATAGATAAGGTATTTAAACAAATTTAGGCCAGCCTAGTTTACCTAGTGAGGTGAGAGATAGATAATAGATAAAAAGGTATTTAAACGAATTCCAAGTCAGTAATCATTCACATACACATGTAATCATGATAAAAAGAGAGTGCTCTCTTTTAGGGAAGAATCTGGTAAATGAATAAAAATGGACTGGGAGAATTAGAAAATTACCATTTTACAACCAAAATTTCTCAACTGACTTACGTGAGGATCATGAACTGATTCTGTTAACTAGGTAATCATTGACCGGGGAACATGTAATTCATATTCTTTAAATGTATCATTCCACAATTAGACCATTTTTCAAAGGAGGTGCCTCATTTAAAATAGATCTAGTGGGCCTTGCCTTAATTATATCGTTGAATTTAGCACTAAGATTGAGACAACATGATGTCATGTCAGGTGTCTCCTAACAGGAGCATAAAAGCACAGCATCACCGTTTATAATTTTTAATTATAATTAAAATTTATAATTTGCTTTTTACACAAAGTCTCACACAGGCCAGGTTGGCCTTGAAGTCACTATGTAGTGATGATGACCTTGAACTCCTGATCTTCTTGCCTCTACCTCCCAAATACTGAGATTATGTTGCAAGGCAACCCTATCAGAGACTACCACATAGGCACTGATAAAGCAGAAAAGAAATGTTTTAAAATGTTAACACACACACACACACACACACACACACACACATATATATATATAATTTGTTTTTATTTTATGGGCATTGGTATTCTACCTGTACATATGTCTTTGTGGGAGTGTTAGAAACCCTGGAACTGGAGTTACAGACAAGTGTGACCTGCTGTGTAGGTGTTGGGAATTGAATCCTGGTCCTCTGGAAGGTCCTCCTGGTTCTCTTAACCACAGAGCCATCTCTCCAGCCCCAGAAAAGAAACTCTTTATTGCTGGCCAGCTGTAAAAAGAACTTGTCTAAATCATGAAGGCTCAGAACTTTACAGCCCTTTCTCTTTTATATACAAAAACCACATCTTGGTTGTCATAATTTGCAAGAGGCAGAACTACAAAAGCCAACCCCCCACCACACACACACACAAAGTTAGTACATTTAGAAACTTTCCTGGAACTATAGACTAGGTCTTTGATGGATTAGTCTTCGTTTACATTTTAGCAGTTGTTGGGAAGCCCACATGTTGCTTTTTAAGGTCAGAATGATGCCTCTAACATGGTGTAAATTGTGCTAATGCCCGGGGCCTATAACAATTACAGGTATGCACCATCACACCTAGCTCCATAGGATCAACTCAAATGTTCTGGCCAGTAAGACTTAATACGAATTATAGGAAACCTTAGACTTGATCTCAGATCTCAAGAAACCCAGAGGATAAAGGCAAAGTGTGATGACACCATCAGGAAGTCATTGGCCCAGGAGAATGTAGACCTTCCACACAGAGCAAAAAGCACTCAGGCTTTCCACAGACTTAAACTGTCTGCAGAGACATGGAATCCAAGTTCGACATGTTATTTCTATTGATCTTGTATCTAATGAAATAAACAACAAACAAAACCAGAAAAAACATGTAGTTTTTCATGATAGCTGGGAAACTTTAATATGGATTAGGCATTAGTTGATCATTGTCAGTGTTTGCTTTTTGTTTGTGGTATGAAAATTATGCTGAATTTTACATAAAAGGGTGTTTTTATCTGGGGGGGACTTGAGAACATGCATGTATATATAGTTTATCATAACTGTAATTTAACTTTCAAACAGTCCAACAAAAATAGATTATTTATTTATTTAAGACTGCCAAAATCAAGAGACAGAAGTAGAAACAGAGACAAAATGATAATAGCCAAGGCTAACAATTCTGAATGAAGGGTATATAATAATTGTTCTAGTCTTTACATTTTTGTGGATGCATCAAGGTTTTCAAAATGAGTAAACATTAGTTTAGACAAATGGCCCAAACTTATTCGGTGCCCTCTTTGATGCATTTCTCTCAGTTATAGAAGAGAAATAAAATTCTCAGCTAGAGAATGGGAAAATAAATGGACAAATGTAAACAAATTTGCCAATCAGAGCTGTAGCCAAGCTAGAAATGACAACAATTCAAGTAGACTTAGATTTATGATGCTGGAATGAGCCTTGCAGGGGAAAAGACTAAAAAGGATCCAAAAGAAGCAACTACATAGACACATCCCCTTCTCCACCTTCCATGAATGCCCACCAAACCATCACTCCACATTGGCTAAGTTGCTTGTATGGTGCGCATAAAATAGAGGGATTCAGTGTGAAGTCATCAAGAACACAGGATAGGCAACTGAAGGGGTTAGAGTTGTAGCTCAGCTGGTAAAGACTGTTTGCCTAGCATGTATAAACCCAGCAGAGGCATGAGGATCAGAAATTCAAAGCCATTCTCAAAAGATAGCAAGTTTGAGGACTGTTTGGCATACATGAGACTCTAATATCATCCAACCAACAAACAAATAAGCTGATTTGGTTGCAAACTAAAAGATGAAATTAAATAAGACTGCTACTCCTTTTGCTCCCTAACTTCTAAATCGCTGACAGGAATGAATATATATATATATATATATACATACACACACACATATATATACATACATATACAAAGGAGATCAGAAGATTTATTTATGGAAAAATATTTAACCAAGAAAAACATAAACAAACAAACAAACAAACTGAAAACCCATAAACAAAAACAAAAATAAAAACAACAGCAAAAAACAGAACAAAACCAAAAACAAAAAACAACTACCCAAACAGAACCAACTGAATGCTTGCTCTTTGGAAACCTCAAATGAAATAGAACTATACCACTTTTTAATTCAATTCCATACCAATGGAAATGGCCAAGCACCTACGGTGTTCCTATGCACATAAAGCTTTTAATCAGTACTGTATCATCTCACTTTCAAAAGCAACTGACAGAGGGATCACAGACACTTGAGGAGAGCATCTAACAAGAATGACAGAAACAAAATAAAAAGATAATTCTACTGAAAGAGATTCTCTTAAATAGCTGATGACCCCAACTCTATGAGAGAATATAGTATAATCATAAAACCAGCTCAGGGAATATGTAGCCCCTTAAAAAATGCTATCTTACCCAGTGTTCTGTTGCTATGAAGAGACATTATGACCAAGGTGACTCTTAGGAAAGAAAGCATTTAACTGGGGGGTTAGTTTCAGAAAGTTAGTCTAGTCATCATCATGGCAGGGGCACAGCTATATGTATGGTGCTGGAGCAGAAGATAAGACCTATATCCTACTATAGTTTGAGAGAAAGACTGGGCTTGGCTGGTGCTTTTGGAACCTCAATGTTCCTCTCCCAGATACTTCTTTCAACAAGATCATACCTCCTAATCCTTCTAATCTTTTCAAACAGTGCCACTTCCTGGTGAGTAAGTACTCAAATATGCTAATCTATGGAATCATTCTTATTCAAACCACCACAAATGCAAATTTATTTCATTTCAGGACCAGAAGTATCAATATCCAAATGCTCTCTTTTAGAGAGAATTTTTTTTTTTTTTGAAAATATGATTAGTATAAGTCCAAGAAAGAGAAAATGGGAAAAATAAGCTTTCAAGGAATTAGTTCAAAAAATAATCCTTCATGAAGTACATGATGACCCATAAAATGCACAGTACAGTAGATGGAAAAAGTTTCAAAGCAGGGAATATCATTAGCAAATGACAGTTACAGCATACCAACAGAAACAACATACCATCACCTTCTCAAAGCAAGAAGAGATCCATATAAACTACCAACAGAGTGACACCATCATTTGAGCTGCAGATGACATGTGCAAAGATTCAACAAAGTAAACTTTAGAGAGCACAAGTAGGATTTCGAGGAGCCTGTTTTCTCCAGCCAAGGGGTTCCTATCGGTATTCTAGACTTAAAACACCCATTAAATGGTGAATAGCGCTGGCAGTGTTGGGGTGGGCAGGCAGCTCACAATCACTCACCAACGCTCAGCTCCCATTTTCTGCTCCCACAGTACCATTTTCTTTCCCAACAGCAAAGAGTGGTCTCTTTGTTAACAGGCTGTTCAGCAAGCATTTCCCATCTCTCCTTATGATTCTCCTAAAATGACAGCAAAGAAACTCTTAAAAGCCTTTAATCTTGATGCCCTTTTCTCAAGCTTTTGTCCTTTCAATGTAACTGTCTGCAATGTTACTTACTTCTTAACTTTGTCTATTTTACATTTACTTCACAATCTACCTTAAAATATAGAATCGTGTCTTTATTTATATTCCCTAACTATTCCATCTATCTACATTTTTAGAAACTATTGCAGCCTTAATTTTTCTTTTTCCCTAACACACACATATGAAAGAGTTGTTTTCTAACATGTCTATCTACTTTCTGAAATAAATGTTCATATATGTCTTCACATATATAAAATTGTATGTGATTTTTCTCTTATATATATTGTACTGATTCTGTCATCCCCCTGCACCCACCTTTGACATTCACTATTTGTCAACAAATGTTCTCATTTTTCATTCCCCTGTTCTCCCTTCAGATCTCAAGTAGGAATGGCAAATATTATCCTGTTAGCTGCCTGGGCTACTGACTGAAGACAAAGGAATTGTAATTATGGGTGCTTTATTCAGGAAATCTTTCTGGTCTCCATGAAGAGGCTCACTTGAGTTCTGGGTGTTTACTTTTGCATCCCCTGCTATAGAATGATTCAGGTGCCTAATGGATAAAAATCAATTCTGAATGATGAGAACTTTACCTTCCACAGAAACAGCTTGTAGGAGTTTGCTTCAGTCATAAAAACGCCTTTCAGAAATTCAGTGGAATTATGCTAGGCAGTGTGTGCTTTGTTCATGGATCTGACGCTTCCCAGAGCTGCCCAAGAATAACAATTGCAGGTATCTCTTCCTTGTAGCCTGCAGAAAATAGAGATTTGTGGTTTAGCAATTGTCTGCACTGGCTGTCAAATATTATGCAAATAAGTCTGCTGTGAAGCCCTGGCTTTCATTCATTAATCCATCCATTCATCAACATGTGACATATACTGAACACCTACTAGGTGCTAGGTTGGAGGGAGGAGCTGAGAACCCTGGTGACTGTAACAACCCTATTTCCTCCTTGTAGTGTATGATCCTGGGGACAGCAAGCATGTAACTAGGAATAGAAGCACATTGTAAATGCTACAGCTGATGTGCGGTCAGGATCCCTTGGGTGCAAAGAGAGTGGAGCATTTAAACCAACATCTTGTGCAAGGGAAAGCTCTGAAGAAGAGAAGGTCACATATAACCTTTATATGTGAACATATATGGAAAATTTAGCTATACACACACACACAAACACACTTATATTTGTATAATGTGTCTATATTTAAATTCAAGTGAGATTTCAATGTTAAGGACTTTGGCAGAGTTAGGTTATTATACAAAATAGTAACATGTTAAGAAAAAGAGGATTTATTTTTGGTTTGCCTGATTTATAAGGCATGTGAAATGTCTAGGACAATAGTTCTCATGGCAAACGTTTTAAAAAAGCCCATGCATGTAATCCCAACACTAGGTCTGAGTCAAGAGGATTTTCATGAATTGGAAGCCATCCTGATCTACACAGAGCATTACAGATCAGCATTGCCTACAGAGTGAGGTCCTACCTCAAAACAAACAAACAAACAAACATGTTTTTATTGCTTTTACATGTCAAAATAATACATTTGGATTTTTTTCAGTCAATCTATGTCAGATAATCTATGTCAGTTAAATTCTTGATCTTGGCCAGCAAGATGGCACAGTATTTGCTGCTAAGCCTAAAGACTTGGGTTCAATAAGCAGAAGTCAAACAGTAGGAGAGAACTAACACCTGAAAGGAACTTACTCTTTCTTTCTCTCTTTCTCTTTCTCTCTCTCTCTCTCTCTCTCTCTCTCTCTCTCTCTCTCTCACACACACACACACACACTCTATAATGTATGCCCTCAAACAAACAAGTACATTATATTTGATCTTCATATTGATCTTCATTTTTCTGAAATTCATGTTTATTTGTTGTATTGATTGGTCATTTATCCAACAGAACTATGGATATTATTGACAATTGGTATACTGATAAAGACTCTCCTTGACCGAGGTTTATTCAGGGTGCAATGAGCTCTCTTCTCAACAAGGACTAAACCTTAGAACCCATCCTTGCTGGGCCTGTATAATCCAATTTTAGAAAAATCCCCCTAGATCAGCAGGGAGGCCCTTGCACTTGATATCTGACTTACCTTACTACTGGATCAAATTTCCAACCTATAATATCTGACCACCCTGGCCTACTTGCAGCAAGAACTGAGTTTAGTGAGAATTCTCAAACCCTTGTGTCTATCTTGTTATATGTACATTTCCATTCAGACTCCTCCCTCATTCTGCTTGCTGTTATAAACTCCCAGATGTTTTTTGTTATACTTCGAGTTGGGCCCAGTTCTATCCTAATGTCTCTATTTCTCTCCTGCAGCGGTTCCTGAATAAATCTGCTTTTAAGTTCTGAATACTACCTGGCTGTGCTTCACTCTGACAGCTTCACACAAGGCATCACCTGTTTTCTTTGAAAGACAGACGTAGCATTTCATCTCAAAGGCCATTGCCTATGACAACTACCTTTTGATTGATAGATATGGTTAATCTCTCGACTTAATATGAGTAAATATTATCAGTGAACAATTTTCACAGCCTGTGAAGCAAGACATTCATAATAATCATGTAATTGAAATTTAGAGGGGTAAGAATTAGCCATCTGCTTTAATAAACTATGCAATAAAAATAATAACCTGAACCAAGCCAGGAATACTGTGCATAGTGATGTTTGAGATGAGGTGTCAGACTTCATCAGACTTTAAAGGGCAATTAATAAGCAGGATGGACAAAGTTTAATATTAGAGGTCAGAAGGAAAAAGATGAGATAATATCCAAATTTTTGACCAGCTTTTGTAGCTAGACAACATTTCTATGAACTCTAGGCAACAATTCATTGAGCTTAAGATACTCTGAAAATATAAACATAAAAAATTTAGCTAAACACATACACACACAAACATATACACACATATATTTGTATAATATATCTGTACTTAAACTCAAGTAAGATATCGAGGTTAAAAACTTTGGGAAAGTCAGGTTATTATACAATAACTAAAGCTAAGTACAAACAAGATCATTTAATTAACCAGTTTTTAATATTTAGTTATTTTATATGAATGTATGTGCCTGACTCTGTATGCATGTATGTATGTGTGTATGTATCACATGCATGCAAATGTCCATGGAGGTCAGAAAAGGGTACTGGATCCCCTGGAATGGGAAAGTGCTAGGAAACAAATTTAGGTCTTTTGCAAGGCCAGCCAGTGCTCTTAACCACTGAACTATCTCTTCAGCCCCCAAATCAGTTAATATAATATTTAAAATATAAATATACATAAAAGCAGGATGTTAGTTAATAATAAAACACATAGCTAAATAGAGAAATAGAAACTAACAAAGACCTAACAGGTAAGAGAAGGAAAACGTGTCAAGATTGGGAAGCCAAGAAGGAGACTGTACTAAAGGGCTGATGAGCCGAAAGTCCAGCTGTGACAAGAACTGACGGGAGTGAGCTGCACTGCCATCTGAATGTGATTTGTGACGTTGACAACAGTTATCTTGGGGGAGAAAATACTGGAAATCACAGCCTACAATTCATACCATGAATGGGAAATGAAAGAAAAGAAAGAAAATAGAGGATGGAGTTAAAGGGATGGCTAAGTGGTTAAGATATTTGTTACAAAGCATGAAGACCAGAATTCAGAACCAATATAAAAATGCTGGACAGGCCTCTAATTCCAGCCTTGAAAGAAGATGGAGAAGTCCAAGAGCAAGCTGGCCAACAAGACCATATTGGGGAATTCTGGACTTGACTGGGACCCTGTCTTATATACATGTAACATATATACCACATACATACCACATAAACATGACACAAATGTCAAAGAAGCAGGCTATCCTTAGGAAACAGGTATGAAAAGAGAATAAAGCAAGAGTCAGTTAAACAAGCAAATAATCACCAAACAAATATATAGTCTTTAAGATGAAAAGTAAGTCTGATGAAAATTATAGAGGGAAATTTCAACGCATTACTAATTATTTAACAAGTGTTAACTCAGCATAGCAAAGGCAATCCATGAAACAATCAAGCAATAAATAAATAAATTCGAGGTTTAGAATCTAGATGGAAGATCTAGCCATGGTCCTGAACAAGGAATCTTCTGTCAAAGAAAAAAATATTGATAATGCTTATTAAAATATAAAAGCAAGCTTCATTCAGTGTCATCTCATTAGCTACAAGGACTATTCTGATGGTATTCTGAGGAGGGAGGGATTGACTAAACTTCAAATAAAACGAGGAAAAGTGGAAATCTATAGCAAAGGAAAGTGATGTAAGGTGAAGTGAATGGAAAATAATACTAAAAAGTAAGAGGAAGAAGATGGCCTATTGGCTACTGGACAAGAATCTTGTTGGCCACAGACCAGGGTCAGTCATAATGGATCACCACAGAGTGGTAAAAGATAAGAAATCTCTTCAGACATCTAGGGTGATCAAATTAGCAGGATTCTTCTCAGAGACGTTAGACAACGCAAAGATAAAGTCCAAAAGCCACAGGAGGACACACTGGTGCCTGGTTATAATTTGGCCCAAAGAGATTTTGTCCCCTCTTTCCTTGTCCCAAATAAAAGCAGCAGTAAAAAAGAATAGACAATTTACCACAGTCCTCAGAGAAATACTCCAGTGTACTCAACATGGCCTACAAGATCTGACAGCCTGAAGTCCTAACATAAACCCACCTCAGTTCTTACAGAAGTATCTCTCACTTATCATGGTGTCTCCCTACAGGTCAGTCCCCTAGTGCACCAGAGGTGACTTCTGGCTGGAATGCACATGTGCCATCCTCCACACCACCCATACTGTTCCATCCTACCTTGATTATTATGTTAAAAAACTGGTAGCAATACATGACTAATGATTACCATGATATCTGAAACTTTGCAATATTGGTATATGTTTCAATCTAAAGAACAGTATTCCTTTCTTACAGATTATTGTGGGCTTAAAGGAACTGCCCTTCCCCTCCTCTCCTGCCAAGGCTGAAGAATATGCTAATGTAGGGAAATGAATACCAGGAACACTTCCCAATAGGATGTGGATTCTCTTAGCGAAAGTGCTCTGCATACCATCTTAAGGTTCTATTAAGTGATTTGAAAAATTAAGAAAGTCAGCAGGGATTTTTGGGGAGTATTTCTTTTAAAACTGTACTTCCTTATTAAGAAATAACAAATCAAAGGGCTGAAAACTCAGAGAAAAATTAGAGAAACAGGAAGTGGTTGCCTACTGAGAACAGAAGTTCATGCTGAAGCAGACTTTAAAAACAATGTTGACTATTCCAAAGTAACTTGAAAAATCAATCGAAGGCAGGTAAAATTCACACAGGTAAAGTATGCTTAGAATTAAGGCAGAGACAAAAACGCCATCTATGTCTTTAATTAAAGGTCTTTAATCCTTAACACTTATTTTACTTTATAATTACTATTGTGTGTGAATGTATGTATGTGTACACACTATGTGGATGTATGAGAGTGTGTGTGCTCACACCATAGTGGGTGTGTGGAGGTCGAAGGACAACTTTCAGGAGTCGTTTTCTCCTTCCACCCTGGGTTCTGGTGATCAATTTCAGGTGCTCAGGCTTGTGCAGTAGCAAGCACTCAGACCTGCTGAGCCATCTCACTGGGCCTGTCTTTTAATATTAATTAATATTTTTCTAGTTAATTGTATTTGTGATTATTAATTGAAGTTAATAATTAATTCATATTTTCCTGTTTCTTTTTTCCTTACCCAGGTGCACATCTGGAACCATATTAAATTTTGTTGTTAGGTGTCCTTAAGTTCCTTCAAATTGTGACAATCCCTCTAGCTTCTCTTGTTTGTGGCAGTTCTGAAAAACACTGATCAAGTATTTTGTGGGCTGTTCTTCCTCACTTGAGGTTTGTCTGACTTTTCCTGATTAAATTGGGTAGTAAGAAAACCACAACTGTAACACAGCATTGTTTCACCCTGGCCAGCAAGCTGGCTCAGTGGGTAAAGCAACATGCCAGCAAATCTGAATGCATAGGTTCTATCCTTGAAACTCACACAGTAGAAGAGAACCAAGTCTCCTTCTGATCTCCACAAGTGTAGGTACACACACACACACACACACACACACACACACACACACACACACACATTATAAAGTTCTTTCAAAGGTGTACACTCTCAGCCTATTTGTCAATGTGGTTAATGATCTGTCCACTGAGGCATGTCTGTCAGGCTCCTGCCCTGTGAGGCTATTTTCCCCATCCCATTTCCATGCTGTACTCCTTGAAATGAGTCACTAAGTGAACCCCTACTCTTGAAATGAGAAGTCATGCTCCATTACAGTAAGGTCTTTAAACAATTATTTGGAAACCTCTACACAGGAGGTTTGGCTTTTCTCCACCATTCATTTTTATTTTTGATTGTATACATACAACAGAATGGACTGATGGGTATTGATTTTAGTATTCGGCTTATAATCCAACAATATTTATTTTGAGGCTCAAGTTGTTCTACCTGTGGCCACATAGGACTCTCTCAGTTGACATCGCTGTACTTTTGATGTCTGTTGGGATTGTGAAGGTCTGCATGTACTCATTTCCTTTCTGGCACTAAAAAATCTTCAGAGCTCATCTTGTGTATTTCCATCTTAGATTCTAAAAACACCACTTTTTTTTTAAAAAAGAGGCTTTTGTATTGGAGAACAGTATAGAAAGTAAGATCTGCCTCTAGGTAAGCTCACTGCTAGTAGGGTCATTGCTTTTAGGTTCCTTATGATGACAGAGTAAGGAAAAATGCATACAAATTAATCTAGGTATCTCCACATATCTGTAAATACTTCTGTGTTGCTACTAAGCTAGATATGGGTTCATGATGTTCCTTAACTAATTACCAAATAACTGAGCTGGACTCTGTTCTTTAGTTACTTGTAACTTCACATTGTAACAGTGAAAAACATGGCTCCCACCACCCACCACTGACTTACCTGAGTGATTCCAAACACAGAGTGGCTTCCAAATTAGTAACCCACATCCCAATAGGAAACAAACGGTCACCCGAAAATCACTGTTTACTCTTTGCTGTCACTGTCACACAACTGCTATGTTTCCATCTTTTTTTTTCTTGCCATTTCCTCACTTCCTCCGGCAAGTCTGTTTCAGATAATCGTAACATAGTTATACTATTTCAGCATAGTCTGTGCTCTACTCTGGGATATGATCTCTACTTGATTTTCTTAAAGTTTGTATACATTAAGGTTCTCTCTGCTTCACAAAAGTCCTAGAGGCCTAATAAATGAATAGCTCATATACTTAACATTTCAGTATCATATACAATAGTTTATTCACCCTCAAAACATCCATGTTTTTCTTTGCTAAAGCTCTTCTGCCCTGAATCTCTGGGAAACAATTATTTGTTTGGTATCTCTACAGCTTTTCTCTTTTGAAATGTCATCTAAGTGGAATAATATAGCATATATAGCCTTTCCAATATGGCTGATGCCATTTTCAAAAAAAAAATGAAGAGTACTCATATTTCTAACTGTAAACCGTACTACAAATCAAATTAGTAGAGAATTGACAAGAGGACGATGAGTGGAAAGGAACTAAGACCTATAGAGGAATATTAATCCAGCAACATGGCTACTGTGGGTAGACTACAGATGCACCCTCAGTGCACACTTTTAATCCCAAAAGTTAGTTTACAGAAGGAAGCAGCCATATTTGAAAGTGACTAAGGGGCAGATGAAGTGAAGAATCAAAGGTCTGACATAAGGAGACACAGATAAGATACATCCAAATCTCATGAAAACAGACAAGACAAAGAGAACAGTGCAAAGAAAGAGAAAGAGAGGAGAGAGGGAGAGAATACGAATGAATAGGAGACAGGACATATTTTACTGGGACAGTTTCACAGAGAAAGGTTGCAGAGAGAACAAGCTAGATACAAGTGAAAGCAGAATGAGCCAAAAGATGAGAAAAAGCAAGAGGATTAGAAGAGGTTGCTAGAATTTGAAGCAATTCAATGAAAAGCTTAAAGAATCCAGTGTGAATCAATCATCCAGAGTTCAGAAAGAGCTAAAATAAGCAAACTTATTCAGAGGCTGAAAACATTCTTGGCCTAAGATTATATGGAGCCTAGAAGCTTTCAGGACTGAGCTTAGGTTATCAAACGAAGGCAGTAACTTCTAAGATGACAATTACATCAGTGAATAAAAGTTATGTTTACAAAGACCCCATAAATAAGTTGATATGTTAACTTTTGTTTAAGATAGGGTTTCCCTCCTATGCAGGATGTCCTTGAACTCAGAGATCTGCCTGCCTCTGCCTCCTGCATACTAGCATTAAAGGTGTGTGCCATCACACCTTGCCTAATTAAGTTTTTATTTCTGAGACTAGCTCTGTGGTAGTTTGAATAAGAATGACCCTCACAGGTTATGTGTTTGGACCTGGGTCCCAGGCATTGCTCTGGGAGATCTAGGAGGTGTGTCCTTGCTAGAGGAAGAACACCTTTGGGGAAGTGGGGTAGGCTTTGATATTTCAAAACCTTGTGCTGTGCCACGAATAGTGTTTTCTTCCTCTGCTTTCAGTGTGCAGTTTAAAACATGAATTCTCAGCTTGCTGTTTTAGTCTACACAACAGTTACATGCTGCCCTCTGTCTCCATCTTTATGGACTCCTATCTTCTGGAACTATAAGTTCAAATAAAATCTTTCATAAGTTGCCTTGGTCATGGAGTTTTATCATAGAAACAAAAAGAATCTAATTATAGGGTGTTGGGAATTGGTCTGGTGCTGCGTATACAAATGCTAAATTCTGAACCCCAAGATCTGGTTGCCATTCATGAGTGCATTCTCCTGTACAGCAGCCTTTGTTGTGTAAAACTTGCTCTCCATGTTAAAGTTGATTGGTTAATTAAAAAGGCTGGACAGCCAGGAAGTGGTGTCGCACACCTTTAATTCCAGCACTTGGGAGGCAGAGGCAGGCGGATTTCTGAGTTCGAGGCCAGCCTGGTCTACAGAGTGAGTTCCAGGACAGCCAGGGCTACTCAAAGAAACCCTGTCTCGAAAAAACAAAAAATGAAAGAAAGAGAGAAAGAAAGAAAGAAAGAAAGAAAGAAAGAAAGAAAGAAAGGAAGGAAGGAAAGAAAAAGAAAGAAAGAGAGAAAGAAAGAAAGAAAGGAAGGAAGGAAGGAAGAAAGGAAGGAAGGAAGGAAGGAAAGAAAGAAAGGAAGGCCGGACAGTCAATAACTGGACAGGAAAGAGGCAGAGTAGAGGGTCCTAGGCTTAGGGTTGGGGATGAAACCACGGAGGAAGGAAAGAAAACTGAGAAAGAGGATGCAGAGAAAGAACATGGCATGATTGAGCAGATCCAGCCTAGACAGGACAAACATTGGCAAGTAACTTGGGGTGTGTGCCTGGGAGGTAGATAGACTAGCTTAGAAAATTAGTTTAAAGGTATCTGCTTTTAATCTCATTTGACTAAATTACGGGGTTTCTGTCTCAATTACTTGCGAACTAGCCGAGTTAGAAAATATATAAAATATTAACTATTCAACAGTAGGTTCTATGTGGCTGTGGCTGTCCTGGAAGTCACTATGTAGCCCAAGTCAACGTAGAACTCATCAGAATCAGCCTGATTCTGCAACCCAAGTGCTGGGTTTTAAGGTGTGAGCTACCACACCCAGCTCTAATTCTTTTCATAGAGGTTTCAAGGACAATCAGTTAAAGAAAGAATAGTCTTTTCAAAAGAAAGTGGTGGGAAAGCTGGATAGACACAAGAAAAAAATGGACTTGATTTTGCCTAACATCATTCACAACTTAAGACAGATTAAAAAATCTAAAATCGAGTTAATATAATAAAACTCTCCAGGGAAAATATAGGGGTCTATTTTGAGAAAAAAGGAAGTGGATTTAGTATATCCAAAGCTACTATCAAGAAAGTAAAAAAGGGCTAGAAATGAAGCCCAATGGTAGAACGGAACAGGCATACATAAGACCCTATGTTCAACACCTAGATTCATTCTCTCTCTCTCTCTCTCTCTCTCTCTCTCTCTCTCTCTCTCTCTCACACACACACACACACACACACCACAGTTGGGCAGGGTGGCACATGCCTGTAGTCTCAGAACTTTTGGAAGGTGGTGACAGCAGGAATCAAGGTCATCATATCAAGGTCATCATTGGCTCCATATCAAGTTTGAGTTCAACCTAAGCTAAGTATGAAGAGCTAACTCATGTAATGGGTAAGAGCTGGTGACCTGGTGATAAAGGTCTAGGATCCAGGATATACTAGTACTTCTCTGGCCATGTGCAAACTACACATGCATATCGTACAAAATTTCACAAAGGTTATATCTATATGAATACTCATAGCAGACAACATTCACAATAGTTTAAAGGTACAAAACAATCCACAAGTCCTTTAATGAAGAATGTAGTCTAACCAGACAAAGAAAGGAGCATTATTGGCTATTAAGAGACCATCCCGAAGGCTGGTGTGGGAATGCCTGGAGAGCCACGTATCTTCAGTCTGTGTTGGAAGCTGGAGTAATCTGGGTTCTGGAGGAACCAGTAAAGAAAAGCATCACAGCAAGGGTGGCAGCATAGGGCCAATCAACTCGCAGAGCAGATGTCTTGAGTTAGATTCCCAGGTCCCACATGACAGAAGGAATGAACTTGCTGTAAGCTGTCCTGTTACCCGATTTCCACATAAGCATTGCGGCATGGGCACACGTGCAAATACACACACACACACACACACACACACACACACACACACACACACACACATTAATCCTACTTAATTAGGCTCATAAATTTCAAAATATAAAAATCTAAAGACAAAAACTAAGAGGGAACCTCAGGAGCTTTACCATACCTTTTACATCTATATTGCTATATTGATTGGATTTTCTGGAAAGCAAAGCCAGCAAAATCCCATTTTAGCCCATATGCTACATATTAAGAAAGGAAACCTCCAGAAGATGACGAAGTTGAAAAATAGAAAATACTGCTGTGCAGGGTCATCTGCTACCAGGTTCTTTTTTAGTTCTCTTTTTCTTGCTCTTTAGAGTACAGGGGATTGAACCCAGCTAGAGTCCCAAATATGATACGTTAGTGCTACACTGCTCAGTATATATATCTCCTAGCACTTGGTTTCCTTATTTTCAAACAAGGTCTTTCTAAGTCACCCAGGCTGGCCCTGAACTTACTCTATAGCTGAAACATGAATCGATCTTCCGATTCTCTTGCTAGATAGCCTTTGAAAATCAAGGATTATACAGGTATGTACCAATAGGCCCCGTTGAGATTGTTGTGAATTAACAACAACATAAACAGAAAGAAAATCTCCTTTTTTAAAATGGAGGGGTAAGGGGAATGTGTTTTTTAAAGGCTGGCTCAATCTTGACCAACACATAAGATGAGAGTAATGGTGTATGGCCTGTAATCGCAGTACTCAGGAGATGGAAGAAGGAAGATGAGAAGTTCAAAGTTATCATAAGCTTCTTATTCATTGAATAAGATGTCAGTCTATATAGACGCCATCGAAAATAATAAAAACATAAAATAAAAACATCTAAAATTAGAAATTAAAAAATTCAAAATGAAAAGGTTTAGGCAACGCCTTCTTAGTACAGAAAATATTCTCTTGAGAGTGGCGGTGTAAACAAGTTGCAGTGTTGGTTTAACAGAGCTTCTATGTCACTATCCACAGTTCTTTTCAGGTTCTGTCAAACAGTTGTTGGTCTGCAGTATGTTTATAATTCCATTGAAAATGTCAAGGAACATTCACCAATTTCTGCTGATATTTACCTTCTGTTGTGTTGCATCATCATAAACTTTGCATTGTAACAAGCAACATCAGAGTTTTCTTTGGTAATTTTATGGCACCACAACTACTGTCTTGAAACATCTTCCTCATAGCTTTTTGATCCAGGAAAGATCAAAATAGCTCACAAAACCACATTAATAATAGTAGAAAGAAATACCACAGAGAAGCACACACACACACACACAAAAACCCAGATCCATACAGTTTATTGCAACCATGGGGATACAGACTAGCATACTATTACTTGCTGACCAGGGCATTACAGCTATAAGAATGGAGTCACTATAACTGTGGGTTTTCTGCATGCATGAAAAGGGTTTTTCAGAGACCAAAATGGACAGACTCAGCAACATCAGCATTCTGATTCCTGAGCCCACATCCTAGCCACTTGTCTTAGTGATTTTCCTATTGCCATGGCAAAACATCATGACCACAGCAACTTATAGAAATAGAGAGTTTATTTGGGCTTATAGTTTAATAAGGTCAGTCCATGACCACCAGGATGGCAGGGAGCTTGGTAGCAGGCAGGCAGGCATGGCGCTAGAGGTGCAGCTGAGAGTTTACATTCTTATCCATCAGCACAAGGCAGAGACAGCTAACTGGGAATGGTGTAAGCTTTTGAAACCTGAGAAGCCCACCCTCAGTGATACACCTCTTAAGTATTTTCAGATAGTTCCACCAGGCATAAAGATATACGAGTCTATGGGTGCCACTCTCATTCAAACTACCATATTCCACTCCCTGACCCCCATAGGCTTGTGGCCATATCATAATATAAAATGCACTTAGTCTGACTTCAAATGTTCCTCTATTTTTTGACAGTCTCTTCTTAGACTCAAGACAATCTCTTAATTGTAACCCGCTGTAAACTCAAAATAAAAATTAAAAAAAAAAAAAAAAAGCCAGGCGGTGGTGGCGCACACCTTTAATCCCAGCACTTGGGAGGCAGAAGCAGGTGGATTTCTGAGTTCGAGGCCAGCCTGGTCTACAGAGTGAGCTCCAGGACAGCCAGGACTACAGAGAAACCCTGTCTCGAAAAACCAAAAACAACCAAACAAACAAAAAAACAAATTACACACTTCCAACTGACAACAGCTCAGAATATACATTACCATTACAAAATGTAGGATTGGGGCACAGTGATGAAATACTGGACCAGTGCAAGTCCCAAATCCAGCAGGGCAAACTGTAAATCCTGTAGCTCCATGTCTCATGCCAAAGGACTTAGATGGATCCACCTTCCAACCACACTTCTTTCTCTTGGCTGGTTCCACTTTCTGCCTGTGGTTATCTCTTTGGCAGACACACTACTCCAGCTTCTTGGGGTTTCCAACATAATCTGGGCTTCATTTTCACAGCTTCATGAAATGGCCTCTCTGGGACCCCATGAAGGAAACTTCTCAGAGCCTCAGCAACTCTCTTTAATCACAGTGGAAGATTCTGCAACCTCTTTATACCTGTATCCCTCATGACTCTAAAGCCAGACTCATGGCCTATGATACCAAGTTCAGCTACCTGCTTGGGATAGAACAGGGCCACCTTCTTGGATTACATTTGCATAAACTTTGAATTACTGTTTTTTTTTTTTTTTTTAGCAGAAAATCCTTCAGGCCTTTTCCTTTCATAAGCTGCAGGACTAGCTTGGTGGTCCTACCCTAAGGTGAGTATCCCCTTTACTCCATCTCACATCAGGCCTCTCCTTAACTCTTTTTAGCAAGCAGAGGCTCCAACACTAAATTTCCTGGTGCTCAAATTGTACTTTTTGTATTCCTTTTTGCCCTGCTAGCTGTTTTTCACTGTAGATCTATGTAAGAATGATTACTAATTAGCAAGTAGCAGAGTCAATATTAGGTCATCTTGAAATCTACTCTGCCAACTAAATTAATCCATTATTTTTCAATTCTTCCTTCCATAAAATTTTAGGACAAGGGCAAAAAAAACAGACACTTTTTTTTGCCAAAATATCACCAGAATAGTCTCTAGCCTAGCTTCTAATATTTATTATTCCCCTCTGAAATCACTTGAGCTGGGCCTCCATAGTCTCATTTCGCTCCGCACTTATCTTCTAAGTGACTACTAGGATGGCCCTTATGCCCCCTAGAGCATTCAACAACTGCTTCCTAGTCCAAAGACACAAAATCTATATTCCTACAAAGATCAGCATTGGCAGGCATGTCACAGCAGTAGCCCACTCTCTGGCACTAACTGTGCCTTAGTTAATTTTCTATTGCCATGAACAAGGCAACTTATAAGAAAAAAAAAGTTTGTTTGGGGCTTTCCAAGGCCATCATGGCAGGGAACATGGCAAAAGGCAGGCATGGCACTGGAGCAGTAGCTGAGAACTTAGATCCTTATCCACAAACATGAGGCAGAGAGGGAACAGTGTGGAATTTTGAAACTTGGAAGCCCATTCCCAGTGACATGCCTTTCCAACAAGGCCATACCTCCTAATCCTTTTCAAATATATGAGCCTATGGGGCCATTCTCAATCAAACTATCACCCCACTCCACTTCTGCCTGGTAATTCCCTACTCTGCTGGCTGATTACACATGAGAAACCCTCCCTCCCTGTCTCCCTCTCTTCCCTCCCTCCTTCCCCAATAGAATGAAAAGCACAAGAAATCATAATGAACTGAAATTCTACAGAAAAATATTGAGAAATACTATTAATAGTAGTACATTATTAAACTAATGTACTAGAAACTGGCCTAAAAAACACTTTTTATCTTAGCCATTGCCAGTTTCTGATATAGCTGTTTCCGGAGAGGCTTTGCCAGAGCATGACAAATACAGATGTGGATGCTCACAGCCAACCATTGGATTGAACATGAGGACTCCAATGGAGGAGTTCGGGAAAGGACTGAATGAGCTGGAAGAGTTTGCATGGCTCCAGCCATATATGAAGTAGAGGATGAACTTATCTGGCATCAATGGGAGGAGAGGACCTTGGTCCTGTGAAGGCTCAATGCCCCAGTGTAGGGGAATGCCAGGGAGCGATAAGGTGGGAGTGGGTAGGTGGGAGAGCACCCTCATAGAAGTGGGGAGGGGGGGATGGAATAGGAGGTTTGTGGAAGGGAAACCAGGAAAGAGGATAACATTTGAAATGTAAATAAATAAAATATCCAATTATAAAACAAAATACTTGTTTACTCAGTGTTCTGTGAAGACTACCAGAACACCTGTGCTTCTGTATCAATTCAATGCCTAGAATGCCCTTATAGCCTACAGAACAACATTGCTACTTATTCTTTAAGATATACTGCATTTACCAGACATGGTGGCTCATTCTTGTAATCTCACCATTTGGGAGGCCAGAGCAACAGGACTGCTGCAAGCTGGAATCTAGTGTAAGCTACATGTTGAGTTTCCAAGTCCCATTCACAGAATGAAATCCTGTCTCAAAAAAACCAAAACAATAACAAATATGCGTAAGTGCATTACTTCATATAAAGAGTACTGCAATTCACTCAAACAGAACTAGTTACAGCTTTGGCTAGGTTCTCATTTATTTTGCTTATATACCCTTTATAACATCTGTGAATGTTCACTGCAGGACAAAAACCATTGGTAAGTACTTTAAACAGAAAGAGATTTAACACTGTAAGGAGTCCAGGAAGGGCCTAATGGGGTGATTTTCACAATACTATAGAACTGACCATCCTAGAACACGAGCACACTCCACAGCTGAGATTCAATTCAGAGGGACAGGATAGGAAGGTTGGTCACATTTCAGCTGAAATGACCTCTTCACAAGCAGGACTGGGAAACAGGCCTAGGGCTGCAGCAGCAGAGTTACCGCCATCCTGTGGGCTATGTTTGCCAATGGCAAATAATCAGAAGCACAGTAATTAGTCCTTTGGAATTACAGCTGAGTGGACTGAAGTAGAACCTAATTTATACCCAAATTCCTAGCTGAAACACAGTGTAGATTTCAATCTTAGTTTGAGATCTTTTAGCCTTTTGCAAATAACAATGCTCCAGGAACAAAGGACATGAACACTGAGTGAGCCAGTCTAAGTTACTAACTATGGTGCCTTGTGGACTATAGTTTGATGTGTGTTTTTTCATTACAGGCTGGCAAAAGGGAGCAACAATATCTGACTTGTCTTGATCTCAAATGCTTAGACAGACACAGTACCAAAAGATATTTCTGGAATAAGCAGTTTCTTGACAAGCTCCCATGTGAGTTACTACTGAATTCAAAGGAAAATCTAGGGCATTATTGGCCTATTATTGGCTTGACGCACTCCATGTTTCTTGAGCAGTATGTGTATGAACCTTTAAAAAGCTAGATTAAGGCCTGGGGTATGAGTAGGAACGGTTTCTCTAACTCAGCTATTTTTCCAATGAGAGTTGTGCCAACAAACCACATTCTATTCTTGTTTATGCCCAAGCCCCAGAGCCACATATTCGAGGATTTTCCTAAATCCAATTTGATCACAGGAGTTCAAGAAAAAGGCAGACTATCCCTGTGGAGCACAGTTTCTGGATTCAAAAGAAAGACTGTTGCTACTAGGCAGAAGGCTGATTGATGTAAACTCCTGTTTCCTCCCCCTGATTATCATTACTAAGCGGTTCTGAAAACTGTGCTTCCTAAAACCTTCTGTCTTCCACTTCTCCACAACAGGCTAGAATACACACCCTTCCTCTGATATCAGAGAATACTTACTATAAAGCCCTTGCCAAACATGGGCTTCTCACACTCCCTTTAAAAAACCTAGTCCTGGTCAGCCACAGGTTCTTCTTTCTCCACACTTCACTCTTCCATTTTCCTTTCTGAAATCCCCACTTCTTCTTCCTGTTTTGAGAGGAATCCAAATTTCTCTGAGTTTCATAAACTATTCTCCATAATTGAGTGCCTACCCTCTCTCTCCTACAGAGTTCTTCTGGAGGAATCCAGATCTTTAATATTCTCCCATTTGCTGTCCTTCTGTGTATGGTTTTCTTATATACCTTGAACTTGTCGCTTGGTTGTGCCTATATGCCTAGTATTTCATTGCAGGAACTCATCTTACAGTTATTTTTGTCCCCATGTATGAATAAAGCAATTGACGTGGGTTAAACATGTAATCCTGGGTAAGAGAGATGGTGATGACACAATTTATAATTTTTCTTAGCTTTTACATTATACATGCTTGATGATTAAAGCAGCACAATTCTGGTCAACTTGCAAGCATTTCATTCCTTCTCCAATCATTCTAGAAATTTTTATTTGAGGCAGTGTCTCATGGAGCCCTGGATAGCATTAAATCCCTTATGCAGCTGAAGACAATCTTGAACTTCTGATTCTCTTGCCCCTGCCTCCTGAATTCTGTGATTATAGGAAGATACTAGGATTGAATGGCCACTCTCATGACCAGTTACTTTATGGGAGCTGTGTAGAACATGGACCTTAGTGCATGTTTCAAGCACTTCACCCACTGAGTTTACATCCTCAGCCATGGAGAACTCTATTCTCCTGCTAATATTATTTTCTTAGTGCCTACCTGGATTAAATGTTGCTGAGACATATGGCAGGTACTTGAAAAGTATTTGCTCACTGGATATAAATCTGAGGTTCCATGAGACATCAGATAGAATTTCTCAGTAATAAATCAGCAATAAATTTCTCAGTGCATATGTAAATCTTGGGTACAGGGTAAATTCGTAGTCTAGGGTAAGAGTTGGGAGTCATCAGCTACTGGTGCAAACTGAAGTGAGGATACTGGATGAGATCCCTCAACAGTATTCTGCTTCTATGGGAACAATGACTGGCTTAGGTGATGTAGGATTCTTGAAGAAAGAACAGTGTAATCCTCAGTCAGGTTTGGCCACAGAACCTAAGATCACCACAAACACCATCAAACACAGCTGTTTCTCTCTGTTTTCCGTAGACAAAGACAGCAATTTCTTGGAAAGTTTTATGATACCACCAGGGTAAAGGAGCCGAAAGCAACATTCATCATTTATGGAAAAGCATGTTAATAATTCACTGTTTCAATTAACATTTACTGCTAATCAAGATTTCATGTCTGAAAGCCTCATACCCAGGCTCAGCAGGTCAGTTTAGAACCAATCGCCAGATGTCTGCATGGAGCCACAAAGACACAAATGCCAGGTCTTCTTAAAGCTGGGATGGGCACGCCTTCCAAAGCAGATGCTCTTGAGAGCCACTCACCCATTACGTTTGGGAAAACTCCTGTCTCCATATATGATGTGATGACTCCAAATTTTCACCTTGAACTCAGATTTTACCCTGAACCCCAGATTTATAAAGACAATTATTAAGGGAAAATCCTGTCTGATGTTTCATGGAACCTCAGCCTCGTACCCATTCAACCATGCTTGTCATATGTCCGTCCCAGCATCATTTTATTCCAGGTGGGCACAAGAAAATAATAACGGGCAGGAGAACAGAGTTCTGTGTGGCTGAGAATGTAAGCTCAGTTGGTAGGGGCTTGAAATACGCACAAGAACCCAGTTCCCAAAGGAAACAGCTGTATCCGCTCTCTGAGAGATTAGCCATCAGTACCATTGGCGCTCTCACATGCTCTTTAGTAAGAGCGTATATCTGTCTCTCCCTTTGTACAAGCTGGAGGGCCTTCTACATTACTATGTGTCTTAGAACATACTTGCATACTTGCTCCTACATTTCATCATTTATAAGCTACTTATTTACTAATATCCATTACTACAACAACAACAAAAAACAAACAAAAAAAAAACTAACAAAACTCCCAACTTTCCCCTGAATAGGAAAAGAGGAAGAAGGGATGGTTTCTACCATTCGATTACACATTATTGCTATTGTTCCAAAATACATATAACCTTATCTGGAAATGTTCTCGCTGTAACAAGCCTGCTTCACTGGTTTGGAATAGCATTAATGCTTTCCTACTTAGCGACAAATGATCAGAGACTCTGCTTTTTGGGCTTAAATAGCATTTATGTAAGTTTTCTGTGCCCGTCTGCCAACCTATAAAATGGAAACAGTACATATAATTCAGAAGGCTATTTCATTAAAGGAAACACTGAACAAGTGTTTGCACACTGACTGCCTCCACGGAACACTGAAGCAACTGAGAACATTTCTGCGTTACAGATGAGATGGAAATTTCCATATCTTTAGGAAGCACAGGCAAGCACATCTCTGGCACCTTCCCAATTTTTCATTTCAGTTTTTTCACTCATTGAACATTCGACAGATGATGGTGTACTAGGTTTTCTTCTAGCAGCTGAGCATACATTCAAAACCCAAAGCCCTATAGAAACTGCAGCATCATCCTGGGAAAAAACTTACAAGAAAGAGTTCACAGCTACAAAGTCATTCAGTTATCCATTTCTGTCACTACTTAAACACCTCAAACTAGATTATATACTGGTAGCTTTCTTAGAAGGACCATAGTTAATAAATAAATAGTTAAATAAAAATAACAATGAAAATATTGGATGGCACAATAATTCTCCTTAACCTAATAAGGATGTGTTCCCAGGACTCCAGCTAAAGCTTGTAAGTTTGAATAGCCCACCTAGACTCTAGAGCTATGGTTTTACCTATACGTACATACAAACCTATAATACGCTTTCATTTTTCAATTATGCATAGTAAGAGAGTCATTAAAGCAGCACTAAAGTATAAGTACAATAATACGCTATAATAAAATTGTTAGGATGACTATCTTTAAGACTATTAAGAACAAAGCAAGGATTATTTTGAACACAAGCATTGTCTCTGTTGTGGTTTTGGTTTTGTTACTCTCTTTTGTGACACTAGGGATCAAACAAGGCACTTTATACATACTAGTCAGCATCCCAGGTTGGAACACAAGCACTATGAGACTGCAGTAATTGGTCTGTTAACTGAGATGGCTACTGAGCAACCAACAGGCAGGTGGCATATACTGCCTGGATATACTGGGCCATGGGATGTATCACATCCTGGGTAAAACAGAACAAGATGATATGGGATCTCATTACTGTTTTCCTCCAACTTTTTTGCTAATAGTTTTTGGACTACAGTTAACTAGGATTAATTAGAACCACAGAAATTATGATACTTTTAGTCAATGCTTACCAGGAAAAAAACAAAAAAGAAAAAAAGCTAACCCTTAAGACGGCATTTCTAGGTCCTTAAACACTATTATAAAGATGCTGAAGTGTAGCTTTTCAGTTAATGGCTTCTGGCAGCATAGAGGTGGGAAAGGATACAGGTTTCTTTAAGGGGCTGTTTGACCATGCTTTAATGAGTATTTGGGCAATACTCATTAGACTTGGTGGGTTCGGGAGGGGTTGGGGTAGGGGTGCAAGGGTGGGAGGGTGGACCTGGGAGGAATGGGAAGCAGGTGTGATCACTGATCAGGACGCACTGTATGAAATTTCCAAACACTAAAAATATCAGATTGTCAAGGTGTGTGTGTGTGTGGCGTCTCTCTGAGGATACCCTGAAGAAACAAAATGCAGAAGAAATGTACCACAGACATAGGTAATAACTAGTGTGGTGTCTCTCAGGTAGAATGATCATCCTTGTTTCAGAAGCAGAAAGTATCTTTAATGGAACAGGCAAGAAAGGATAAGAGAACAGACTGGAACATTCTATGAGGCTTCTTAGGCCAGTCAGAGATTGTATTATGAATGAACCTTTGAAGCAGTAGAGTAGCAAGGTTGACTTACATTTTTAAAGCTAACTCTGACTTACAAGAGTGAATTCTGTGGGAGCAGAATTGCACCAAGGAGCTAGAAAAGAAATAAGGGAGAAAAACAACCTCAATGACCAACTAGCATCAGCCAGGAAAACAACATCACTGGCCAACTAACATCAGCAAGGCAGAGGTCTGCAAAAACAGACGGAGTCCCAGAATTAGAAACAGACCTGTCTCAGTTACTTGCTAGTGCTATGACAAACTGCCCTGGCAAAAGCACCTTAGAGAAGAGAAGACTTATTTGGCTCATAGATTAAGATACTGTACATTTGAGCAGGGAAGTTAAGGCAGAAGGAGCTTGAAGTAGTTGGTTATATTGTGTTCACAGTTAGAGAGGGATCTTTTCTTGATTGTCAAGATTTCTTCACTGTTCAGCTTGTTTTCTCATATATATTACATATATACAATATATGTGGAATATATCACACATACATATACACACACACAATATATTTTCTCTTTTCCTCCCTTCTTTCATCCCTCCCCCCAGACTTTCACTGTGAAGCCTAATATATATCAGGCTGGCCTTGAACTCATAGATGTCTTCCTGCTTCTGGCTCCCAAGTGCTGGAATTACAGGCATAGATCACCATTCCCAGCTTTTAGTTAATAGCTTTTAAAAATAGCCAAGGCCCATCTACCTCTCTAATGATGGCACTGCCCATGGGATAGGCCCTCCTTTATCAGGTGGCAATCAATAACATATCTTCAAAGACACCACAGGCCACTCAGTGGTAATCTCCCCATCAGGACTCCTTCAGACACCCCTGAACTGTGTCAAGTTGATAGTAAAAGCTAATTAGAAAAGAATAACTTCATCAAGACAATTCTTCACAGATGCATGACATATATAGAGTGTATATGTCATATATATGTATATATGTATGTATATATACATATATATGTATATATATATATATATACACACACATATACACACAGACACACACACACACACACACACCCTTACTATTTACAAACTTGCTTTCAAGATAGGACAAAGCTCATTCTCACAGCAAGCTGGTATACAACCACCTCTATATGAAGTATACATACATACATACATACATACAGTGTTAATGCTTTGTTCTGCTTCTTCAGCTTCTATTTGAAACTGCACATACTAATCAAAATGTTGCTTCAATGTCATTTTTAAAACCTGTGATCTTTGTTAATAAAGTACTGAAATTTGGGAGTTTAAACAAACAACAAAATTAGATAACCCCTCACAGGCAGGGGTATAGGCTAACCTAATCTAAGTACCTCACAGGTATATATGGACACTTGACTCCTAGGTGACTCTAGATCCTGTCAAATTGACAATCAATTGGTGATCGGGTGGGCACATGAAAACAGATCTAAGGTATATTGCTGGAGCAATTTTGAAATACCCAGAATTTCTTCTTGAAGCTGATAAATGTGTCCAAGTGATCAAGAACATTAGAAGCTCACTCCGTTTGCATATCTGAAGATGGAAAATCAGAAAACCTATCTATCCCATAGTCTCCTCTTCTGAAGCCTACTTCAGTATGCCACCCCTGGGGCCATCAGCCAGGGAGTGCTCACCTGTGTCTGTGGCAAGGCTCTCATGAAGATTCCTCACTGCAGTGACAGTGTGCTCAATCAGCTCACCAACATAGACTGAGCCTTTTTTCTCAAAGTTCCACCAGCCCTGGCACACGCACACGCACACCCACACGCACACGCACACGCACACACACACACACACAATTTGCACAGGTATATTCCCAGGATATCCTGAAGCTGAGTCTCTTACACCATTCAAGGCCACAGCCCAGAATTATCCATGAAACTATACCTTGCAGCCTTTGAGTCAGTTTTAGTTCTGGGCCTCATATATGCATCAAGATGGACTCCAACATATCCCCTCATGTAAATCATGTGTCTTCCCCAAACACAGTATACCATGAAGACAAGGCCATGAGGACAAACAGCTTTTGCTTACACAAGAAGAAAATGTCCTCTTAAGTCTAGACCCAGGACAAGCTGGTCCCACTGATCATTCTTAATAAAACAATTTCAATATTTTATTTCCAGTAATGAGAGTCCTTGCCGGGTGGTGGTGGCACACGCCTTTAATCCCAGCACTTGGGAGGCAGAGGCAGGCAGATTTCTGAGTTAGAGGCCAGCCTGGTCTACAGAGTGAGTTCCAGGACAGCCAAGGCTACAGAGAAACCCTGTTTTTGTCTCGAAAAACCAAAAAAAAAAAAAAAAAAAAAAGAGAGTCTTCCCAGTTGCTATCTCCAACAATAGAAAAGACTGCTACAAAGCCAAATTTTCTATTATTCCTCAAAAGTAAACTTAATCTTATAAAATCCTAAATTTTTAAAATAATGAGCTGAGTGGTATGCCTTTAATCCCAGCAGTTCGCCAGCAGAAGCAGATGAATCTGAGTTTGACACCAGCCTGGTCCACAGAGCAAGTTCTAGGACAGAGAGAGCTGCACAGAGGAATCCTGTCTCAAAAACAAAAACAAAAACCACCACCACCACCAACAACAAAAAAAGAAACCAAAAGTAAAAAGTGTGTGTGTGTGTGTATGCAAAAACTAAATCTGAAGAAAGCAGGGGCAATGCACGAGCCAAAGCAAACATAGAGACTGAGAATCCCTAGAAACATAAGCTAGCTTGGAGGCAGGTGGGGGGGCATATCATTTTGAAGTGAGGCAAAGTAACATAAATTAATTGGTGCAGGCAGCATCCATCCTGCAGAGCCTTTTATAGACAGTGTGGCTCCTTCTGTAGACAGGCCAGGCACAGAGAGCCAAATAAATGCTTCTTAACACAATAACGGTGAGCTTTACTGCTCGACAGTGGACGAGGTCCAGAGTCAAGCCGGCACAAATCATTTCTTTCCTGTCATACTGTATTATCTAAAATAAGAATAATGTCCTTGTGTGCCACGTTTGCATCTTAGGTTAAGTCATTTTTTTTGTGTTTGTTAATCATTTTTTTAAGCGTTCTTTTCCATTTTCTCTTTAGAAGAGACTAAATTAAGTTCTACCCCTGTTCTTCCTGACCAAGCATTGGGCTCGGCCCAGGGAAGCTGCCATAAGCACATGAGGGTGGGCATGAGACTTCTGGAGCTGATGCGATGCTAAGCATGGGTCTCTCATATGGAAGGAGTAACGTACCTTACTGAGTGAATAGTAAGGGCAGACGGAGAGTAATGGATGACCTGAGAGAACTACAGAGAAAAGGGGGAAGCTAACAGGAGGAGAGGCATGAGAAGACATACCTATGGGAGCATCATCTCTAGAAAGAAGAGAGTAGTTTTCATGGTGTTAGCAGCACACTCTGAGGCTGTCCCTGCTGGACCATGCTCTTGTCCTCAGATGACCCCTCTCTTCCATTCATTATCTCATACCACAGCTCTATGTGAGTCTGGCTGAGTGGTTAGTGGGAGCCTTGCTGCCCTAGTCCTGCAGCAGGGCTCTGGAGGAGACATTTTTTTTTTAAAGGTCTGAGCCAAAAATCAAAAGTGATTACAGCAATGACTGTGACACTCCAGCAGCCTGTGCCCTCACAGATAAGCAGAGCTGGGAAAGGAGGGTCCTGCCATCTGCAGCATCACAGATCACAGGGTGAGGGAGGAGGGCAGACGGTGCTCACTGACCTCATAGCTACATGGTACACTAATCACCTTTGCCATTGTTTCTTGCATGATGAAACAAGTACATTACTAAACTCAGATTAAAGTTAATTTATATAAACTGAACGTATTCATTCCTTTTACTTCTGGTATCTGTTTGAGACATGGTCTCATATATCCCAGATTGGACATATGACCCTGAACTTCTAAAGCTTCCTTTGGCTTTAGAGTGCGCACACACACACACACACACACACACACACGTTTACACAAGCACATCCAATACACTCATAAATGTACCTATAACAGTCCCTCTCCCTCCCTCTCCTCCCTAACACCTGGTATCAGACTGAAAGGCAAATCATAAACTAAGGCACAGACTACATTAACACAGTGAAACTTAGTATGCTTAGAATATAAACTTGGATAGAAATAATGATAGTTATTCTTAACACATCAGACTGGCAAAGCCTGAAACATGCTCAATGCTGGCAAAATTACAAGCATAATGCGTTCTGGACAGCAATCTAGGAATGTGTTCCCGGGGCTCTAAATATCTTCATAATCTCTGATCTATGAATTCAACTTTTGGAATAGATTATAAGGAAATGATATTAAATGAGGTCAAGGATTTGAACACACAGCTGTTCTCTAAAGCATCATATATGAGAGTAAGTCAGTGTCTAATATTTGGAGGATGGTTAGGGAAATCAGAGTAAGTCTATACAGTGGAACACAATGTCACTAATAAAATGACAGACGCTAGAAATTCTTAATAGGGGCTTGAGAGAAGGCTCAGTAGTAAAAAGTGCACACTGCTCTTGCAGGGGGCCTACATCATGGGGGTAACCGGGAAGTAGAAAGCTCACAGCCTCCTGTAGCCCCAGCTCTGCCTGTATGCCTCTGGTCTCCATAGTGCAAATACTCATAAACACAAACACATAATCAAAACTAAATTACCTTTAAAGTTTTGAACAACACAGAAAAGCTTTTTTATAGAACTGCCATCTTTTTAATCAATTATCATACAAAGTAGTGAGTTTTATTGTGGTCATTCCACAAAACATGCCATTTGACTCTGTTCCTAGTCACCCTTTCTAATTCTCATACCTTTTAAAAAGATTAAAAAAATTTTTTTTCATATAATGAATTCTGATTCTATTTTCTCCTTCCCAAACTTTTCCCAGATCTTTCTTACTTATCCTTATCCACACAAAAACTTCATGTTCTAGAAAAAACACAAACACAAACAAAGAAACAAAGAAACAAACAAACAAACAAAAAACTAGCCAGGCAATGACTACTTAGATGGCACACAGACGCTTCCTCAAAGGATCGCATAGATCCTGATAACAAGCTCCAACCTTCATGTTCAGAAGGACTAGGGGGGAGTAGGCACTTTCTTACAGAGGTATGCATTCTGCCCTCTGATCCACCATGTTCATGCCCCTCTGGCCTGACAGCTGAGCCAGTATGGCTGCCCTACCTGGTTCTCCAGCCTTCCTGTACTGACCAAAATGATTAGGCAAGGACTTTAGTATCTAGATACATGGGGACCTGGGAGACCTCCTGCTCCAAACCACAGGATCATCTTCCACTTACATATTTTGACTTCAGTACAGCACTGTCCCATGGTCCCCAGACAATGTAACATGCTAGGAGAGCCCACGGAGATAAATTTGGCCTGGTCCTCTACAATCCATTTTTACTTATACACAGGCTGGAATCAGAAAGTCTCAACAGATACCTGAAAGGTCTAGGACACAAACAGTGGACTACATAATGGGTATTAACCCTCTCTTCTACCTTTCATAGGGTTGGGAAGTAGGTAGTTTCAAGTTTCTTAATTATAAAACCTAGACAAAGGCCTTAATCCTCTCCCATCATAAAATTCTCAATAGCAAGCAAGTCTCTTGACACATAATATACCTTTAATGTGTTTAATGTTAGTGAATATATATTGAATATAATTATGGTTTTCCTAGACTGTTTTTCTTAAAGAGAAAATAACTGATACCAATGCAAAGACCTACAGCCAAACATTAGGTGGAGCTCAGGGAATCCTGCAGAAGAGGGGGAGGAAGGATTGCAGGAGCCAGGGGGGTCAGAGACACTACAAGAAAACACACAGAATCATCCAATCTGCGCTCAGGGGCTCACAGAGACTAAACTGCCAACCAGGGGGCCTGATTTAGGCCCTCTGCATATAAATAAGAAAAATATAATATATATTTGTTTATATAGTTATATATAAATAACTGATACCATGTCACAAGAAATCAGTTGAGTAAGCCAGTTTCCTGGAGTTTTGACTTCAAATATGACCTGCAACCTAAAGGCTCCATGTCCCAACAGTCTTAGCCTGAAATGGCAATGCTCTAATCTGTATCATTTTATGTTTAAAATAAATTAGAACAAATAAGAACTACTCAGTTCAACTCCTTTTTTAAATGATCGATGATTCTTGGAAAATGTTCACATATGGGAACACATAGAAAGAGATAGAGCCAGAAGAGTGGTGTTCACCAGCTAGGACATAGATCCTGGACACATCTCAGGACCACACAACTACATAGCAGTCTAACTGGTTCCTCAACAAGACAGTGGTTGGATTAGACCAGCCCCACAAACCCTTCACCAGTGTGATGTGGTTCACAGAGATGGCCATGATCTGAGCAGAGACTTTCCTTTAAACAGCCCTGTAGTCAGTATGAGTGATTCACCTTCATTGTTCCATCAGGGGCAGGCTGCATTTATTCAGAATCTGCTCTTTTAATCCTCTGTAAGCTATCCACATGTGTAAGGCCTCTGCTCTATTATCAGAGTGTAATCTTTTCACTTTTCAAAATAACTTCTCTCTAGAGCTAGAAAGCTTAAATAGGGCACCAGGGTGCTAAGCAGCTCCCGTTGGGGTGTGGAGTGGCGGGCGTCTGTGCAACAGCCACAGTGCAGCAGCAAAGTGAGCTTCTTTTCATCTGATCCAGGGATACATCTCCTTTTCTATAGATATTGGCTTGTATTATAAACACTGTAAGGAGTAAAAAAATGGTGGTAGGGGCAGATAACATATTCCTTACCAGAAGTAACCTTCAAATTCCCAGTGGAAGTTTCTAGACTAAATTTCTCACTGTGACATGCAAAAGACATCTTCTGAAACACCTTTTTTTTTTCTTTAGCTCTTGATATGGAAACACAGGTTCATTTTTCCTTTAACGTCTCAGTCAGGATTTATGCGCTCATATTCATTTAATGATTATACAAGTCTTTAAGCATCAATTCCACAAACAGGAAAAACAAAAATAGTGCTACATATTTCTATATAATGTTCTTTTTCTTAGATTGATGCACATTTCAAAACATAATGAAAGTCACTTAAATTTGAATTTATTTTAGGACAGAAAATACCGAATTCTATAGCAAAGTTGCAAAGAGCCTAACAGAGGCAGTAAGAAAGATGAATGCTGTAGTTCAGTACCTGTGCTCTTAGTGAAGTCAGAAGAGTCGCCCCGCAATATTTAGAAGTCACTAAAAGTAGAAAGTGTTGGGGGCTGACTTTTAGCAGAAGTGGCTATCAGCTTTGCAGCCATCTTGAGCCATATACCCTGACATGAGACTTGAATTACAATAGCCTACAACAGCTGAGCACACTCTGATAATCTTGGTTTAGATACCTTGGGTGTGTGAGATTAAAGGTGTGTGAGATTAAAGGTGTGTGACTTAAGAGTGACTTAGAAGTGTAGAGATCAGATTTAGAGACAAGACCTAAGGGCATGATTAAAGATGTGACCAAAAGGCATGGCTTAGAAGTGAGACATATAAAAGGCAGAGGCAGATGAGAGAATCAGACACTTTAGAGAGAACAATTTGGAGTAACAGAGATTCAGACACTAGGAGTAGGAGTAGACATTAGACACTCGGAAGAGAACAGATTGAGTACAGCTAGGAACTAGGTACTAGGAACTAGGAACTCAAGACTTGGGACTTGGACTAGGAAGAGAGACTGAAGAATAAACGGGATTGAAACACACTCTGTCTGGTCTCCATTCTTCGAGTCCGTCCTCACTCTCTCTCTTGCTGAACCCCGACCCGCGGACCGGAGCGGCAGCTTGGGCCGGGAAACAGTGGCTGCCAAGTGCGGAGTGGAGAGGGCCTCAACATTTTTGGCCACCCAAATGTGGGGCTAGTGTGGTTCCCAACAAGAAAGCAAGGAAAACCCCGTGTCTGGGGCTCTGCTGGCCTAAGGCAGGAATGTTCATCTCCATTCCATTTGCTCCGCATCCAATCTAACAGCAAATCCTTCCAGCTGTATGATATTCAGAATGTTACTAACCACTCTCTCAGTCCAGTCTAACCCAGACAACTAGTCTATTCTGATTTACTCCCAGCTTCTCTTTCTTCTTTATAACTTTATCCTTCCCCACTCCACATTTAGCTGTTATATGACAGTCTACAGTAAGCTTTCAAATCACATCAATTCTTATCAGCTGATATCACTTCCCTGCTCAAAACCCTCTAAGATCTCAGCCTCAGACTGAAGCCACAGCTGGAAGCTGCAGATCCCTAGCTCTTGTGACCTCTGATCACACTTTCTTACTCTGTGCTAGCCTAGGCACTAGCACTACTCCCTCCTGAGCTGTCCTTAACTCCAGACACAGCATGACTCTAACAAGTCCTTTCACCCTCTATTCAAATGTAACCTCGTGTACAGTGACAACATACATAGAATCACAACCTCCTAGGACCTGTTCTGATTTACCTGTCTTTATCACACTACTGAAAACCATATATATTTGTTACAATTTTGTCTCCATCACTATAACTAGTACCAAGTGTTATTATGATAGGAACTTCTACTCTCTGGTGTACCCCTAGCTTCTGGAATAGGCTGTGAAACATAGTAAGCATTCCATTAACATTTGTTGACTGACTGAATGAATGAATGAACAAATGTCATATTCAGCACTAGAAAACAAACCTCAAATTATTACTGAGACAAATCTAAGCACTAGAAACTATGGAGATGTCACATCAGCATTATCAGACACTAGAGCAGTGATTCTCAACCTGTAGGTCATCATTCCTGGCAACCCTCTATCTCCAAAAATATTAACATTATGGTTCATATCAGTAGTAAAATTAATCATTATAAGGTAGCAACAAAAACAATTTTATGGTTCCCACAACATGAGGAACTACAGTAAAGGGTCGCAGCATTAAGTAGGTTGAAAACCACTGCTCTAGGATAATGTTCTAGCTTCCTTTCTGTTACTGAACAAAAGCAACTTGGAAGTGGATCAACCTGAGCTTAGAGTGCTATAGAGGGCAGAGCTGGAGAAGTGACACCAGCCCTTTAGAGGGGCCCAGAAGATCATGTGTGGATCCCAGACATTGGAACAAGAAGCTGTGACACTGAAGTTGCCTTGGAGACTTCAAGATGTTTGAGACCCCAGAGCCATGGGCTATCTGCTGAGGAAAGCTGCTAACAGGGAGTAGGACCAGCCGAAGGAGAAAGAAGTTTGTTGCAGTCAACAAAGATGAAAAAGGAGTTGGAGATCTGAAGACCAGTTTGTCATTAGACATAGAGATGCAGAGTCTGGAGTCTGCCAGCTGGTTTCCTGTCTTGCTTTGAAGATTACAGTTAAGTGACTGGATGGATCTCACAAGAGTCAATTTTGGACATTTAACATTGGACTTTTAACATTGTTGAAACTGCTGTAGACTATGGGGGGGGGGCTTTAGAAGTCAGACTAGATGTATATTTTATTATGCTATGAGTAGGAATGGCCCCCATAGATTAATGTGTTTGAGCAAGCCTATGGGGCCAGGGAGTAGAATGTGATGGTTTATATATGCTTGGCCCCAGGGGTGGCATTATTAGGTATGGCTCTGTTGGAATAGGTGTAGCCTTGTTGGAGTAGGTGTGTGACTGTGGGCATGGGCTTTAAGAGACCCTCATCCTAGCTGCCTGGAAGCTAGTATTTTGCTACCAGCCTTCAGATGAAGATGTAGAACTTTTAGTTCCTCCAGTACCATGCCTGCCTGGATACTACCATGTTCCCACCTTGATGATAATGGACTGAACCTCTGAACCTGTAAGCCAGCCCCAATGAAATGTCCTTATAAGAGTTTGCCTTGGTCATGGTGTCTGTTCACAGCAGTAAAGCCCTAACAGAGATAGAAAAGGGTTTATTTTAGCCTACACTCCCAGGTAACAACTCATCACTGAAGGAAGTCAGGGAGGGAACTCAAGCAGAGACTATGGAGATAGGCTTCTTACTGCCTTGCTCTCTCTGGCTCATGCTCAGCTAGCTTTCTTAAGCAGCTTAGCCCCATGAGTCTATGAATGGTGCCACCCACAACAGGTTGTGTCCCCCCATATCATTCATTAATCATGATAATCTCTCATAGGCCTGACCATAGGATAATTTGATCAGGGTAATTCCTTAGTGGACATTCTGTCGTCACAAGTATTTCTAATCTATTTCAGTAAAGTTGATAATACAAACTAGCCTGTAAGAGCAGAATAAATAAAGAGATGAATCCATGATTCAAAGCCCAAATCTCACAGTTATTGTCCACCAGACAGTTAATATGGGCTGTGTCTCCTGATTTGGAACCTTCTTGTCTAAATTTAAACCTATCCTCAAGTCCTGGCCGGGTCTCTGGGATTCTTCAAGCTACCTAAGGGATTATCTTATATTTGTCTCCTAATGTATCCCCAGTGTCTATATGCTTTTAGGAATAGGCCATGTACTTAATAAGTGCTGAGTGACTGAACTTTAAATATGTTATAAGTATGTTTGCAACTTCAGGGAGTCACATGCTTTAACAATGGTGGAGTATAAGCCATGGCTGGGCTCTGTGAAGGTCACTCCCATAAGATACTTTTGTTCTTTTTCTAGGTTCTCTGTAACATGGTGTAGTCCAGTATTTACCTGGGATGAGAAGATTGTGCTGAATGAGGAAAAAAGAGGCCTACTCTGTTCTAGAGAGCAATAGAGCATGATTCAAGCTCTACCTTTTTGGCCTATCATTATGAATAAAGCATCTCATTCCTTTTTTACCACATATAATTTTATAGTTGTTGCAATTTTAGCTATTACTTGAATGTAACTTTTTATGGTTAAAACATTTACTTTTGTTTTTTTCTGTTTCTGTCTCATAAGTCCCTCCTCAAGGGCAGACTGGTTTCAACTTCATCATTAAGGTGTTCTTTAATATCTGAGCTGATCAGACAGCTCCCTCTACAGTCTCCCTGGTATCTTCCCTCACTCTCTCTCTCTCTCTCTCTCTCTCTCTCTCTCTCTCTCTCTCTCTCTCTCCCTCCCTCCCTCCCTCCCTCCCTCCTTCTCCTTCTTTCCCTCCCTTCCTTCTTCCCTCCCTCCCTCTCTTCCTCCCTCCTTCCCTTCCTTCCTTCATTTCTTTTGCCTGTAGTAATATATTCTATATTTTTTGAACAACAATTTTTAATACTTTTAAGGTTAACTTTTCATTTAAAATCCCAAGTGGCAGAACTGTCATCATCCCATTTTCTTGCCTTCCTAGAATCTACCACATTATAAGAACTTATGTCATGCTACTCACAAATCTAATCTTTTCAATTTTTTCCAAATGTTCATATTACTAAAACTTTCTCTTATTGGTAAAAGGTAGATTCTGTATTAGTCAGATTTCTGGAAAGCTACAACTAACAGAATATATGTACATATACATGATATGAAAATTTGTGTATATTTATAAACAGACCCATACATGTACATTAAGGCATGACATACACATGTAGGGGGAAGGAAGGGAGGAAGAGAGAGAGAGAGAGAGAGAGAGAGAGAGAGAGAGAGAGAGACAGACAGACAGACAGACAGACTTGTTGACTCCCCTCCTTACAAGCCAGCCAGGTTACAAGGTCTGCAGGGGCAGAAGTCCTCTCTGAGCAGAGTTCTTTTGTTTTATCCAGGAATTCAAATTGAGGGGCAGAGACTAATCCACAAAAGGAGACAGCACTTTACTGTATACCAATTCAAATGCTAATTCACCCAAAACACCCTCACAAACAAACCCAGAAAAATGTCTGATCTGGTATTTGGACACCTGGAATGCAGGGGAAAAAAAGGGGGCTACCTCAAGAATCACTCTAGATGTCAATCTCCCAGGATGCCTTTTAAGTATATATTGCACTAAAATGGCAATGCTTACACATGGGGAGCCTGGACTTTCCCACCATGTACTTAAGTTGTATCTTTCCCTACCTTTTTCAGAGGACAGAGGAAAGGAGCAGTGGGCTCAAGGAGTAATAAAGTCATTCAACTGGACAGTGGAGGAAAGTTAACTAAATCAACCAACAAACAGTGCCTCAGACCCATGAGACCATAACTAAAGAACATCTGTATCATTCATTTACAAGAAGACAGCAGAAACAGAGGGATTGAAGAAGCAATGGGTGAAATCTTCCCAAACTGGGGAAGGAAATTAACCATCAGAATCACAAAGCTAAGTTCCCAAAAAGATAAATTTGAAGAAATCTGTCCTAACTTAATTAAACTTCTGAATGCTAAAGATACGGGAAATAGCCAGGGGGAAACTGAAGTTTTACAGCAGGCAGAACAAATTCTAATGGCAGTGGATTTTCACTCAGATACTAGGAGGTCAGAACTGTTGACTAAATCCTTTCCAAGAGCCCAAATGGTCAGCCTGGAGTGTAGCCTGTCAAGAATTTCTCTGGGGAGTGTGGTGGTGGGGGGGGCGGGGGACAGGAGAAATCAGCATTCTGAGATACAGAAAAACAAAGACAGTGCTGCCAACAGACCCACCTAACACACAAGCTAAAAGTTCTGTAGACAAAAATAAAATGATGCTGAAAAACCTTAAATGAAAACAAAGGAGGAGCCAGGTAAGCAAAAATATCAGTCAACAGGCTTTCCTTCCCTTCTCACATTTTCTGCATACGCTTGAAAGTTGAAGCAAAAGGCATACTATTGCCTGAAATATCACTGTAAGAATATTTAGAAGAAATGTTTAAGACAATGATAATATATAGAGAGGGAAAGGGATAAAACAGAAAGTACTTCATACTTTATTCAAACTGGCAGAATAATCTCACTCGAAAGTTTCAGTGACTCAAAGTTTCATAAATTGGACTTGGTGAAAATTAAAATGTTTTCTCTGTAGAAGATGGTTGTGAGGATGGAATGGCAAGCTACAGAACAGGAGAAAGAATTTGCAAGTGACACCTCCGACAAAGTACTAACAGCCAACATATCTAAGCCAGTCAGGGGTGATGGCTCACAGGAGGCTGTGCTAGGAGGATCACTTCGAGTCAAGGCAATTATGGTCTATGCAATGAGTTTCAGGGCAGTAGCCATATCACTCAGTAATTCTACTTTTAAGCATTTATCACACAAAAATGAAAACATATTCGCACATGAATAAGTGGATGAGGGTTGTTGAGATGCTCCAGGGGTAAAGGTTCTTGCAGCCAAGCCTAATGAACTGAGTTCAATCCTGTGGACCACATGATGAAAGGAGGGAACTGGTTCCCACACTATAGCACATGTAAACACACATTCAAGTGCACCCGTACAGACAGACAGACACACAGTAAAAAACAAAATTATGCTAGTTTGCTTTCTATTGCTGTGATAAGTAACTCTAACCAGGACAACTTGGGAAGGAAAGGGTTTATGCTGAGAAAACTAAAGTAGTGGTCAGGAAATAGCACAGCTTACTGGCTTGCTTGGCCAAGTTTCCTCTCCCTCCTTTCTCCCCCCTTATGTCTGTCTCTCTCTCTCTCTCTCTCTCTCTCTCTCTCTCTCTCTCTCTCTCTCTCTCTGTCTCTGAACATAGTATTATTGACTATTTGGAAATTTCATATAATGTACTCCAATTACATTCACTTCCTGGTATTCCTAGGTTCACCCACCTTGTGACCTCTTCCAAGACAATAGAAGAGAAAAGAAGGAAAATTAACAATTCCAATTTGTGTTGCCCATATACTTATTGGAGCATGGTCAAACTCCCAGTAGGTAGCCCCTTAAAGAAAATTAAGTCCTTCTTCACCCCACCCCCGCCAGAAGCCATCAACTGTGAAGAGCTACATTTCAGCATCCCTATTACAATGTTAAGGAGTTTTCTTCAATGGCTTCTTATCTAGACTGTTTCTTTTGTGGTGGGATGGGGGAGGGAAGAGATGTCACAGAAGCCTTCTATGGCTCTCATTCTCACCTTTGAGTCTGCAGTGATGGATACCGCTGGTGGGGGGGGGGGGGGGAGAAAGAAAAGAAAAGCTTTTCTTGCCCTTTATAGTCAGCAACAACATAGATCATAGACTTCTACATGGAGGATTCTGGTGACAACATGGACATCAGCATGTCTTCAGGTGGCAGTGCAGACATCCAGATTCAGCAAGATTTCTTATACAACCCAAGACCCCCTTTTCTTAGGGCTGGCCCCTCCCATAGCAGTCATTAGTCAAGAAAACTCCACAGCTGTCAAGAAAACAGCTCCACAGCCTGGCTTATAGGCCAATCTGCTGGCAGCATTTTCTCAACTGATGTTCCCTCTTCCTAGATGACTCCATCTTACGTCACGTTGACAAAAACAAAACAAAGCCCAGCACAGGAAGAAATAGTGGGTGAACAGTTTAACTGTGGTACACCCACACTTTGAAATGCTATTTGCCAATAAAATAGAAGAAACAACTGAGCTGTACAACAAAACCAGGATTACTCTCTAAGGATCTGTGTCCAACAAAGAGAAATGAGAAGATAAGAGAAAAACAAAGCCAGTCCTTAAGCATGAATACTGTGTGTGTGTGACTTCAACTACATGAAATCCTTGTCACTGCTGTTTTGATTTTCAAAGTTAGACTTAGAGACTCATCTATGCTTGCTATTGAAGACATTCTACAGAGAGAACAAATTAGTGCTTTCAGAGAAGACATGGTACTCTAAACTGACTCTATTGAGGAATACTTAAATGGGACAGCTTTTCTACTATTTCTAACAATAGCATGTGTGTATGTATTTACAATTATACCAAGAAGAAAACAAGAAATACAATAATATTACCCATTAGAGATGAATAGAAATTTCTCACAGATTCTGTCCATTGTTGCTTTATGCTTCCTAGTAGAATAAAAGTAACAAAGTCACTGAACACATATGATGAGCATTTTAATATGCCTCATTTGATGTTCATAGAACACCCTGAGGCAAACATCACTCCATTTGTAATGGCGGCATCCAAGGTTTAGAAAAGCTATGTAGCTTATCTAAGATCACACAGTTGGTTATCAAATGACAAGATTAATATGAAGACATTTCTGCTTCTGAAATCTGATGCCACAGCATCCTTTAAAGGTAATCTGTGTTGAACATCACCTGGGCAGGACTTTAGTTTGCAGTAAGAACTAAGAACATGAGATTTAAATTGTGTTTTCCTTCCATGAAGTTGTTTTGTTTATAGATCTTTTCCTATGCTGCTTGCATGCTTGAATGCAGACGAATTTCTTGTATTCCAGAAGCATCACAGGTAAGTTGAGCCTCCTCTGCTTCACTGGCTGACCCAAAAAAATCCAGTGCTTCCTAAAGTAAATTTCTAAGCAGCTCATGAAAACACTGGCAGCCACTGCCTGCAGTACCCAGGTTTTGCTCTATTCTTCTGAATCTCAGTTAAGAATACCTGTCCCCTCCCTCTTTTCATCCTCCTTCCTGCCTGGTAGGTCTGGACAGTGAAGGCAGTGGGGTTTGTCAATAAGGAATATATTCATTTAAAATCCTGACGAGGGGTCATTGCTTAGCTTGCTATACCAAGTATTTCACACTTTCAGGCTTGAGCTTCTGTATGGATAGAGGGGTTTTCTAGAACCCTCAATTACTGGAGGTTCCACAGATATCCCAATAAAGATTTCCCAGTGGTGAGCTCATAGGTATTACTGAAGCAGAATAGAACACATTTGGCTGCAAGGTACATTTGAGAGCAAGTGCTGTTTTCACTGGCTTTAAAATGTCTTTAGTCTGAAACAGTTCCTCAGTCTGTTCATAATCTTCAAAAAAATTTAAGAGCTCAAACCAGTTATTTTGCAGAATTTGATTTTAGGCATGTTTCCCCAATATTAGATTCTGGTATTTTGGCAAGACTACATAATTATACTCGGTGCTTCTTGGAATATCAAAAATACAATGTTGGGGTTGGCAAGATGGCTCAGTGAATAAAGGCACTTTCCACCAAGCCTGATGATGAGCTAGTCCCTAGAACATGTTGTCCTCTGAAGTGTGTGTGTGTGTGTGTTGTGTGGCCAGACGTAGAGGTCAGGTGTTCCTTGTTAATCTTCTGCCACGTTGTTTTCTGAGATAGGATCTCTCAAATCATATTTGGCTATACTAGCCGGCTATCAAGCCTCAGTGATCCTGTCTCCACCTTCACAGCACCGGGATGGGATTACAGGTGCACCCTGCTGCACATGGCTTTTATTTGCACTGACTCTGGGGATCTGAATTCAGGTCTTTATGCTTGTAGAACAAGCAGTTCATTTATTTTATCATGTCACGGGTCCCTCAGTTTATCTTACTGGAGAAAAATATTTGATTTCCCAAAAGATCTGGATACTAGATATAACTGTTGCAACTAGGGCTCTGTGGCTCTTAGGTTCTCTCAGAATAGAACTGGGAAATGTAGAAAAACATGTATAAACATACTTCTGCCTATTCACCCAGACAGATACAGAAAGTCATGTCCATCTCTCTTCATCCCTGTGTGTATGAGTTCATTGTAACTAATTCCAATTTAACACTGCTCTAGTCACACTGAACTCCACTGTTCAGTTCAAGACCCTTTCTCTGACAGTAAGAAACTTGGTTCCCATTATACTTAATACAGTTATTTCATGTGTACACAGGCACAAACATGCTATGTATATTAACACACACAAAGTGGGTAGGGGAAGGGAGGGGAAGGGAGAGAAAAAGAGGGAGAGAGAAAAAGAGGGGAAGGGGGAGGGGGAGGGGGAGAGGGAGAGGGAGAGGGAGGAGAGGGAGAGGGAAGGTACCAGACCACCAAAGAGTGGTCAGGTGAATGACAGAATAATGACAAACTTAATTGTTGTAAGAACACTGTGTCAGGGCCATGCATTGTTCTTTTGGAAACACACCAGGCTTTATAGGCATTAAGACAGGATTCAAGACAGGACACTTTCTTTGTTGCTTTTTTTCCATTATGATATCTTTGGATATTTTTAGAATGATGTAGAAAGAAGTGTCAATTCTTTCATAGCCTCTTACAATTTTTTTCTGGAGTAATAAGACAGAATAAGGCCAGGAGCAAATATTTTATAATAGGCTATACGCTTTTAAGGAATAATTAGAGTGAGTCATGGCCCTTAGTTTGAAATCCAGCCTTACCAGGAAGTTGGAGATTCATGAAATGTGTACTATTGTTTTTGAGACAGATTTCATGAATCCTTGACTGGTATTCAACTTTCTCTATAGCCAAGGATGACCTTGACCTTCTGGTTTTCCTTCCTCTACTTCCTGACTGCTGGGATTATAGGTTTATACCACCACATTCTGTTTTATGGAGGTGCTGATGATCAAATCAAAGGTGTCTACTAACTGAACAACCCCAACTCAAAATTTAAGATTTTAATGCAAAAGAGAAACTGAAGATTTGCTTGGAAATCTTGGCTGTTTATTCCTATGCAAAATTTTTTTAGTGAAATTTTAAGTAACTGAAGTTCAAATTTTTCCACTTAAAACTATTTAATACATATTGCATAGTTCTTATTTGTTGGCTTAAAATACATTGAGCAGTAACAAAAGCAAAAAGTCTAGGGTAAAGTGAGAATAAGAAGATATGTAGGATATAAGGCTCTGCTCTCATATGTGTTCACTATGCAGAAAACTACTAGGCATTACTATATCTATTATTGTTTTAGGCAATCCCAAATAGTACTGTGGTGAAAATTTACAGGTTCTGGGGTCAAAGTCCCTTGAGTTAAATGAGATTTTGGAACTAATGATTTCCAATACCAAATGTATCTCTTTTCTTGTCATCTAAATTTTAGAAAAAAAAAAAAGACTATAAATTTAAGGTAGTACCTAGATTGTTGCAATGTTACTTATAGAGGTTGGAGGAGTTCCATTCCTATGTCATCATTTTAAACAGAACTTACTGTTCCTATTTAGTGACAATTAAACCAGTATTTTATAAAGCTTTAATAAGTTTTAAGAGAATTCATAAAACCAAAGATGGAGCAATTTTCAGACTCAAAACAGTGTCACAGAATTTTCTGGACTTGTTAACTTTGCAGACGTTCTGTCCCTATGACACTGTCCCAATTTTGAGTCTATAAAATATAATCTCTATAATCCTCACTGCCTCTTATGAACAACTGGGATTTTTAAAACTCACACTCTACAAAGTGATTAGAGAAAATGTTTGAAAAAAAAAAAAGCAAGTCCTTCCTCTCTAGGAGAGAGTGCTAAGATTTTCAAAGGCCATATGACTGCCTTCTTTTTAGCCCACTGATCTTATATATTGATGTCACTTGGCATGATTTAGGGAAACACCAGACTTCTTCCCCGAGAGTCAGTGGACCAACACTCCTGGAAACTGTAACTGGATTTCAGAAATTCCTCCCCTAGTGTGACTTCACTTAGGTAGACTTTCCTAATGCAAAGTTGAGTTCTGTAGGAATAAAATGCTTGATGAGAATAAGGTGAGGTAATTAATGGCATTGTTGAATATCAGAATAAAAATTATAGCTGTGTGACTGATCAGTAGAAAGAAGTAGAAAACACAGTGACGATGAAAGGAAATACCAGTAGAGAAATACAGAGGTAGAGATTAAGAGGAAAATACATATTCATCTGTGTCACATGCACATCACTATATGAGTGAAGGCTTGCACATGGAAATATGACTTGCCACTCAGTATGACTGCAGAGTTAAGCCACAGGGCATCACCTGGAACTTGTCAAAAATGTAGCATTATGGAGTCGATTCATAATTAAAATTTGTATTATATCAGGACCTGAATGATTTGAATATGCATTTAACTGAGAAGGGGTTAGTTATCAAATGTATGCAGATAGTGATGAGAACAACACACAGGTGGGTGAAGGAAGGAGGCAGTCTAAAGTCAGAGGCAGAGATGTGCATGCAGTCAAAAGAGCCAAGAGACCATAACTACAGGGTAATGTCGACATAACTGAGCTAATTGTGAGTCACATATTAGTCTGTATTCAGGCTTAGTGGTATGACAATGCCTGAGAGCTCCTTTAAAAAGGAAGTTGTAATAGATTACTACAGAATTCTGATCTCATTGGACATAGGATTTAATTTTAGGATTTTGGTACTAAATGTATATTTTTCTTCCCTTGCTGCTGTCTAATTTAGCTAGAGAAAATATAGGAAAGCCATTTAGAAGTAGTTTAGGGTAAGATGTCAATCCCAAATAGGTTGGCTTCTGGATACTCTTAGTTTTTTCCAGATTCTTTAGTAGTTTTTCCTCACAGACCCTTTTTAAAAGCTCCACGTTTCAGAACATTGAATGTTTTTGTTTCCAGGGTATCCTTGAGCACAACTATATTACTTAAAAATAATAACCATCAATAAAATATAGAGAAGGCAAGACCTTCATTGTTTTTAAGTCAAGAAAGTGGTTATATCCAGGGAGGGAGAGGTGTTACATCTGGGAGAGGTAACAGGGACCTTCTAGGCTGGCTTGATCTAAGTGATTACACATGTATTTGTGTCATACTTTTAATTATTAGATTCTATATTCTTTAACTGTATAACTTTTTCTATTAAAAATAAGAGAGAGAGAGAGAGAGAGAGAGAGAGAGAGAGATCCCCTCCCACACTTAGATACAGCTTGACTCCCAGGATATCTGTCACAACCAGGCTTGCAGGTGAGAAGCCTCCCCCCACCCCACCCTGCTCTGCCCAAATACCTGGCCTAACTAGGACCTCCATGAGGTCCAGTGGACACAAGACCTATCCACCCTGCCAGAGACACATTACCTTCCAGTCCACAACTGTGCCCAGAACAGATCAGGTGCTCCAGCCACACACCCCTATGCCCACACTCAAACACAGTTTAGAAAGTCCGTCATAACCAGGCTCTCAGGAGGGACAGGATCCAGACAGAGACAGCAAGGGCATTTAACACCTGAGATAACCAGATGGCAAGAGGCAAGGGCAAGAACATAAGCAAAAGAAACCAATGATACTTGGCACCATCAGAATCTAGTTCTCCCACCACAGCAAACCCTGGATACCCTAACAGACCTGAAAAGCAAGATTCCAACCTAAAATTCCATCTCATGAAGATGATAGAGGTCCTTAGGGAGGACATAAATAACTCCCTTAAAGAAATACAGGAGAATACAGGTAAACAGGTTGACGCTTGTAAAGAGAAAACACTTTAATCCCTTAAAGAAATACAGAAAAACACAATCAAACAGGTGAAGGAATTGAATAAATCTATCCAGGATCTAAAAATGGAAATAAAAACAATAAAGAAATCATATAGGATGGCAACCCCAGAGATGGAAAACCTAGGAAAGAGATCAGGAGTTACAGATGCAAGCATCACCAATAGAATACAAGAGATAGAAGGGAGAAGAATCTTAGTCATTGAAGATACCATAGAAGATATTGACACAACAGTCAAAGAAAACACAAAGCACAAAAAGCTCCTAACCCAAAACATCTAGGAAATTCAGGACACAATGAAAAGACCAAACCTAAGAATAATAGGAAAAGAAGAAGAGTGAAGATCCCCAATGCAAAGAGCCAGAAAAGATTTTCAACAAAATCATAGAAGAAAACTTCCCTAACCTAAAGAAAGCAATGGTCATAAAGAAGCCTACAGAACACTAAATAGATTAGGCCAGAAAAGAAATTTCTCCCATCACATAATAATGAAAACACTGAATATACAGAACAAAGAATATTAAAAGCAGTAAGGGAAAAAGGCAAAGTAACATATAAAGTTAGATCTATCAGAATTACACCAGACTTCTCAACAGAGACTCTAAAGCCAGAAGATCTTGGACAGATGTCATGTAGACCTAAGAGAAAACAAATGTAGCCCAGGCTACTATACCCAGTAAAACTCTCAATTACCATAGATGGAGAAACCAAGATGTTCGATGACAAAACCAAATGTAAACATTACCATTCCACTAATCTATCCCTACAGAGGATAATAAAAGGAAAATTCCAACATGAGGAAAACTACACCCAAGAAAAACCAAGAAATTAATCATGTCACAACAAACCCAAAAGAAGAGAACTACACAAACATAGTATCATCACTAGCAACAAAAAAAAAAAAAACAGGAACCAATAATCATTTGTCTTTAGTATCTCTCAACATTAATGGACTCAATTCCCCAATAAAAAGACATAAGCTTACAAACTAGATACATAAACGGGACCTAGCAGTAAAAAAAATTTCAAGTAAATGGTCCCAAGAAACAAACTGGAGTAGCCATTCTAATATCCAATAAAATAGACTTTCAACCAAAAGTTATCAAAAAAGATGGGGAAGAATACGACATACTCATCAAAGGAAGTTCTTATCATTAAAATTCTAGCCAGAGCAATTAGACAACAAAAGGAGGTCAAAGGAATACAAATTGGAAACAAAGAGGTCAAGATATCACTATATGCAGATGGCAAGATAGTATACATACGCAACCCCAAAAATTCCACCAGAGAATTCCTACAGCTGATAAACAACTTCAGCAAAGTGGCTGGATATAAAATTAACTCAAATCAGTAGCCTAAAAAGAAATTAAACAAACAACACTCTTCACAATAGTCACAAATGATATAAAATATCTTGGCTTAACTCTAACCAAGAAAGTGAAAGATCTGTATGACAAGAACTTCAAGTCTCTGAAGAAAAAAATTGAAGAGGAAAGTTCATGAACTGGTAGAATTAACATAGTAAAAATGGCCATCTTACCAAAAGCAATCTGCATATTCAATGCAATACTCATCAAAATTCCAACTAAATTCTTCATAGAGCTAGAAAGAGCAATTCTCAAATTCATCTGCAATAACCCAGCATAGTGAAAACTATTCTTAACGATAGAGAACTTCTTGGGGAATCAACATCCCTGACCTCAAGCTGTACTACAGAACAATAGTGATAAAAACTGCATGGTATCAGTACAGAGAGAGACAGGTAGATCAATGGAATAGAATTGAAGACCCAGAAATAAACCCACACAAATATGGTCACTTGATCTTTGACAAAGGAGCTAAAACCATACAGTGGAAAAAATACATTTTCAACAAATGGTGCTGGTCTAACCGGCAGTTTATATGTAGAAGAATGCAAATTGATCCTTTTTATCTCCTTGTGTAAAGCTCAAGTCCAAGTGGATCAAGGACATCCAAATAAAACTAGTATGCTGAATCTTATAAAAGAGAAAGTGGAGCTGGGCAGTGGTGGCGCACGCCTTTAATCTCAGCACTTGGGAGGCAGAGGCAGGTGGATTTCTGAGTTTAAGACCAGCCTGGTCTATAGAGTGAGTTCCAGGGCAGCCAGGGCTATACAGAGAAACCCTGTCTTGAAAAACGAAAAACAAAAAACAAACAAACAAACAAAAAACAAAAACAAAAAAAAAAAATAAAAGAAGAAGAAGAGAAGAGAAAGTGGGAAGGAGCCTTAAACACATCAGCAAAGGGGAAAATTTCCTGGACAGAACACCAATGTCTTAGGCTCTAAGGTCAACAATTGACGAATGGGACTCATGAAACTGAAAAGCTTCTGTAAGGCAAAGGACACTGTCAACAGGACACAACAGCAACCTACAGATTGGGAAAAGACCTTTAACGACCCTACATCAGACAGAAGGCTAATATTCAAAATATACAAAGAACTCAAGAAGTTAGACTCCAGGGTACCAAATAACACAATTAAAAATGGGGTACAGAGCTAAACAAAGAATTCTCAACTGAGGAATCAACTAACTGGACCCTTCAGAACTCCCAGGATCTAAACCATCAACCAAAGTGTATACATGGGCTGGTTCATGGCTCCAACTACATATGTAGCAGAGGACTGCCTTATCTGGCATCAGTGGGAAGGGATGTGCTTGGTCCTGTGGAGGCTTGATGCCCCAGAGAAGGGGGATGCTAGAGGGGTGAGGTAGGAGTGGGTGGGTGTGTAGAGGAGTACCCTCTTAGATGCAAAGGGGAAGAAGATGGGGTGGGGGTTCATGGAGGGGAGATCAGGAAGGGGGATAACATTTGAAATGTAAGTAAATAAAACAATTAATAAAAAAAAGAAATACTAAGTGCAGGTGGTATCTGAGGAAGAATGGAGTTCGTACCCTTTCACTTTGAATTGTCACAATAAATACAGAAACCTAGTTTTAAGCACCAATATAGCACTTCTCCTTTTGGCTGCTCGTTATTAACTGAGCTCTCCCCAGTCTGAGTGCCCATAGAACACCAGATGAGTGCTTGTTCTAATAGTCCTGGATTACTTCTAGACAATGCACTGCTCGACTGCTGTCTTAAATATCAGTTACTGTTCTGGTTCCCTAGCAGTTCTGTCATTTCAGAGCTAGGGCCCAGGTAGCTTCACCTTCCCTAGGTATCCACTGTGGGTTTATGAGCATGGGTACTTATAAAATGAACGTGCATAAAATCCGATATATTTTAGCAAAGCACACCCCTCCCCCTAGGCTCATAAATCTAGCTTTGTTGTTAATCCTTTCTAAACACTTGAAGCATGGGTATTTAATCCAAATATATTAGTTACACGTTTACCCCAATGAAAATAACAAAGATGAAAACAGCAGTGTTACTGCTGAGGCTATAAAACCCATTTGGTAAAAAGCAATCTTCTTAGTTTGCAATTTCAGTACATTAAAATGTTCATAAAATATTTGTTTGTTTTGAGACAGGGTTTCTCTATGTAGCCTTGGCTGTCCTGAACTCTCTTTGTAGTTCAGGCTGGCCTCAAACTCAGTGATATACCTGCTTCTTTTTCAACTCTCTGTTATGATGTATTTTAAGAGTTCCATGTCAAAAATATTGCATTAAATGTAGACACACAAGTTTATCAAAATTCTACTTTACCCCTGCATTCTCTTTAGACTCATTTCTAGTTCTTGATTTTTCTATTACAAAACAAAAGCTTGTTCCTGCTGCTAGTGTAAAGTGTTCTCATTTGTAGTATTACTTACTTGTAAGCTCAACTCCAATTTTGTTGTTTTGTTTCCCACTGGGATGAGAAATACTAAAATGGAGACAAAATGGGTGTCTCCACTGTATTTCTGCCTTTTGAAGAATGCTCAAGCTCTCTAAGGTGCTAATGGTCACTCAACGAGTGAAGAGTTGGCTTAAGATAACCCTGATCGCACACAGTGGCTTCCTGTCAAAAGGGCCCTGCCCCCTCATTACTCTTTGGTAGGTTGGATATTTTCTTAGAAACCAATGAGCATCTAGAGTAGAATTGTACTCCTAGATTACCTAAACATCTAGAGTGATTACTATCCCAAGGATACTGCCCAAAGATTGACAGATGGCTACCGCTATAGTCTCTGTTTGTGTATATCCTTCTCTCTTTGTGTGTGTGTGTGTGTGTGTGTGTGTGTGTGTGTGTGTGTGTGTGTGTGTGTGTGTTTAGTGCTTGTGCAATGAGTGTTTGAGATCAAATCCAGGGCTCTGTGCATGCTAGGCAAGCAATCTACTAACTGAGCTACGTTCTCAGGTTTCATACCCCCCACACAATGTAGCCTCAATAATGAAATAAAACATAAAAACTAGAATGTTGTAATGACTGAATTTTCTCACACAAATTCAAGATTGGAGGCAAAACTTGGTTTTATCTGTAAATGTTAATAGAAAAATAAGACAGTAGATACTATGAGAGTAGATGGTGTCTTCATGCAATAAGGAAGTTAGGATTTATCTCATAGATTGTAGTCAGGGGGTTGTTGCCTATGAAGTAGTTTGAAAATTCAAAGATCAGAATAATAGACTTAAGGAACAGTGAGAGACATTTAAAGTTACATCCAGACAAATAACAAATAACAGAAAGCAATCATAAAGGCTTTGTCCTAACATTGTAATAAATCCGAATTTGATAATCAAAACCCACTATATTCTTTATTTGTTTGAGACAGGTCTCAGGTATCCCAGAGGTTAGCCTCAAGCTTGTTATGTAGCAAAGTGCTGGGATTACAGGCATGTGTCAACAAACTTGATTTACACAGTTGTAGGAGGCAAGCACTCTACAAATTGAGCTACAGCCCTAGCCAAAACCACTGTAGTTTTCAACATATCAGCTCCAATTAAATATTTTTGTGAGATTTCTTGGTCTAAAATGCTGCCTTGCTGACAAGTAAAATAGTAACTATGAAGAAGTTTATGATAGACATAATCAAGAGGCTAGGGCCAGTAAGGCAGCTCAGCCGGTAAAAAGCACCTGTCATTCAAACCCGACAACTTGCTTGACTTTGGATTCTTGGAATTCATATAAAAAAGCCAGACATAGTAGCCTGTGACTAAATCCCAGTAGATAGGGTTGGAGACAGGCGTTTGCCATAGAAGCTCACAGGCCAGCTATCCTGGAGTACACATGTAGCTTCAAACAATGAGAGAGACCTTTCCTCAAAAAAGAAGGTAATGGCTGACAGCTGAGGTTGTCCTGACTTCCAAATGTATGGGATAGCATGGCAGGAGCGCATCCTCACACTTAAAAATTTATACATACACATGCATGCAAAAATAATTTATAAACAATAGGCTAGATTCAACTAAGTAGCCCATCACCGACACTTGATGTCTTCTTATTCCACCTATTACTGTTTCCATGGAGTGTAAATTACAAAAAAAAAACAAAAACAAAAACAATACTTTCTGTAAACTAAGTATTATGTTGGCCTGATATTTTCTAAATTAATCTACATATTAATATTAATTGTATTTCTGTCCATTCAGTATTTTTCTGCAATTCTAAATATCAATGTTATTACTTTGGAAGAGGACATTTCCTACTCAGACTGAGAAGTGACTTATGTGCATGATATAAAAGAGAGGCTGGGGACTGATTATATTGATATGACTGTTTAGCACAGGTGGCTTCAGGTAGACTAGCAAAGTAAAACTCCAGGCTCTAGAGACCAATTAATTAAATTAAAATTACTAGTCTGCTAAATTTACAGTATTTCAACCATGGATAAATTACTTCTCTGGACTTAAGTCTTATCTGTAATGTGGGTATAAAAATAGCACCTATTTCAGAGTTATTTTGAAGTCTAATCCAGATATCTCCTCATTGCCTGCTCAAAAAATTACTCACAAATATTAGCTATTTCTAATATCAGGACCAGAAAGGAAACCCAAACAAATCAAAACGATGTTAGCTCCTCTGGACCTCTGTTTTCCATTTGAAGATTATTAATTTAAAGGGACAAAATTGTTGCCTAATTTCCATTAATACTTAAAAAAAAATAAGTATATAAGGCCTTAAAAAACTGAACAGCTCTCTACCCTACCTGTTTGAAACAAAGTCCCTGTATCCCAGGCTGGCCTTAAATTTATTATGTACTAAGCATGATCTTGAACTCCTGATCTTCCTCTCTCCAACTTCCAGGTGCTAGAATTAGACTAAATGCTGCCATACCAGGTTAATCTGGTGTAGGGGATTGAACCCAGGGTCACAGGTATGTTAGGCAAGAACTCTACCAATTGAGTTATATCCCAGGCCCCTGAACAGCTTCTTTATAGCAATATTCTAGAGTAAATGTGCATATTGTTGAAATATAAAGTAGGTTATGGGAGTGTAACTTAGCTGATAGAAAACTTGTCCTCTATGCACAAAGCTGTTTAATTCCCAGCATGGCATAAAACCAGGTGTGGTGGGCCCTGCCTGCAATTTCAGCAGTCTAGAGGTGAAAGCAGGATCATCAGAAGTTCAAGGTTATACCTGGCTTTGTAGGGAGTTCAAGACCTGCTTGGGATAAGTGAGACCCTGTCCCAAAATAAACAAATATATTTTAACAAATCCTCATAAAATTCTGATCCTCACCCAAAGTTTCAGTATCTTCTTTCAACTCGAATTTCATGTTTTCCCATATTATAAACATGAATGGGATGGGAATAACCTCAGTGAGCCTGCATAACATAGGAAAACTAACTATGTTGGTACAGTATTAAATGGTCTAACATAGAGAAGACTACATTACTAGACTAGAAAAACTCTATCTTACTGACTCTAAAGAAATAAGCTGGTATGCTCTGAAAAGGCTGGTTACAGAGACATTTTACAGCAAGTATAGGAGAGCCTTTGGTATAAGCATGAGAGTAGACCCTGGCTGAGCCAAAAAAAAGTTAAAGGGACCAGAATTCTATGCTCAGCTAGAAATGAATATATGAGGAGACTGGAGAGGTAGCTCAGTAGTTTAGTGCCACTGTTTCCTTCTCCAGAGGACCTGAATTCAATTCCCAGTACCCAGTAACCAGATGGTGGCTCAACCATCTGTGACTCCAGTCCCAGGGTATCTGAAGCCCTCTTCTGGCCCTCATGGGGTACTGCATGCATAGTGCACACTAACGTTTAGGCACTCATACACATAGAATGAAAAAGGAAAATTAAAAATATAATATTCACATGAGAAATTTAACAAATTTACATTTTAATGGAAAGTTTTAATTTTCATATAAACAGATATGTCACTATACAACTTTTATGCTTTCTTTCCTGATGAATTGTAAAAATCTTTTCAAACTTGATTATATAAAACTGTATTTTCTTAGCCTTTTGTGCTTTTACATTTACCAAAACAGTTTTTTAAGATGCAGAAGTCTTATGAATGAATAAATGATGTAAGTGTTTTAATGTACAATGTACAATGTAAGTGTTTTAATGCCAGTAAACTTGGTCTTGAATTTAAAAAAATAAAAAGAACATGACATTGGGCTAGGAAGGGGAAGATGAAACAGGAAAAGAGCTGGGGTACTGGAATGAACTTGATCAAAATATGTGGTATGAAACTCTCAAAGAATAAACTTTTAATTTTTTTGAAAAACAAAAATGATTATGATAATAAATTCTGTTACATAAAAAAATCTATAGGGGTTATTAAGATGGTTCAGCAGGTAAAGGTTCTTGCTAAGTTTAATCTCCAGGACCAATATGCTGGTAGGAGAATATTGATCCCCACAAGCTGTCTTCTGACCTCCATAAGCATGACATGTATGTGTTCACACATAACAATAGCAACAAAAAGTTCTTTAAACTTACAAGAAATTCCCAACTACGATAAACGTCTAATTGGATCTTATTTTGGTAAACAATGGTATGTTTTATTACATAAAATTTTAAAAGTATTCATTTAATTAACATAAGTTGTTCACCTTTCTCTATCAATTTTAATACTTGGGTATATTTCTGTATTTTCCCAAGTTATACTGTTTAGTAAGTTGAAGATTCCTGGAGCATATGCCTCAGAAAGTGTGTGGAATTAAGCTTTTGGTGACATCTAGTGGACTATTTTTGTAGTCTTTATTCAATGACAGGAAGCAAACATACCTAACTACTCAGCTTCTTCAGCCAATAGAGCAATTTCAAACACAAAGGCTAACCCTCACTGCACACAGCATAGCTCTCTGCCTTGTTTTTCTCTGGTCCACAGTCCAGATGACAGCAGTAAGACAATCAAGTGCAGCTGAGATCGCCACGCCTGCCTTCTGCCACCGAGTTGGCTCTGACAGTTGTTTATATTTTGGCATTCCTCATTTCTGCTTTCCTGATAATCAACCTGAAAGTATATCCTTAATTACTTTTAGTGATTCATAAGCATCACTTTAACTTAATCTCTAAGCTTTCAGCAAAATTATTCTTATGTCCAGAGCTAGAAAAAAGCAGTAAGAAAAGTCTGTGTACTACATCTAAATTTTATTCTCATCTAATTCTCATAGCAACCTGCTACTCATCTTTTCATCTTCTTTCTTTCTTTCTCTGTCTCTCTCTCTCTCTCTTTTTGTTTTTCGAGACAGGGTTTCTCTGTGTAGCCCTGGCTGTCCTGGAACTCACTCTGTAGACCAGGCTGGCCTTGAACTCAGAAATTCACCTGCCTCTGCCTCCCAAGTGCTGGGATTAAAGGCATGTGCCACCACTGTCCGGCCAGTCATTACTTTCTTAATGTTATGTTTTCCAGTGTCCTATGACAAATTCTTACTGCTAATACCTGTTAACTATAACAATTAAATTTATATAATTTAATCAGTCTGTTGTCCCTTTTAAACAATCTAAGGATTAAGCTATGGCTGGGGATGTTAACTCAGCTAGTAAAGTGCCTGTCCAGCATGTACAAAGCCCTGCCTTCACACCCCAGTGCTGCATAAAATGGGGATGGTGGCACATGTCTATACTCCTACCACTTGGAAGAATCAGGAGGCTCTGGACCTCAAGGTAATTCTTAGATACAAAGATGAGTTTGAGGCCTGCCTGGACTACATTGGGGCCCTAGCTCAAAAACCCAGCCAAACAATATTTTGTTTAAAACATATTTCCATTGCCTGGCTAAGAATTACTTTCTCCAGAATGAATCCCCAGAACATTGGCCTTGTAGAGACACAACTTTTATAAAGTTTAGTGGGAACTTGTTAGGCCCATTTTTTAAGGTTCTTAACAAAAAACTTATATGAATGCACTGTAGCTGTCTTCAGACACATCAGAAGAGAGCTTCAGATTTTCATTACAGACGGTTGTGAGCCATGTGGTTGCTGGGAATTGAACTGACAACCTCTGGAAGAGTAGCCAGTGCCCTTAACCGATGAGCCCAAGGTTCCTTTTTTGTTTGTTTTGTTTTTTTTAGGCCCATTTTTAAAAAACAGTTTACAACTCCCTCTGTACAACTCATTAGTATGACGTTCCCAATATTAAATGCTAATGTGGGTGTGTGTATTGGAGATCAAATCCTTTAAGAAACTTGCCCAAGCAAATGAATTCCAGAATGAGGGCAGCGCCTGTGAACATGTCTCCACTAAGCAAGTGGACTCCAGGCAATAGGGGGAAGCTGTACTGCTGCTTTCTGCCCCATCCCTCTGCCCCTCTTAAAAAAAATAAAAAAAATTTAAAAAACCCTCCCAACAGGCATTCAGCTCAGTGGGGTTGTTGCTGCACTGCAGTTGCTCTATAGTCAAGTCTTTCGCTGGATAAATGACATTCCATGTTATCTATACATATTTGTTGTTGGGTCTTTAAAACTCATTCTTAGAAGGGCTATCCTGTGACAGAAATTAAATCAACATCACTGTATACACAGGCAGATTCTAAAAGGAGTTTTTTTTACCTCCATAGGGGATTTATGTATGCAGTGCATCCTGAGTCTGCTTGGACAGTTCTACATTCTGTCCCAAGGGGGAAACATTAATGAGAGCAGAGTCACTGTCCCTGAAAAGGAATATTTTAAGAAAACGAAATCACATTGCTCTCAAAATATAAACTCAAAGGGAATGGGTGTGGAAACCACATATTTAAAGAAATGTTATAGCAGCCCTAGTTATAAATAGCTTCCACATTAAGATTACTATTCATTAAGTAATGTTAATTGCAGAAAAGTTTTTCTTTGCTTCCCAAATAAGTGTGGATCTAGTGTGGAGAGGCATGCCTACAGTCTAAGCACCTGGGAGACAGTGACAGGTGGGACAAGGAATTCAAGGAATTCGCCTACTTGTGAATTTAACACTAGAGGTCTAAGACTGTGTCAAAAAGTCTGCAACTTTCTAAAATTTGGAATAAAGATATTCAAATTATATCCAAGGTAGTAACCCAGTCCAGATAGGAAGGGTCTAGAAACTGAGTCAAATGTACCACCTGTACTCATGTGAACAAAAGAAAATTACTGTAAAAATAAGTGTTTCACTTTGCTTGGTTATATGTCATGTACTGTGCAAACCTTTAATTTTTATACTAAAATTTCTGTGAAATGTTTTAAACTTATTATCAGATGTCAATGTGCAAGCCATAGAAATGTTAATTGGAAAGTTTTTCATACAATATAAACAACAAAAATAAAAAATAAAAAAAACTCCAAAAACCAGGAAGTTAAAAAGCATAGAGTATTAGATTCAGCTAAAATCTTTTTCCTTCTCACACTAAATACCCCTATTAAGTGTTCTCACTCCAATGATGCTTTCTGGTTTTAGTATATTTATGCAGTTTTCCCCTTCTACCACATTATTTATACTTACCCATGTTGATCACGTGGATCTGCCACTTCACCTGAGCTTCTGGATGGAGCTTCATCCTCTGTTGAACCGTTCCTGATAAGCTGGTTTACACCTTTTAAATACCCAAGAGGGATCTAAAAGACCAGTTTGTATATAACTCCTTGTGTACTTGTGCGGTTTTTAGGGCATTTTCTTGAAAGAAAATTTCTGGATCATGAGATACACACCCTTCAGCTTTACTAGGGACTGCCAATTTACTTCCAAAGTGGCTGTATCCACTTCTACACTTACCAGGAAAGCATGAGTCTTTTTGCTCAATTTTTCCTTGTCATTTTTAAAAACTGATTTGCAAAGCATTCTTTTGGAAGCTATTTCAATATAAAAAAATCTTCCAATTGATTTGACATTTCATTTTGTTAATTTTGACATTTCATTTTGTTAATAGCACCTTTATCACAAAATATCTTAAAAGTGTGGAAATTATATCAACATTTTCCTTTAGGTTTGGGCTTTTCTTTAAAAAGAATTCTCTACCCAACTATAGTGAATGCAGTTTTCCTCTTCAGAATTGTTTTCAAACCATCTAGTGTATCGTGTGAGTTAAAGAATCTGACTTTATCATTTGCAAAATAACAGTCATTTTTAAATTGTCCATTCTTTCACCATTGACTTTTAAAGCTACTTCTATCATATGACAAATGCTTGTATCTGTAAGTGGGCCTGTTCCTAGGCTCATGATTTTGGTCTACTGGTCTATTCTTGTCTGTTGATAATATATATACAGCTTAAATTGCTAGAGGTTTGTAATAAATCTTGATATCTGTGATAATATTTGGTATCTCCTAATACTTTCTCAATACCGTTTGGCTCTTCTTGCTCTTTATTCCATCATGTAAATCTTAGGATTAGCTATATATATCTTCCATTATCTTTTTAAAAAAACTTCCTTCATAATTTGTTGATGAGATAAAGCTAGTTTTGTTTTGGGTTTAGCTTACCAAATAGTAACATTGCATCGCTGATCAACATTAAGTGGTGTTATTAAGGAGGGAAGGGGAGCTATGAGAAAAAGTATGTTGTGACTTCACTTGAGTTGTACTGCTTTTTCAAATTACTTGGGTGAGATTGAGAAGTTATGGTAAGCCTTCTCAATCGTGAGCAGACACAAATTTCCATTTGTTTAGTTCTTCTTCTGTCCTTTTATAAATATCTTTTTCCCATAAAGATCTTAGGAGTTTTGCTAGAATAATTCCTGGATTTAAAATTTCTATTTGCTGAATTTCATCTTCTGGGCCACTATATGGCATATCCTTTTAATTCATCTACTACATTGTCAAAAAAACCAAAACCACCCATGTTCTAGGACTGTGTGTGTTGTATTCAGAGCTCAATTGGTTTTGTTGTTGTTGTTGAGGTGTCCATCTGTCTCCTCCAGCAACATTACACTGGACAGTAAGTTCTACACCATTTTCTCACATAAGCCAAGGGGATTGATTCCACAGGTATTTCTTGACCTAAGTTTGGGGTGGAAAGAGGAGACAAGTCTCTCCTGAAGTATCTTGAAAGAAGCCTTTCTGATCTTTTTCTGCCCAAACCTCCCTTTTCAGTGGGGAACACTCAAAACACCCTTTGCTTTTTTCCGACAGTTGACCCTGCCCCTTCATAGTAGTTTGAAATTCTCAGATGTTGAAATGCAATCTTTCAGGGATTCTCTGACCTTTGTTCCTGAGAAGCTTCACCCAGGAGGGGAAGAAGCCCAATTTTCTCCACCTGAACCAGTATCTATATCGGAGTTAGGAATGGAAGTCATTATGATTCCCAAATCCACCATTGGCACATTTTAAAATAACTTATTAGTGTTAAAAATAAATGCTATCAATAGGTAATTTTGGGTTGTTTTTCAGCTTTGTGGTTGGTTGGTCAAATTTTAAATTTAGCATTCCATCGATGTTCCAATCATGTAAATGCTATCTTGGGGAAGGAAGAGACAGGAGATTCTGCAGATCTCCAAAGAAAAAGCAAAATCGGCAAAGCAGTCAAAAAAGTTAAAAGCCAGCATCCATTTGCTTTGGACTCATCGATCGATGGGCACCTTCTTTACACAGCGTCTGGTCTAAGTGGGTTTGGTTGCTGTTTGGTTGGTTTTTAATACTGGAAACAGATTCAGTTTGAAAGACACTTTGAAATCGAGCAGCAAACACCAATTCCCCCCAACTCTTTCTCCCCAATACCCAGTTTGGTCTGAAGGGGCACAATCCTTTTTCCGATTTAGGTGGGCAAGATTTCTGTGCAAAGACCATAGAACCGTTTGCCTCATTTATCAGGCAAATTTGGAAGGGAAGAAGCCTTTACGGGAACTACTTTGAACGACAAGGAAGACTACTACGCAGGTTCAAGTCATACTTTTAACACCAGCTTGTTGAAACGTTTAACAATTCCAAAATGAAATTAAACGAGTTTTAACTTTTTTTTTTTTTTTTTTTTTGCCTCTCAAGTGCATCAAAATGCAGAGGAAGTTAACAAGGGGGAAAAAATCTTAAAACGGTAAAAATAAGAAAAACAACTCTTCTTAGGACTAGTCCTTGGATGAGTTACCAGGAAACTGATTCTTCTTTTCTTGACTTCGGATGCCAGTCCTGAGGCCAGCGGCCGGCGGGCTCAGTACCTGCTCCGGCCTCCCCCTCGCTCCAGGCGGCTTCCCACGCGGCCTCCGCCCCTCGGGGGCGCCCGGCGGCCCGAGCGGCTGTAGGAATCGCGCGGCGTCGGGCAGCTTCGTTCTACAGACGGCGGCAGCCCGCGCTCCGGCCTACCCACGCGCTCGCGGCCACTCGAGTAGCGCTCGCTGCGGTAGCTGTCGCGGCCGCCGTAGCCGTCGGGCGAGCAGCCGCGGTACTCTTCGTAGCGGCCCCCGCCGTAAGATGGCGGCGGACCTCGTGCAGGGCCGGCTCCGCGCGGGTCCCCGTAGCTGTCGAAGGGGTCGCGGTAGGAGCCTCCGCTCGGATGCTCGGAGTAGTCGCGCTCGCGGCCGCCGTAGCCGTCGCGCTCGCAGTAGCCCCTGGAAGGGCATTCGTCTCGCGCGCTCGAGTGGCCATAGTCGCGATAGGTGTAGTCGCGGGGCGAGGGCGCGAAGTCGCGCGGGTCTCGGGCGCTCGGGTAGTCGCGGCTCGAGTAGCTCTCCCGGGGCGAATAGCCCTCGTCGCGCGCGCCCAGGTACGAGTCGCGGCGCGGCGGTGGCAGCTCCCGGCGCGGCGGGCCCCCGTAGCCGTCTCGTCCCCGGGAGCCCGCCGCCCGCCCGCGAATCCCCGCGCCGCTGCGCGCCGGGCCCGACGGCGCTGCTCTCTTGGGCGGAGGCCCGGCCCGGCGCGGCGGTGGTCCGCGCTTCAGTGGCATAGGGGCCCGCGAAGGCCGCAGGTCGAAATCCCCGGTGTAGCCGCCTTCGTCGGCCGACCCGCCCCGGGAGGGAGGGCGCCTCGGGCCGCCGCCGCGGGTCCCGCGCAGGCCCCTAGGGCGGCCGCGGCTGCGGGGAGGAGGGGGCCCGCGCCGGCCGCTCTCGAACACCGGCTTGGTGGCCTGGGCCACCTTGATGGCCTTACCATCCAGGGACTTGCCGTTCATGTCTCGGGCGGCGGCCTTGGCGTCCGCGGGGTTCTCGAAGGTGACGAACGCGAAGCCTCTGGACTTGGAGGTCTCCCGGTCCTTCATCAGGAGCACCTCGATGATGCGGCCATACTTGCCGAAAGCGGCTTCGAGGCCCTTCTCGTCGGTTTCGAGGTTGAGACCCCCGATGAAGAGCTTCCCTGGACGGTCGGCTTCAACCATGTCGGCAGCAGCGACGGCAGCAGCGAGGACTGTGGTGGTGGAGAGGCGAGAGACAGCGCGACACTGAACTCTCCAAGCTGGTCGAGACCGCCTCCTACCGGTCGGGGGCGCTGTGCGCAGGCGGGAGGGCGGAAGGCAGGGCCGGGCGGCCCCTGTGCCACGGGCGACTCCTGGCTGTGATTGGTCGGCAGGGCCGTACCTCAAGCGGGTGTCTCGGGGAGGCAGAAACTGGTTTGTGGCTTCGGTGGCCTCTTCAGTCTCACTCTGCTGGCCCTGGCTTCACGTGTGGGGCCTCATCCCTGAAGCTCGGCTGAATTAAAAAGCCGTTAGGGGAAGGAGAAATAAAGTTCCACTGCTCTTAGTAAGAATTCCTAGGCGTTCCAAACCTAGTTACCCAAACGATTTTAAAACAACCAACCAACCCTCTGGAAAATGAAATTTGTAGTCGTTTAAAAGATTTAGAACGGAGTTTGTATATAAAGCTTAGTAATGAAATGCGAGAGTTTATTTTTCCCCTGAAGGGAAGGAGAAGGTGTTGATAGGCAAAACAATAGTGAGAAAGAATCGTTATATGGATTTACTCCTTTTTTTTTTCTTCTTTAATCTTCGTCTGTTTGGCCTCATATGTATACACGAAAATGGTTTTCACATTTCTTCCTGCCCGTTTGTAAGGTTTAATCGTAACCATGATTATCTTGTCTGTTTTTCCTCCATTTTTTTACTTCTTTTGTAGAACGATTTGTCATATTTTTTTCTCAACGTGGGAGTTTCTTATTCCATTTTCTCTAATGTTCTCCAGGTTTATGAGTGTGCATAGTTTGATGCTTAATCTTTCACGTGTGTGTTTCCATGTAACCATAACCCACACACATCAAGACGCCTAACATTCCCCTCCTTGGAACTCTCCCATTGTATTTCCATCAGAACTGTGCCTTCCTTCCTCACAATTGGGGTCACTGTTTTCTCATCTACCACAAATGGAGTTTGCCTGTTCTTCAGCTTAATATAAATTTACTTCTATAATCATAATGAACTCTTGTGATTTTGCTGATTCACCCAGCATATTTTTGTGATTTATCTATGCGGCTGGTTTAATATTTTTAATATTTCTTATATAGTTCTTTCACAACCTTTCCCCCTCCCTTTGGTGAAGACTGGAACTTCTGTCACTCTGGAGAGTGCCTCTTTCCTAACCCAATCATTTAGGAAACCTGACCCCAAAATACATTTGGATGCCATCTAATTCCATTTTGCATTGTTAACACCTTCATACAAGCTGCCAACAGACACTCAGCACAGTCTTTGTCTAGACTTCTTGTTGTAGGGCTCCTAAAACCCTTAGCATTTCTGGGAAAGAATGCCTTTTGTTATTTCTAGGGCATACTTGATGCCCAAAGGTGATGTGACGATTTGAATGAGAATGGCCCATAGAATATTTGAATGCTTACTCTCCAGGGAGTGGAACTGTTTGAGAAGGATTAGGAGGTGTAGCCTTTGTTGGAGCATTTGTGTTACTGGGTGTGGGCTTTAAGGTTTCAAAAACCCATGCCAGGCCCAGTGTCTTTTTTTCTTTGTCCATCTCCTCCCTCTTCCTCTACCCTGCACCTTGGCCAAGGATCAGAATGTGGCTGTCACTACTCCAGTGTCGTGCATGCATGCCTGCCACCACACTCTTTACCATGATGATAATGAACTAACCTTTGGAAGCTGTATCAAATCCCAGTTAAATGCTTTCTTCTATAAGTTGCCTTGGTCCTAACGTCTCTTCACAGTAAATGCTGTGTAAATAAAGCATGTAAATGCTAGTGGGGACCTAGATAACTTTAGTGTGAGAGCTGATCACTTATCCAACCCAGTAATAAGAATGTGAGAACTTCTGTGCTCCTAAGGAGGAGGAAGGGACCAGCTCTATATTTCTACTGCAACACATTAATGGTGTGTGGGACCCCCTCCCCCCCCCCACACCATTAATGTGTTGCAGTAGAAATATAGAGCTGAAAGAATAATACTTGTTTAGTAAGTTTACCAAGAAGAAAACTATTTCCCCTTAGAACTAATTTTGGAATAGTGTGAAATTATGCTAGATGTATATAGTATTGATAGTGTCTTGGATACAGAACTCAGTTGACCAATAAAGAGTTATATAGTTATGTTTAGGAGTTCTAAGGCTAGTGTTTTTCCTGCTGGAAAGCCACCACTGTGTTTAAAGAGAGGAAAAAGAGCTCTGGGTGGTTGTGTAGTGGTTTGAATGAAAATGGCCCCCATAGATTCCTAGGGAATGGCAACTCCATTTTACTTTAATACATTTGATTACTAAGCACTAACTACTCGAACAATATGGAATAAAACTCTTTAAATATTTCTCTTAGTCCACATACATTTGTGTTCTATCAGTGAACAATATTCATTCAATGTTGAGATAGCGGGTCTGCCTGCTTTTAGGGAAGTGGATTCAGACCTTCCCCCACCCCTAAATTTATTTATACATTTTACATCCTGATTGTAGTCCCCTTCTTCCCAGTCCTCCCCTCATAAGTCTCTTCTTTTCTGAGAAGGGGAAGACCCACATCACAGGATCCAACCCAGCTTGGCACATCAAGTCAGTGCAGGACTAGGCACATCCTCTCCAACTGAGGCCAGACAAGGCAGTCCAGTAAGGGGAACAGGGTCCACAGGTAGGCAACAGAGCCAGCCCCTGCTCCAGTTGTTGGGGGACCTCCATGAAGACCAAGCTGCACATTTGCTACAAGGGGGGGGGGGGTTAGGTACAGTCCATATGTGCTCTTCGGTTAGTGGTTCATTCTCTGGGAGCCTCCAGATGTCCAAGTTAGTTGGCTCTGTTGGCCTTCATGTGGAGTTTCTATCCCTTCCATGTCCCTCAATCCCTCCCTTCACTCTTCCACAAGACTTCTGAGCTCTAATGTTGGGCTGTGAGTCTCTGCGTCTTTTCCGGTCAGCTTCTGGGTGGTGCCTCTGAAAGGACAGTTTTGCTTGGCCTCTGTCATAGCAAAGTATCATTAATAGTGCAAGGGTTTGTTCTTGTCCATAGGATGAGTCTCAAGTTCAGCCAATCATTGGTTAGCCATTCCCTCAGTCTCTGCTCTATCTTTGTCCCTGCACATCTTGAAGGCGGGACACATTTTGAGTTAAAGGTTTTGTAGGTGGGTTGCTGCCCTTATTTCTCCACTGGAGTCCTGCCTGGCTACAGTAGGTGGCCACTCCAGACTCCATATCTTTCACTGCTAGGAGCCTCAGTGAGAAAATCCATCATAGACCCCTGGAGTGCCCCAACCTCACCGCAGCAGCTGCCAATTTCTGTTAACTAGCCCAGGCCTCTGTCCCTAGCTCTCCCTACACCTGATTCCAACCCTCCCCCAACCCCCACATCCCCTCTCTCTTCCAATTCCCTTCCTCCATTCACCCGAAATGACCATTTTATTTCCCCCCTTTGAGAGATTCAAGCGTTGTCCCTTGGGCCCTCCTTGTTATTTAGCTTCTTTGGGACTGTGGATTATAGCATGATTACCCTGGACTTTATGGCTGTTAACCGTTATAAGGAATGTCCTTTTGGATCTGGGTTACCTCACTCAGGGTATTTTCTAGTTCCACGCACTTGTCTGCAAATTTCAGGATATTCTTGTTTTTAATAGCTGAATAGTGTTCCATTGTGTAAATGCACCACATTTTCTTTATCTATTCTTCAGTTGAGGGACATCTGGGTTGTTTCCATTTTCTAGCTATTATGAAATAAAGTATTCCATTGTATAAACGAACCACATTTTCTGGCAAGGATGGGAGGTGTGGACTTGTTGGAGGAAGTGTGTTTCTGGGCGTGGGCTTTGAAATGTTGAAGCTCCAGCCAGACCCAGTGGCTCACACTGTCTCTTCCTGCTGTCTGTCCCTCCAGGTGTAAAACTCCAGCATATCTGCCTACCTGTTGCCATGCTTCCTACCATGCTGACAATGGACTAAACTTCTGAACTGTTTGCCAGCCCCAATTAAATGCTTTCCTTTATAAGAGTTGCTGTGGCCATGGTGTTTCATCACAGCAATATTTATTTAGACAGGGAGTTTCAATAAAATGCTGTTTTCCTTGCAGTCATGGAAGGATTTTGACACTGGTAAAAGCTCTTATGTGTGGGTTGTTACTGACATCATGACACTACAGCTATAGTCAGTAGCCTGGATATATGGTTAAGGAGAGGGATAATGAAAACCTGGCCTTTAAGGGAACACCTATATGAACATCACTATGGGAATTTTGGAAAACTCCAGCATTAAAAGAGAACATATTGATGTTCATAAGAGGAACTAACTTGGGAATAAGGTACAGTTATACAGACCTGTAGTCTCTACTTGGGAGGTAGAGGCTGGAGAATTACTTGACCCTGGCCTGGGACCAGGCTGGACAACCTTATCTCAAAGGAGGGAAAAAAAAAAAGGCAAAACTACTTGTAGTTTCAGAAGGTGGCTGGATTTTACCAAGGGGGATATTAACTATATACTTGTCCATCTGATTTTTGAACTGACCCAAATGAGTTGAGGGATTATGTTACAGGGAGCCCACCAGAGATGACCACATAGACACAGTTTATAGCCAGTTGGAAGTCTTTATTCCAAATGGCCAGAAATACACTCAGGGCTGCATTTAGGACGTAAGTGTAGTCCTGAGCATTTAGAGCAAAGGCATTTTAAAGACATCGTGGTATCTCACTCTGCTGTTCCCAGGGGAGATTTGTGCAAACAGGCAGTTTAACAGAAGCTAAGGTAAATTAGCTGGAGCATCATGAATTCAAGTTCCTAGAATAGAGTTGGGTACTTTCCCATTGGATTCTCCATCAGGGAGATAAAATTATAGTTAAACCCCAAATGGCCTCAGGTTTGTCTTGCCCTGTCACAATTACAGTAATGCAAAGAATGGAGAATACTATATCATTTCATCTTGTATTGCTGAGATACAAACTACTGCTAAAGACAGTTGTGGGAGTAGAAGAGACATATTGCCTATGGCTATATGCCACATTTCCTGTAGAGTTGTAGAACATAGCTGGTAAGTAGGATTTGGACCAAAAGTGGTTATTTTCCCCTTATTTTACTTATTTACCTGGTGTTTAAGGTTGAATCTAGAGCCTCCAGCATGCTCAGAAAGCTCTCTACCACTCAACTATATTCCTGATCTCTACCAAGTTGTCTTGACAGAAAGAGACACTGAGTGAGCAGGGTTTTACTTGCTCCATAGTAGATGCAAATGCTGAGTGCTAATAAAGTAGAAGAGCACCCGAGTAGAGGAGACATAGCAATGAGGACTTCCAAATTGCATTTCTTCAAAAAGGAACATGCTCGGCTCCCACAGTTACAGCAATGCACAGAGATGCTCTTTTAGGAGTACTGCTTTCGTAGAGATTATAAACTGGCTTTTCAAACATTGTCTAAAGCAGAAGGGCATGAAGAGCTGGATCATACCTATATGTTAATACCCTACCCAAGAAAGGTTGATGGAGATTCCTCTGTTTATAGGTAGATATTTCTGTATCCATTCTTCCCTTGAGAGAATCTGGGTTGTTTCCAGCTTCTGGGTATTACAGATAAGGTCACTATGAACATAGTGGAGCATGTGTCCTTGTGGGGCATCTTTTGGGTATATGCTCAAGAGTAGTAAAACTGGGTCTTCAGGTAGATCTATTTCCAATTTTCTGAGGAACCTCCAGATTGATTTCCAGAGTGTTTCCAGAGTGTTTGTACTAGTTTGCCATCCTACCAGTAGTGGAGGAGTGTTCCTCTTTCTCCACATCCTTGCCAAAACATGTGCTGTCACCTGAGTGCCATTCTGATAGGTGTAAGGTGGACTCTCAGGGTTGCTTTGATTTGCATTTCCCTGATCACTAAGGACTTTGAACAATTCTTTAAGTGCTTTTTGGCCATTCGATATTCCTCTGCTATGAATTCTCAGTTTAGTTCTATGCCCAGATTATTTGATTGGGTTGTTTGGTTATTTGGAGGTTAGCTTTTATCCAAAATATATTTAAAAACTCAGGATCAGACTTTTTTGGCTTTTTCGTTTTTGTTTTGTTTTTTTCGAGACAGGGTTTCTCTGTGTAGCCCTGGCTGTCCTGGAACTCACTCTGTAGACCAGGCTGGCCTCAAACTCAGAAATCCGCCTGCCTCTGCCTCCCAAGTGCTGGAATTAAAGGCATGCGCCACCACTGCCCCGCCAGGAACAGACTTAAGTGGCAAATTGCCCTTTAAAACTGAGGGAAAACTACAAAAGTGCTGTCCAGGGTCCTGCTCGGGGGCAATGGAAACCTGGCTGGGGCTGCCTGCTCTGCTCCATTCTGAGTCTAGAGACATCAATGACTGGCTTGCTCCTGTCTGAAGCAGTATGGGCCTCTGCAGATTTGCTCTGGACTTCCTTCAGGCTGGTACTGCTGTTTGCTCAAGGCTAGCACTCTGTTCCCAGTGCACTCACCTCCTCCAGGTCCTGCCCCTCAGATCTCAACCCCTCCCATCCTGCTCTTAGTCACCCTCTCCCTACCCTTAACACCTCCTCTCCACTCCAAGTAGGCTTTCTTCTAAGTGCCCTCCCTGTAGCTACTCACTACCAGTATTGAGTACTGTACTGGTAGTGGCAGCACTCCTAGGGCAGCGTTTAAAGTGTTCCAATTCACAGACACAGATGCCTTGTAGGGCTTTCATATTGGGTTTGCAGTCATCCTCCCATGTGGCTTCCAGAGCATTCCCACCCAATGCCACCAATGAGCCACACATGATACCAAAGAAAATGCTTGGCTGAGCCCTTGCTCAATGCTCATTTGCCATGTCATGAGTTATTTTATTGAGTCAGGGTCTCACCATGTAGCTCTTGCTGGCCTGGAACTCACTTTGTAGGTCAGGCTTTCAACTTGAACCCAGAGATTCACATGCCTCTTCCTCCCAAGTGCTGAGTATTGAAGACATGTACCACCGCACCTGGCTCTAAATCAGAAGGTTTCTTTTCTCCCACCACACAGTTCTGGAATGGTTTGTTCTACAGCTTTATTCAATAGCCCCTAACAATCTTTAACAGATAACTACTGTGCCATTTTATCAAATGAATCTTTAGTTTTACCTTCAATAGCCTTATGTTCTCTTAAAAGCCCCCCCTTTCACTAACAGGAGGCTACAAAGTAGTCATTGCAGAATTGTATTCCCACATCTACCTAAACCAGTGATTCTCAACTGCTCAGAGGTTACTTAAAATGCCCACTTCTATGGAGATTCCCCCAATATTCTTATTGATTCCAGTATGGAGTCTATATAAATCTACATTTAAAGACACAAATGACTTTGACATACTCAGTGCACATATGGATGACATTCTAATAGGATAAGCTAGAACACAGGTATGAACTAAGCCAGGGCTGTGGGGAACCCAGGCTTGTGAATCTTTAGTCCTGTGCTGGATAATTTAATGTCTTACCTTCCCACCACCCCCATCCTCAATCAAGAAAATGCCTCCATAAGATCCCGCTATAGGGCATTTTCTTAGTAATTTATGTGGAGTGCCCAGCCCATTGTGGATGGTGGCCCTGAGTTCTATTAGAAAGAAAGCTGAGCAAGCCCTGTTGAGCCAAGCCAGTAAGGAGTACTCCCCTGTGGCCTCTGTATCAGCTGCCTCCAGGTTCCTGCCCTGTGTGAGGCCCTCTCCTCCCTGCTTTGATGAACCATTGTATAGAAATGAGAAAAATGCCCCAAGTTGCTTTTTGGTTGTGGTGGTGTTTCATTACAGCAATAAGTAACCCTAACTGGGACAAGTCCCATCATCAAGTTCATTTTTCCATTTCCCAGGTTTTTAAGCTCCATAGTCAATAAAAACATGACGCTTATAGCATTTTGTGTGTTTTACTTTACTTTTTCAACCTCTGTGTGAAACCCAACAAACATTTTACCAAGATGTGTGTAACCTATCCCTACTGGAATGCAGTTCAGTGCTTGCAGACAAAAATAGTATTTCTTACAAGTTAAAGACTTTGCCACTTGGAAGTTATGTTTTTAAATTGTTTACAGGCACATCAGGTTCTTCAGAAATACTGCCACCAGCACCCACTTTCTGTAGTAGGACACTGTGGCTTAATGACCAAATGTGGATTATTTATTCTTACATCAACCAGAAACTTCTTGATTTTCTTCTTTAATATTTCCTTTTTGTCCAACCTGAGAAAATAAATGAACATCTTTTCTACCTTCTAAAACTTCAGGAGAGGAAACAAACCTTTGCTAACATAGGAAATTTAACTAATATTGATGGGAAGTGGGATTTGGAGGTTGGTGGAGATGCAGCAAAGAGAAGCAGCATATCAAGTGTAATTAACAAGGGCCTCTGGGAACCTCTTCTCAGGAGGAAGACAACTAACACACTCTTGTTAATTACACTGGACACCATGTCAGCCTCAAGTTTTTTAGATCCTTGGAATTTTCTCAAGGATAGATTTTCTATCAATTTATCCACTTTACAGATCACTTTGTGATATTAGCAAATACCCAAAGTTAAACAGGAGTGGGGCCAGAACTCAAATCAAGGTAGTCTGGTTCCAGATCTATCAAAGTGCAGCAGGTTGATTCTCAGGGCATCAAGGAAAGAATGGGTACCCAAATCTCTCAACATAGGACATAGTCCCCCTGAGAAGCCATTCAGGACTTACGCTAGAAATTCCATTTTGCATGTTGGAGACCTCAAGACTTTACATAAACTTCTAATTGCTTCATGATCAAGGGCATTCTTCATTAAGTTCATTTGTATCACACTTTGGTTGTCAGATAAGAGACCTAAGAGATCCTGACAGCAACCAGGGGTTAAACCACAGTTTTCCAATCTACAGGGGAGAGAGACAAAAAGAAACAACTTTAAGAGATCAGTGAGCTTTGGAAGATAATCTTAGAACTTAAAAAAGACATGAATATAGCTAGAGTGAATTCATGAACTACAACACAATTAGAAATTTATGGGTTAAACATATCCCCTTCTGACATGAATTACAATTCACAATTACAAGTCCATGGAATTATGGAAGCATAATACTATAAAATAGCTAAGAGGTGTGTGTGTGTTTGTGTCTGTCGTCTGTCTGTTGACATATGTGCCACTGGATACATTGTGAGGTAGAGGACATCTTTGTGGAATCCACTTTCTACCTCTAAAGCCTTTTGAGGGATTACAGGGATCAAACTGTATCTGTACAATGTGGTAGCCCCTTTACTTACTAAACCATCTCACCAGCCCCAAGCAATTGAAATCTTCATCTAAGGATAAACTAAAATATATAAACAGAAGATTTTAGAAACTTGGTATTGAGTCCTTAAAAAGCAAGAAATAAGGCTTCAAAGCACAGTGTCATTTATGTAAATACACATTCAGGCTCTAGGGTAGATTGTTCAGTAGGTGCCTTAATCATGGTTCAGATTGCTGTGATAAAACACCATAACAAAAAGCAATTTGAGGGTGAAAGGGATTTTTATGTCTTAAACTTCCACATCACACTGGAGGAAATCATGCGTGGAGGTGTGCACATGCCACAGTGCTCAGACTATGTGTGGTGGTCAGAGGGAAGCTTTCAGGAGTTGTTTTTCTCCTACAATTTTGGTTCTGTAGGTTCTGAGGATCTAGGACTGAATGAACATGAGCATATAGAAAGGACAGGACATTATTGCCTTGAGAACTTGGCATTCTACAGAAACATGATTGGTAAAGTCCTCTACTTCATATGAAAAATTAATTCAAGAACAACCAGAATATCTGAGCAGTGACAGAGCGTGGAGGATCCCAATAGGATAGTATTTATCTGAGGTACTAAATAGGTGAAGATTCTATAGCAAAAGGTATACAAAATAGAGGCCCATACATTTGAACTTCCAATCCTTATTTCTCAAAGTAACTTATCTTCTATAGCATCATTTGCTTTTTATTCTCCACATATACATTACCTTTCTCTTCAACCAGCTTTTTTTTTTTTGGTAACAGAAAACTGAACTCACCCTAGCCTCTGAATGTGGCAGTTTGGATTTCTTAAAGCATCACACAGAATATTCAGACCAGAATCATCCAAGACATTGTGCCCAAGGTCCAGATTCCATAAGTTTGAGTTGTTCACAAGAACAGAAGCCAGATCCCCACAAGCCTTGCTCGTGAGAACACAACCCATCAACCTATGGAAAACACATGAGAGGAGGAAAGCTCTTTAGTAGCAAGACTGACCTAAGTTCTTCCAGGAGAGTTGCCCAGGCAGTTAAACCTTTTTCTATGTATTAGTACAACCCAGGAAAAACCTAAAATGTCTTAATTATCAATAGAAACAGATGGAATTTCTTAATGAGCAGAAAAAATCCAATGTATGAACATTTGTCTCCCATAAACAAAGCTGATTGCCTATTAGTTTTTTTTAAAAAACATTTTAGATTTTCCCATAGGTATTTAAAAGTTTATATATATGAGTGTTTGCCTACATGTATGTACACAACATGCACTTCCAGTAGTCAGGGATGTCAGAAAAAAACTATCCTCCCTGTACTGGAGTACAGTTGTGAACCACCACATGGGTGCTGGGTTCAAACTCTGGTCTGTTGTCGGAGTGGCCAGTATTCTTAACCTCTGAGACATCTCTAGTCATTAATAATTCTTTTAAAAATGGATATTCACTCACGCTGCTGGGCATTGGTGGTGCATCACTGTCTCAGAAAAAAATGGATGAAAACTTTTCCAAAGAACCCTTAGATCTGTAGGACTTAAGGTTTTTGTTGCTTTTTTTTTTTTTTATGTTTTTCAAGTTTGGAGGTCTTGGGGTATAGTCAATTATAAAAGTCCCAGGTTCAATCTGCTATAGACACACAGACACACTCACATAGACAGACCAACACACACACATACACACATACACTCACACAGACAAGTCACAGTTGTTAAAATTCTATCTTTTGGCTATGATATGACTGTTGTACACAAACTCGCAGCAGCTGTGGTTACCAACCCAATATCAAAATGGATGAAAGAGGGGCTCTCCAGGAAGCATCTCTATGTTGATGAGTTTTGAGAGGGAGAGTCTTTTCTTTGGGGGTGTGGCTACTGGTAGTTGCCTATGTCCCAATACATGATCCCATACCTTTGCATAGGATCAGTACCAATTAGACTCAGCAGGTTCTAAAATAGTAAGTAAAAATGGACATGAAGCTGAGAGGAAGTTGTGGGGGAAGTGAGAATAATAGATAATGAAATTATCTAAAGTTTTCAAAGAACAAAATTGTTAAATTAACATTAAAGAACAATAAAGCCACATATAGACAGCTTATTCCTTCCAGGTCCTTTGAACGGTCACAAGCTTTACCTCACAGGGCACAGGTCTGTAATGTCTGGTACTTGGGTAAAGGATCATGAGGTGGGCTTACCTGTGCTACAGAATTAGTGTAAATCCAGCCTGAACAAGTTAGTAGGTCCTATCTGAAAAGGTATACATGTGCCAACCCTGTCACCCATATGTCACATATGCTGTTATTTCTTCACTTGCTTTTCCTTTTCTTCTGCTAATGATATGCTCACGTAACAAATCCATTTCATCTTTTAACCTAAAGTGACTTTCTTCTCTCTGGTATCATTTTATTTCTTGAGACTCTTTACCCTTATGTATCAATACATGGAATATATTCTTCATGGGCCTTTATTTCATCAGCATTTCATTATCACTTGGTAAGAGCATCACCAGTCCTCTCAGCATTAGACTCATAATTGTTTTTTTTCCTTCTTTTTGGGGGGCAAGGGGGTGTGGTAGTGGTTTTTAGAATCTAATTCTTATAACTACCGAGAACACTGCACTGGCTTCCCAGAGGCTATGAAGGTGACTACAAACCTGTGCATTAAGGAGAGAAGGCAGGCTGAGCAAAGACCTTAGATATACTGGTCTTTTAGAAATTGGTTTTTATTTTGTGGTTACAGAAAAGGCATTGGCTTATCCTTATCAAGTTGAGTAAAGATCAAGGAAATTTAGAGTAACACACATATACATCTTGTCCTGAAGGATGTGGATGGGTGCTAAGATGTTGCAATAAACTCATTTGGGAGTTGTTACCAAATACCTGAAATAAGGCACTTCAAGTGTCCAAGGTGAGGCAGACATTATGGTAGAAGGATGTGGCTGGTAATATGCCCACCTCATGTCAGGCTAGGAAGCAGGAAAGGGAAGGAAAGTACAGTGGGGAGAGTGACAGCCCTTACAGTAGTGACTGGCTCCCTCCAAGTAGGCTCCATGTGGGTGATGCTTCTTTCCATCACATCCCCCAGAGAAGCTGTGGATAACAAAGATTTTTAACATCTAAACTTTTGGGGGAACCTTCCAAATTCAAACTGTAACAGCTGTCTTGACTCAATCCAGTCAGGACAACACTTCTGGGTATGCCAACAAGGTGAAGGTAAAAGCTGAAGAAATGCTGAGGTTATAGGGCAGGAAAAATGGCTCAGTGGTTAAGAATATTGTCTGCTCTTCCAGAGGACCTAGGTTCAATTCCTAGTACCCACATGGATGCTCACAGTTGTCTATAACTTCAGTTCCAGGGCTCACACACTCTGTCTTCCATAGATACCAGGTATATATGTGGTACACAGACATACATGCAGGCAAAACTTCCATACCCATAAAATAAATCTATATGCAAGATTTATATCTCTAAGGACTCAATCATGAAAAGATCTAGCTGCAAGGTAGGCCGAGACTGCCGACACCTCAGTATTATTTCACTTTGGACTTAATATTTATATGCTGAATTATTGAATAACCTAAGTTATTAAAGTAACCCACAGGATAATTTAAAGTAGCTAAAGATTTTCTAGATAGCACCAAGTGTAAGGGAACCTCAGTATTGTCCCTACAGTTATCACATACCATATACATAAGCCATGCATGTGCTTGCATACTTACAAAGAGAGCTCAGGAATGAAAATGGCTACTTTTAAAACTGGACTGTAGGGCAAGGTAGTGGTAATCTCCCTGCTTCCAACTCAAGAAGCAGTCAGGGAAGATGGTGACTTCTAAGCTAGTCTTGCTGCTCTGGGAGTCCCTGTCTCAAAACTAAAATAAAAAACTAGCTGAAAAATTAACTGGAAAGAGAATCATGAGAGGGAAGGTAGAAATCTCCAGAGAGGTGAGAATAGGAAATAGAGGAGGGGGAGAATAGTGGGGAGATCAATAAGGGGAGGAAAAAATGAGTACAGAATATAATGACATATACATATGGAGACGAACCCCATTACTTTGTGTGGAAACCCCAAGAATTAAATTGTAGGATTAAAAAGAAAAATATATTATACCACAAAACCCTCCAGTTTCTTTGAATATTAACATAACAGGAAAATTAGTTTAAATATAAACCTGGAAATGGAAAGATGGTTCAGTGGTTAAGAGTTGTCTCTTCTAGAGGGTCCAGTTTAATTACCAGCATTTGCATGGAGGCTCACAACTGTCTGTCTCCAGTCTCAGGAGATCTAGAATCATCTTCTGGCTTTTGTGGGCTCCAGGCATGCACATGGTACACAGGCATCCATTCAGAAAAAACACCCATGCACATAAAATAAAATGATAATTTAAAAAATTAAATACTTTTTGGAAAAATGAATAAAGCTGAAAGGAAAACTAGAGAAATTTCAGCCTTGTGGATGTAGCTGACAAACACATTTACTAGGGCACAATCTAAAACGAAATGGCCCCTATTCAGCCTGATGCCTCTGAACTCTGAGGGAAGCAGATTATGATGGCCATAATAATTTTGGTTTTGTTTTAAACCAGACAGGCTTCTTTAGCTTGTCTCCAACAGAATGAGAAACGAGTCAGGTCTATGCTCTTTTTCTAATTCTCCTATTTCTCAGTTTTTCCTTTGATCTCTCCCCTGCCCTCCAAGACAGCCCATAGTTCAAAGTACACAACACTAGAGTCATAGAAAACCTACTCCAACTCCTGAAGATTGCAGTTTGGCTGCTGAAGGGAGTGACACAGCAGCTTTATCCCATTATCCTCCAGCTTGTTAAATCCCAGGTCCAGATGCATCAAGCTCCTGTTATTCATCAGAGCAGCGGAGAGATACTCACTACCGACTGGAGTGAAACAGCAACACCTAAGCCTACAGGGAAGCACAGTATGAGGAAAGATGGAGTTAGCTTCCACTGCCCAGTCAAAGTCTCATGTCTGCTCAACACTCCATCTCAGGGCAGACTTCCTATTGCCTGCTTGTCCCCCTCATGAGTCACGCCTACATCAAACCGTTAAAAACTGGACTCACATTCCTCAGAGCCCATCCCAACGTCTGTCCCCGTTTCCAATTTTCTAAAACAGGGTCTCACTTTGCAATACAGGTTGGACTACCCAGGCTGGGTTTGAAACGCAGTGCTTCTCCTGCCACAGTCTCCCTAGTTCTAGAATTACAGGCAAGAACCACCACACCTGGCTCAGCTTTTCATGCTATAAATTAAATGGAAATTTTTTTATTTTCCTAAAAATGTATATAGTCCACTCTTGCAGAAGTAGCTACATGGAACAGAGAAGCTGGGATGAGGAATTATAATAGGAATAAAAAAAGTTAGTATTCTTTGTATATGATAGTGACATTTTAAATCAGTAATTTAATAATTTTAGTACAACATGCCTTATATATGGGGAGAAATAAGTATAACCCTTACAACAAAATTTGGAAAAACTAAATATGTAAATGTTAAATTTAGAATAAATTTGGAATAACATGCCTTAAAAATTATGAGATGACAAAATTACATTTAAAAAAAGATATTTCTAGAAATGAGAAGTTTTAGGAGTTATAAGACAGAATGACTTCCAATCAAGGAGTACGCATGGAGGGACCCATGGCTCCAGCCGCATATGTAGCAGAGGGTGGCTTTGTCAGGACACATCAATGGGAGAAGTCCTTGGTCCTGTGAAGGCTCCATGCCCCAATGTAGGGGAATCCAAGGGTGGGGAGGCAGGAGTGGGTAGGTGGGAGAACACCCTCATAGAAGCAAGGGAGGGGGAATGGAGTAAGGGGATAACATTTGAAATGTAAGAAAATATCCAATAAAAATAATTTTAAAAAAAGACAGAATGCCTTACAAAAAAATGAGGCAGGAGTGGGTAGGTGGGAGAACACCCTCATAGAAGCAAGGGAGGGGGAATGGAGTAAGGGGATAACATTTGAAATGTAAGAAAATATCCAATAAAAATAATTTTTAAAAAAGACAGAATGCCTTACAAAAAAATGACATAAAAAATCAGGGCTGGGTATGTAGTACATGCCTGTAATCCAAGCACTTGGAAAGCTAAAGCAGGGGAATTTCCAATTTGGGACTAGCCTAGGCTACATAGGAAGTTCAAAGTTAGCCCAGACTACATACAAGTTCAAAGCTAGCCCAAGCAACACAAGATCATATCTTAATTTCAAAATTTCATAATATGGAAATGATCATACAGGAAGTTAGAAATAAAGCAATAAGATAGAAAAATTATCTGTAGTATCTGTAGTATATAAAAGTATGCCTGATAATAATCATCAGGTATGATTTTTATAAGAGAAAAACATCCAGAAGAAATTGGAGCCTTTGAGGAAGCAATTCCTAACATATAAAAACCCCTAAACATTTGAGAACATGCTCAACAAAAATCATTTAAAAGTTGTGGTTTTTAAAGATTTCAATAGTGTATATAATATATGTATATGTATGTATATATATATATATACATATATATATACATATATATATATGTATATATATATATATACACATGTGCATTCATTCTAAGCTATGTTATATTGGGAAGATAGACACTCACACAAGGCTCTGTAGAGTACACTGTGGATGCTTCAAGGCATAGCTGAGCAGCTGTATCCCGTCATCTTCCAAGATGTTATCTGCCAAGCATAAATGCGTCAGCCTCTTGCTTTTGGTGAGAGCCGAGGAAAGAACTTCACAACCATCTTTTGTGAGGCCACAGCTCGCTAAGCTAAAGTAGAAACAAATGAAAAAGGATCCATTCATCAGTTTCCAACTGTCCTGCCTTACGCCATGAGGAAGTTACCTGATATCGGCCAGTTTTCCTGTAGAATCAACCTCAACAGACATTTAACTTGTGAATTCCATTGCATTTAGGTACAGGAGAAAATGAGACAAAATGGGAGAGGTCTAGAAAGTATGAAAACAAAATAAGAAAAGTATAAAACCCAACACAAGAAGATAGGGCTGGGGAGCTAGCTCAGTTGGTCTGCCCTTGCCACACAGGCACTAGCACCCCCCGTTTTTGATCACCAGCATCATGTAACAAGCTGAGTAAATTAGCTTATGTTACAAACCCAGTTCTGGGAGGTTGAACACAGGCAGACCATTAGGGTTCATGCTGGTCAGGCAGCCTAGCCTATTTAGTGAATCCAGGCCAATGAAAGGCTGTCTCAAGTAAGGTGGATGATTCCTGAGGAACAATATTCATGGTTGATGAGAGAGAGAGGGGGGAGAGAGAGAGGGAGGAGAGAGAGGGGGGGAGAAAGAGGGGCGAGAGAGAGATGGGGGAGAGAGAGGGGAGAGAGAGGGGAGGAGAGAGGGGGGGAAAGAGAGGGGGAGAGAGAGAGGGGGGAGAGAGAGAGGGGGGAGAGACAGGGGGGGAGAGACAGGGGGGGAGAGAGAGAGGGGGGGAGAGAGAGGGGGGGGAGAGAGAGGGGGGGAGAGAGAGGGGGGAGAGGGGGAAGAGAGGGGGAGAGGGGGAAGAGAGGGGGAGAGGGGGAAGAGAGGGGGAGAGAGGAAGAGAGGGGGAGAGAGGAAGAGAGGGGGAGAGAGGAAGAGAGGGGGAGGGGGGGGGAGGGGAGACAGAAGAGGAGACGCCAGGAGAGGGGAGACGCCAGGAGAGGGGAGATGCCAGGAGAGGGGAGATGCCAGGAGAGGGGAGATGCCAGGAGAGGGGGGAGACACAGAGAGGGGGGAGACACAGAGAGGGGGGAGACACAGAGAGGGGGGAGACACAGAGAGGGGGGAGACACAGAGAGGGGGGAGACACAGAGAGGGAGGAGACACAGAGGAGGGAGGAGACACAGAGGAGGGAGGAGACACAGAGGAGGGAGGAGACACAGAGGAGGGAGGAGACACAGAGGAGGGAGAGAAGAGAGGAGGGAGAGAAGAGAGGAGGGAGAGAAGAGAGGAGGGAGAGAAGAGAGGAGGGAGAGAGAGAGAGAGGAGGGAGAGAAGAGAGGAGGGAGAGAGAGAGAGGAGGCGAGAGAGAGAGAGAGAGGAGGCGAGAGAGAGAGAGAGAGAGGAGGCGAGAGAGAGAGAGAGAGAGGAGGCGAGAGAGAGAGAGGAGGCGAGAGAGAGAGAGAGGAGGCGAGAGAGAGAGAGAGAGAGGAGGCGAGAGAGAGAGAGAGAGAGAGAGAGAGAGAGGAGGAGAGAGAGAGGAGAGAGAGGAGAAGAGAGAGAGAGAAGAAGAGGAGAGGGAGAGAGAGAGAGAGAGGAGGAGAGAGGAGAAGAGAGAGAGATGAGAGGAGAGAGAGAGAGAAAGAGAGAGAGAAGAGAGGAGAGAGAGAGAGAGAGAGAGAGAGAGAGAGAGAGAGAGGAGAGAGAGAGGAGGAGAGAGAGAGAGAGGGAGAGAGAGAGAGAGAGAGAGAGAGAGCAGAGAGGAGAGAGAAGGGAGAGAGAGAGAGAGAGGAGAAGGAAGAGAGTAGAGAGAGAGGAGAGAAGGAGAGAGAGGAGAGGAGAGAGAGAGAGAGAGAGAGAGAGAGGAGAGAGAGAGAGAGAGAGAAGAGAGAAGAGAGAGGAGAGGAGAGGAGAGA